>NC_051063.1:25814140-26114140 GCF_004664715.2 Peromyscus leucopus | reverse complement strand
GTCAGTACAGAAGAACATGGTTTTATATCACTACAGTTGAAGTTCCAGATTCTTCAGTTTTGAAAAAGGTATGACTGCTTCAAGGTTAAAAAAACAACAACCCAATATATCTAAAGTGATTTAAGAATATAAGCTGTAGAGTCTGTCTTTCACAGTACACACTTGAAAGCATTGAATATTATTTTCATCGAGATTGTTCCCTTTTACACTCCATCATTGTATGAATATTGATATCCACTGTTGTTAGTTGAACGCTCAATAGCTTGAGGACATGTAGTCTCTCTTTATCAGAGTTATAGTCTGGTGGACTAGAGATATTTAGGCAGTTTTAAAGCCATATTGAATAAAAGTGAGATATGTTTTCCATAATTAAAATCTGTTTTAGGGCTAGGTATGGTGTCTCATACCTTTAATCCCAGCACTTGGAAGGCAGGTGGGTCTCTGAGAGTTTGAGGCCAGCCTGATGTCCATAGGGAGTTTCAAAAACACAAACTATTTTAGAAGCTGGGAATGATGGCACATGCCTATAATCCCAACTCTTAGAAGGCTCAGGAAGGAGGATTGTCAAGTTCAAGACCAGCTTGAACTATGTAATTCATTTCAGGTTAGTAAAACTTTAAAAAAAATTTTAAATTTATATGTGTGTGTGTATGTGTGTGTGTGTTTTGCCTGAATGTATGTCTGTATGAATGTACCACATGTGTGTCTAATGCCTGCAGAGACCAGAAGAAGGTGTTAGATTTCTTGAGACTGGAGTTAAAAATAGTCATGTATGACTGTATAGGTATTGGGAATAGAACCCAGTCCTCTGGAAGAGCAGCCAGTGTTCTTAACCACTGAACCGCTTCAGTCCCTTAAAAACTTTTTTAAAGACTATAATTATTCTTGGCAGAGTTAAGATTTTTTTAATTTACTTTATTTTAATTTAAAATACATTATGAATTTAAAATGATTATTAAGAAAATCTGTGTCATAATTAGACTTTTATTAGTATGTTGTTTTCTATGAGTAGTAAGTATCAGTGTGACCTGGGGAATAAGTTATGTGGTTTCCTTTTTGTTGTTGTTTTGATTTTTTTTTAGAAAGGGTTTCTCTGTGTAGCCCTGGCTGTCCTGGAACTTACTCTGTAGACCAGGCTGGTCTTGAACTCAGAGATCCCCCTGCCTGTGCCTCCTGAGTGCTGGGACTAAAGGTGTATGCTACCACCCAGCTAAGTTACATGGTCTCTAACTTCAAGCAAGCAGAGTTCAAGAGAAAGATAAGGAAACAAGTTTCTGAGTCTTTGGCACGTACATGGGGTGCCTCTTTTCACTTTTCAGAGTTAACTTTTGAGCCATAATGGGACAGTATGAAGTATGTCCAGAATATAAAGAATAGTATTAAAAACTAGGGAAATCACTTAGAAAGAGTTATAGGGTTCTTAGAAAAATGTAAGTTTGGAAGTTTCAATGTATTATAAGATCTTTGCATTTTGTTCAGTAAGTACTTTTTCTCTTTGGTTTGTCTTGAGACAAGGTCTCTTATAGCTCAGGCTGGCCTCATACTCACTGTGTAACTGAGGCTGGCCTTAAACTCCTGATCCTTCTGTTTTCACTTCCCAAGTGCTTCCATTGCAGATTTGTGCCTCCATGACTAACTTACTTATATTTACTTTGGTAGGTTGGTTGTTTCTTTTTCAAATTTTATTTTTACTTTTATTTGTGTGCATATATGCCCATTTGAGTACAGGTGTCTTCAGAGGCCAGAAGAGGGCATCATACCCCCAGAGGTGGAGTTATAGGCAGTTGTGAGCTGCTCTGTGGGTTCAGGGATTCAAACTTGGGTCCTCTGTAAGAGTAGCAAATGCTTTTAATTGATAAGCCATCTCTCTATCAGTTCTTTCTGAAAAATCTTGATGCATCCATAAGTGCATGTGACCCATGTTTTGGATTATAGACTCCAAGTTACAGCAGCATTCATATCACATCTGTGATTCAGATTTCAAAAATAATATTTAGAATAGTCCAAAATATGTGTTTTTCAGCAGAACACAGTGGCATACACATATAATCTAGCACTTGGGAGGCTGAGGCAGAAGGTCTCAAATATGAGACCAACATGGGCTACATAGTGAGACTGTCTCAAAATAAAACAAGGATAAACAAGTGAAGATTTTGACATTTTTGGTCTTTTCTTTTTAATGCAACTATGTTGTGTTCAAGAGGTTTGTTAGAATAGAATAATACTGTAATCTGTTACAGTAAGTATCTATTGAATCCTATTCAAGCATCTTTAAAAAGCATGCTTTTGTTTGTTTTTTTTTTTGGACAGGTGACTCATTTTTCTATT
This sequence comes from Peromyscus leucopus, assembly GCF_004664715.2. NCBI lineage: Eukaryota > Metazoa > Chordata > Mammalia > Rodentia > Cricetidae > Peromyscus > Peromyscus leucopus. Next base: position 26,111,812 of record NC_051063.1, on the reverse strand, counting down.
GTTCTGACCGCCAAAGATTTTAACCCAGAGAAATATGCCGCCTTCACTAGGATATTGTGTAGGTCTGTATGAAAACTGTGTTAAATGCTAATTCACCAAAATGAAGATCTCATTCAGTAGTGACTCAGCAGAAGGGAACAAATTCAGTCTTTAGTCTCCCTGACTTAATCCATGTGGCTTTGCAGAGGATGATTTGTAAAGAGGGGCTTTGTCTTTGCTGTGGATTTATCTTCTGGTTTGGGGAAATGGGCCAGGGGAGGAGAAAAAGCAGTTTGTCTGGTTTTTGTAGTTCCTGAGCATCTCAGATTACTTGCCACTTTTGGTTTGTCCCAATCTTTCATATATATATATATTAGGGACATTGGCTTTTTAATGATGGCTTTTCCAAGGTTTCAGTTTTCCTGTTTTACTAGTATCACTACATAACATGCAATTATAAATGTTATATGTGTCAACTCACTCACCCAATAGTTTTGTGAAGAACTGAAGGGAATTTTTGTGTTTCTCACTGTAAGCCTAATAAGTAGTTTTTTGTCTTTTTTACATATGTACCTCTCACACGTGGACATGCATATCAAAGAAAAAAATTGAAAAATGAAACTCCATTACCTAAGAGTTTCAGTTAGATTGTATTTTAACCAAATGAGGTTTTACTGTTTATGTAACTAGCCATTCTACAAGACCTGCTGCTGCTCTTGTGGCACTGACATAGGGGAGGTTGTTATTGATAGAAGAGCCGAGGTCCAGAAGCTATAAACTGAAAACACTGTAGAGGTGTTTTCTAAAAAGCATGAGGCTCCCATTGCATCTGATTTACCTAGTCAGGGCTATTTACCCAGCTGAACTGAACAGGAAGTATTTTGGAGTTCAGAAGGCAGCATTGTTTCAGATGCGACTTCCAATTCAGGAAGCCTAGAAGTTGCCTGGTTTCTGTAGTGTATAGTGTTTTGGTGTTCTACATCCTCCTCCTGTCAGGGGGCAGAAGGAATGAGGACTCAGCAATTGCCAGCCACTTCCTGTCCTCTGTTCCTTCCTGCTTCCCTGTGCTCAGCTCTACACATGTGCTCGTGCATAATTCCTCCACATGTCCCCACACACATGTGCCTGATATTGTACACATTCATGGACAGATACTTTTTCATGATGATGAGGCAATTGTGGAGGACCTATCTTCATTTCTGGGGAGAGAATCAGCCAGGTGTGCTTCCTGTGACATACAGCAGAGGCCACTCAGGAAGGCTTTAGTCCCTGGGGTGGCATCCTTTGCCACCCCTCCCTTGATCCTCTAGTTCCTGCGGCTAATGGGGTTTTGTGCACACCTAGAATGTGCTGTACTTGCCAGGTGTGGCAAGCCTGAGGAATGCTGTCTAAACATGGTCCTCTGGGCTACACTGCATGGTTCTCCCACAGTCTTTTCAAGGGGGGTGTTCTTTTCTGTCTCTCATAGCCTAAGATTTCATCTCATCAATCTTATGTTTGACTTCTCCATTACTATAATTGGTGTCTGTTTATTATGTTGATAAATTTTTTATTAAGAAGCACATAATAAAAAAGTATCAGTAATACAGGAGTCTACAATAACATTCAAGATTCCTCCTGCCTCTTCCCCAGCCCCAGTTCATACAATCCCTGCAATATCCTCTCTTTGTATAATCTTGTGTTTGAATTAGTGGGTTGGTGGCCATACCTGAGAGCTCACAGTATTTATTGTTTCCTACCTTTTTCTCAATTTGTAGCTTGAAATAGTAAGCATTTAGTAATAAGTTAAGCTAGGTTTTTTTCCCCAGTTAGTCTACAGTAAATATAATTTTCAAGTAGTCAGTTGTAAAGTTCAGTTTCCAGTTTAATTTTCTCAGTTTTCTATTACATTAGCTGCTGAAAGGCCCAAGTATGCCCATTAATGTCTTTTTATTCTTTAGTGCTGTGGATCAAACTCAGGGCTTCAAGAAAGCTAGGCCTACCCTTGACTACTGAAGTATACCACTAGCCCCAGTGAAGTTTCTCAAGCAAAGTATAGCTCTAAGCCTGACTTGGTGGCTTAGGTCTTTAATCATAACACTCTGAAGGCATAGGCAGGTGGATCTCTCTGAATCTGAGGCCAGACTGATCTACTTGGCAAGTTCTAGGACAGCCAGGACAGAGAACACTGTCTCTAAATAAATAAATAAATTGCTGGCTATAATGAGTAAATAATTAAATAAGAGAGGAAGAAGTAATCTTAGTTGCTCAGAGAAAAGGATTTCAAGGGAAAGAGACTTAACATGTGGCCTTTATAAATGCATCTGGCTTCCCCATCAGTGTTTTTTGAAGTTTTAACCTGATTACTGATGTCTGTGTTTATCACTGGAAATTTTAAAGAGCATGGATTTGTTAACTATCTAAATGTAGTTACCTCTAGTATCGCTTATAATAAGCGTGAATGATGCTTTGAGCTCTTGTCAAAGGAAGTTGGGGCAATAAAACAGTTGTGTGACTGAGAACACCAGTTGTGAGCATAAGACATAAAAAGAAATAAGAATACAGTATTTCTGGGAGTAACACAGCTTTAGGAATCCACTGTTAATTTCTCCCGTATGGGGACTACATCTCCAGATGGCAGGAGAGAGCCTTCCTCAGAGGAATGGTCCACATCTGTCAAGTGTTGTATTTCAAAGTAAATTAGAGAAGAAATGCTGTGGACAGGTTTGGACACTGGAAATGCTGCCAGGTTACTTTATAATTGAGAAAGTACCAGTGTTTAACCTTGGTGCCTTTCTCCACATTACCGTACTGCGGAAGAAGCATTGTCAACCTTTTTTTCCATCTCACAGAATATATCTGAAATATGGGAGCCCAGTTAAAATGATGGAGAGTTACATTGCAGTTCTCACCAAGGGGATCTGCCAGAGTGAAGAAAATGGCTCTTTCTTTAGCAGAGACTTTGATAGTCGAAAGGCATACCTTGCAGGGTCCATCAAAGGTAAGAAAGAAAGAAAAGACTGGGGTTTGGAGAGATGGCTCAGTGTTTAAGGGCATAGACTGCTCTTCCAAAGGACCTGAGTTCAATTCCCAGCATCCACATGGCAGATTACAACTGTCTGTAATTCCAGTTCCAGGGGATCTGACACTCATGGTAAAATACCAATGCACATGAAATAAAAAAAATTTAAAAAAAAAGAAAGAAAGAAAAGAAATAAAAACCCTGGCCAGCAACAAAAGCCCCAAGCCAAGGTCATTTTAACTTGCATTTCCTACACAGCAGAGTACATCATTTCTTATGTTGCCTTCTGACTTAGAATTCTGTCAAAGCAAAATATTTTGTGACAACATTTTCCATATTGTGTCTTTTATAGAAATATTCTTTTAGCTAAATTCCATGACTCACAGTCTCCACTGACTTCCATAGTTTTTCTTTCCTCACATCTGAGCCATTAACTCTTCCTGTTAGAGAACTACAGCCATGGGTATAGTCTTTAATCCAGCGCTTAGCTGAGGAATTTACAATGACAGGCAGCCAAGAGCTAAGCCATAGATCTTGGGGTCCTCTGAAGGTGGAGCTGCTCTCTTCACATCCTTTAACAGTGCTGGCTGGTCCCCATCTGCTGTCTTTAGTGGTTCCTGAGCATTTGGTTGAGGTTGGGTGTTCTTTAAGACTTTTTTTATGATGCTGAAAAATGTTGGTTCTATTTTGTATTATTTGTTACACTTCTTTAGAAGTCTGGCATTATCTGTGTATCCAGAGTCCCCAAAGGGCATTGCTGGAAACTATGATAAACATCCTGGTAAGCAGATGATTAAACATACCCACCCACCATTTGAAGTATGTCTGCACTTAATAGCATTTGCCTAAATATAACCAGTATATTAAAAGTAGTTTTGTATTTATATGACAAGAATTCTTTTTAATGGAAACTTTATGCCATTATGTATTTAATGCAATATTATCTTTTTATTTTAAGACATTGTATCTCAATTTGGAATGGAAACTGTTATCTTACACACAGCATTGATGTTAAAAAAACGAATTGTTGTCTATCACCCCAAAATAGAAGCTGTCCAGGAGTTTACCAGGTACCATCTTTAATTACTAAAACGTGTAAGCTTTCCTGATAGTTGGGGATACTAGATGTTACTATGTACTGTGTTCTGTTGCATATTTGATTAAAAAAAAAAAAAGAGCATGGATTAGTCTGAGTAAAATACTTTTTTTTTTTTTTTAAAGATTTATTTATTTATTATGTATACAGTGTTCTGCCTGCACGCCAGAAGAGGGCACCAGATCCAATTACAGATGGTTGTGAGCCACCATGTGGTTGCTGAGAATTGAACTCAGGACCTCTGGAAGAACAGACAGGGCTCTTAACCTCTGAGCCATCTCTTCAGCACCCGTAAAATACCATTTTTGTGATTCAGTTTAGAGCTAGTAGTTCAGGGTTACTGAATTTGGAAAGATTTTTATTCAACTTTAGAAATAAGGCACTTGGAAGGCAGAAGTTGCTCTTGGGAGGGAGAGGCAGGTGGATCTCTTGAGTTTGAGGCCAGCCTGGTCTACAGTGCTAGTTCTAGGATAGCCAGGGCTACACAGAGAAACCCTGTCTTAAAAAACAACAACAAAATAAAGACCTGCAGATGTGCACAGATAGACAAGAACATCCCAGGGGAGGAAAGGCTCTACCTAACATTTGTTTGGTATATATGCTTATATGGGTGGGTGGGTGCTTGGAGTGGTGTATGTGCACACATTCCTAAAGGAGTACTGATTACAACTGTTTCTTTGGCAGATACAATGAGTTAGCAAACTTTTGCTTGAAAGAAAGTAAGTAGTTTAGGCTTGGGACTGGAGATACGGACTCAGTGGGTAAGAGCACTGGCTTCTCCTCCAGCAGATCTGGGTTTGAGTCCCAGTACCCAACATAGTGGCTCTCAACAATCTGTAACTCCTTGGGCACCAAACACACATGTATTGCACAGACATGAATTCAGGGGAAACACCATACACATAAAATTAAACAAATGAAAATTAAATATATATGTATATATATATATACACACACACATACATATATATAATAAGTAAATATTTTAGGCTTGTGAACCATATGTCTTTGCCAGTTTCTCAGCTGCCTGGCTAGCAGGAAAGTAACCCTAGACAATATGTATATAATGTGAGTGAGCATGGCTGTGTCAATAAAACTTTATTTTCAAAGTTAGACAGCTAGTCCATGAGGCTGACCTCTGTTTTAAGTAAATTGTCCCTTTGATTCAGTTTTACCTGACTGTCATTGTTAGTGGTAAATGGGGTTAGGGGGTGGAACTTTTTGTTTACTAAATCTAATTCATTCTTAAATTCATTTGTTTTAGGTTTATTTAATGCAAATAAATGGGACACCTTAAATTGTTAATCTTACTCATAATAAAAAATTCAAGGAAGTAGCATTCTTATGCTTTATGAATGAGAAAAATGAGGCAGAGGCTAAGTGGTGAGATTATGAAAAGGTGAAAAGGCTTTGTAGACCCAAAGTCCTGGGTTAAAATCATGAAATGACAGGTGGTTAGTGTGTGGCCACATGGAAGATACTGGCTATTCTGAGTCTCCATCATTTTAGGATCATAATACAAAGTTAATGAGCTTGTTTCCAGTACTGGAAATAATTTATATAATGTGCTTTCCAAGTGCCTCACCCTTTACGCCTGCTTTAAAATGATTTATACATGTCACCAAACCTGGAGTTGTGTTTGTCCTGTCTAAGGTGAGAGGGCCAGAGTTTTCACCCTGTTCCCTCTGTAGTTGACCTTTACCTCATCACCTTCCTGTCTGTATTCTTAAACTGGAGTATCCATAGCTTCTGAAATGTGGTTTCCTGAAGCTACTCACACCTCCCTGCAGCACTTGTTTTTAAAATTTTTGTTTATTTTCTGTGTATGGGTGGTTTGCCTACCTGTATGTCTGTGTACCATGTCTGTGCCTGATTCCTGCAGAGGCCAGAAGGGGGCATTGGATCCACTGGGACTGGAGTTATATATGGTTGTGAGCTCCTATGTGGGTGCTGGAAATTAAACCTGGGTTCTCTGGAAGAGCAGCCACTACTCTTAACTGCTGAGCCATCTCTCCAGCCTCCTGCTTCAAGTATTTCTGTTTAAACCTATGTGTTGTCTGAAAACAAACAACACGTTTTGCAAGTTTGGCTAGAATTGTAAATATAAGTAGGAGACTTCCAGAAAACTTGTCTTGCTGGAACTCGTTTGGGTATCACCCCAAACATCTCTAGCAGTTTGCAAACTTCACCTTGAGCTTTTTGTAGCCAATCTGACCCAAAAAGTAGTTTAATATGTTGCCCTCTCCAGGTTTGGTGACATATAACTATGATCCCAGCACTTTGGAGGCTCTGGCAGGATTGTCATGAGGTTCAGGCTAACCTGGGCTACATAGTGAGTTCCAAGCCAGCCAGGGTACAACACCTTGTCCCAACACAAACACACACACACACACACACACACACACACACACACACACACCATTGACACAACATTTTTTTTTGTCAAGTCTAGAGGTGTTAGTACATTTAAGGCTTAGTTTCTTCTCTGTTCTTGAATAGCTATCCATAGGACTTTACCCTGGATGTTTCCTCTTGGGAGGAGAAGGAGCAGGCAAGTGTCCAAAATGAAGGCCAGCAACTGTATGACTGAGTTTTTGTCTTTATTCCTTAGGACTCTGCCTGCCCTGGTGTGGCATCGACAGGATTGGACCATCCTGCATTCTTATATGCACCTCCATGCTGAAGAACTAGAAGGCCTGCAAATGTGCACAGGTGCATGAAAACATCCCAGGGGAGGAAAGACTGCTTATGTTTATTTGGTGGGGCATGCACATATTGGTAAAATGAATAATGAAACTTTTTTTGCAAATACAATGATTTTTTTTTTTTCCATTTAGAGCCAGGTGGTGGCACACGCCTTTACGCCTTTAATCCCAGCACTCGGGAGGCAGAAGCAGGTGGATCCCTGTGAGTCCAGCCTGGTCTACAGGGCAAGCTCCAAAGCTATAGAGAGAAACCCTGTCTCCAAAAAAAAAAAAAAATTCAAGGTTGTTTTTTTTTTTTTTCATTTAAAAAATGTTTTTTAGCCAGGCGGTGGTGGCGCAAGCCTTTAATCCCAGCACTCAGGAGGCAGAGCCAGGCGGATCTCTGTGAGTTTGAGGGCAGTGAAACCCTGTCTCAAAAAAACAAAACAAAACAAAAAAAAAACAAAATAAATGTTTTTTAAAAATTGTAGTAAAATGCACAAAATTATCATTTTTAGTTTTGGGTTTTTTTGTTTTGGTGTGTGTGTGTGTGTGTGTGTGTGTGTGTGTGTGTGTGTGTGTGTGTGTGTGTGTTTTCCTGATGTTAGAAATTGATTGTAGGGCTTTAGGCATGCTAAGCAAGGACACTACCACTGAGCTATATTCTCAGCCCCAAGTTAATCAGTAATTTGATTTTGAGTGTTTAGGGTTTTTATTTTTGGGTTTTGTTTTGTTTTATGTTGTTTTTTGGTTTTGTTGTTGTTTTTGTTCTTTTTTTTATTGGAGACAGGGTTTTTCTCTCTGTTAACAGCCTTGGCTGTCCTGGAACTTACTGTGTAGACCAGACTGGCCTTGAACTCACAGAGATCTGCCTGCCTCTGCTGGGATTAAAGGCATGTGCCACCACCACCTGGCTTCAAACCTTCTTTTTATTATTCATCCATTCACTTTCTGGTGCTGAGAACTGAATATACTGTACCATTTAACTATACTCCAGCTCCTGTTTTCATTTTTTTTTTTAAATAGGAATAATCACTTGGATCCAGGATATTTATTGAATAATTTCATTTTTTAGTAATAGTGCCACCCTTTTATGTTTTACATTTTTCATGTGGTTTATTGGGGTCTGGCTTTCATTAGCAGGTTTTCCTTTTGTTGCTGATGTTTTTGCTTTCTTTACTTGAGAATGTAAAACTTCAGCAATGGGAAAAATGTTTATTCCCCCAAACAAAACAGTGCTAAGGGTATGACTCAGGTTCAAGCACTTGCCTAGCATGTATGAGGCCCTCAGCTCAGTACCCAGCACTGTAAAACAAACCCCTCATCTTTTTATAATTAACTTGCTCTCTGAAATAATCAACATGTGGGAACCATCACTCTAAACAGCACTAATTCTAGAAGCCTACTGATTCCCTTAGCAGACATTGTATCAGATCTGATAGAACTCAAAGATGGTCCCTGTGTCATCCTTGACAACCTAGACATGTGGTTGTGGTTTTCCTGGGGACAAAGATCTGAAATGAAGACAATGGTTGAGTCCATTGTTACTTTTGGACATCCTTTTTCTTTGTTTTTAAACCAGAGTTGGATTTTTTGTTAAAAGATATTTTTTAATATGTTTTATACATGAGGATTAAGAGAAAAAGAGAGGAGAGGCACAAAAAGACAGACAGACACATGGGTGTGGGCTTTTTTGGGGGGGTGGTGTTTGAAACAGGGTTTCTGTGTAGCTTCTCTGTAGACCAGGCTGTCTTCGAACTCACAGAGATCTGCCTGCCTCTGCCTCCCAAGGGCTGGGATTAAAGGTGTGTGCCACCACTGCCCAGCTGGGGATGGACTTCTTTTTTTTTTTTTTTTTTTTCATGGAAAATGATGCATTAGGCAAAAATTTTATTTCCAAGTTCTTCAAAAGTTATTATAAACACAAACTTTCCTTCTAAAAGTATCCCCAATTAAATCAAAGGCACATCACCCCAATAAAATACTTGTGACATTAATTCTTTTAGGTTGTAATATTTTCACATTTTGTTTTTAACCAATTGCAATGTTCTGAATGTAGGTCACATTTTAAACATTTTTTAAAGGCATAAGTACATTTTTAAGAGCTACAAACACAATTATAAATTTTAAAATAAAGGAACTAAAGAAAAAGCTAACCAACCTCACCTAGAATGGGCAATCTAACGCTACATCAGCCCTTTCAGTTGGCTAAGGAGCATCTCCCAAGTCTACTGTCAAAGTAAGACCATATCGCATTAAAAAATAAAAACCGCTGTCCTTTAAAAAAAATCAAGATATCAATTAGTCCTCCAATTTTATATTTTCATTAAGTAATTGTAAATTCTTTTTTTTTTTTTTTTTTTTTGGTTTTTCGAGACAGGGTTTCTCTGTGTAGCTTTTGCGCCTTTTACTAGAACTCGCGTTGGAGACCAGGCTAGCCTCGAACTCAGAGATCCACCTGCCTCTGCCTCCTGAGTGCTGGGATTAAAGGCGTGCACCACTACCACCGCTGCCACCACCACCCAGCAATTGTAAATTTTTACGAACAAATTTTATTAGAGTATAAAAATATTAGGAAAATTACAAATACTGTTTTTGAAAATAAAATGTTTCCTTCCTAAAATGCAAACACCCAGTAAGTAAAACATCCTATATCCCAGGCAGAGCAACACAGGTTCTATTAGGGAAGAGGTGCATCTTAGTAAATTTGGTGGTGAGGTTAAAAAAAAAAAAAAAAAAAAAAAAAAAAAACTGATTACTGTAGAATTTGGCTCTAGGAGCAGGCAACAGAAAAGGTGATTTGGCCGTTGAAACTGTTTTCTTGGGACATGGCGGCGGTCATCCATCACCATGTTCTTTCCCGGCGACCTTTTTCCCGGTCTTCACAGTAAAGCGCAGGATCTGGGCTCCCGGAAGGGGTTGTTTCCAGCTGGAACCCCAGCAGCAGGGCATCCTTGCAGGCATTCTGCATGCAGTACTGCTGAAGCTCTGTGGCTGTCTGAGAGACCTTCATCCTCTCCACGCCGGCTTCCAGCTTGAGCTGCTCCACCAGGCGCTGCATGGTGTTCACGCTGGCCCTGGAAGACATGGCGGCTTGGGGATGGACTTCTTTAAGAGAGAGTTACCTACTTTCTGACATTCTTGACCTAAATATCATTGACCAAAAAGTAAATGCTTTACTTCAGCCTTGTTCTTTCACATTGTACTTAAAGTTTAGAACATTTTGAGCCATATGTATTTTGATTATATAGCACTAATAAGTGCCACTAGTACAGCTAATATTCCTGAATAATAGAAAACTGAAGAAAAGTAGCCAGTGAGCTATCAGATTGAGTCTCCTACTGAGACCTTCACCACAGGCTTTCTTTCTGCTCCAGTAATTTGATCAATTTGCAATGCAGGTTACATCGCTGGCTTTGTGGAATTGGAGGTGAGCAGCAGACCAGACCTCTACGATGTGTTTGTGAATCTGGCAGATAGTGAGATCACCATCGCTCCACTCGCAAAAGGTGACTTTTTCTTTCTATCTCTGTTCCAGTATTAACATGAGGTACAAGCCAAGCAAGCAGCTTTATGTTTTGGGCTGACTTCTTTTTTTTTTTTTTTTGGTTTTTCGAGACAGGGTTTCTCTGTGTAGCTTTGCGCCTTTCCTGGAACTCACTTGGTAGCCCAGGCTGGCCTCGAACTCACAGCGATCCGCCTGCCTCTGCCTCCCGAGTGCTGGGATTAAAGGTGTGCGCCACCACTGCCTGGCTTGGGCTGACTTCTTTTTTTTTTTTTTTTTTCCATCACAGGCAATTTATTTTGTTCTATTCATTCACAATTAATACAGAAAATACTTGGAAACATTTCCATATAATGTTTGACACAGAAATCATCAAATAGAAGTATACAATGTTGACAGGAGGCAGTACATTTATAATTTATAACCCCAAATGTATTTATAAATTAGAAATGGAAAGATCTACAAATGAAATTATGAAGGTTCACCAAAGTCATTTAATCTGTCAGTTTCTCATTCATTTTTATGTCTTAATAATATTCTATTGTATGAATAAGCCACATTTTATTTCTCTCCAGTATTTGATAGCTATTTGAGTTGTTTTAACTTTTTTACTATTAGCAACACACTGCTGTAAACCTTCATGTACATGTTTCATAGGTGCACATTTTCAGTAGTTTGAGGATATATTCCTAAGGGTAGAATTGTTGAGTAACAGAGTAACAATGTTTTGCATTTTGACCAACCACCAAACTGTTTTGCCAAAGTGGCACACCATTTTACAATCTCACCAAATTCTTTTTTTTTTTTTTTTGGTTTTTCGAGACAGGGTTTCTCTGTGTAGTTTTGCGCCTTTTCTGGAGCTCACTTGGTAGCCCAGGCTGGCCTCGAACTCACAGCGATCCGCCTGGCTCTGCCTCCGAGTGCTGGGATTAAAGGTGTGCGCCACCACCGCCCAGCCAAATCCTTGGTTTGGGCTGACTTCTTAAAGACAGTATTTGATAACTTACTGGGCATCTGCTGGAGCTGGAGGGATTTCTCAGTGTCAGAGTGTACAGTTTATGTCCTAATGTGTTAGACATGTGGGATTGCTGCTCATAGCTTTTGTGTGATCTCTCAACAGTTCCCAAATCCGTTAGGACTCCGTGTTAGAGTCTAGCAACTTCAAATGAGTAAAACCAGAATTGTTCTCTTTTCATTTGCTTTAAAATTTCAAACATGACCATGTTCATGTGGAAAAATGAAAGTGGAAACAGACCTTAGGAAAATATTACCTCTTACAAGGCTAAAATTATAAAAATATGGCCATGGCCAGAGCCAGAAAGGATGGCACTATTTGTAGGCAGAAGTTTCTGTCCCACCAGCAGCTCCCAAATAGCCAGCAGCCATTTCCCAAATATTTTGACTCAGAGGCTTAATATTAATTATGAATGCTCGGCCAGTAGCTCAGGATTATTACTGATTAGCTCTTACACTTAAATTAACCTATAATTCTTATCTGTGTTTAGCCACGTGGCTTGGTACCTTTTCTCAGTGCGGCATTCTCATCTTGCTTCCTCTGCCTCTGGCTGGCTACTCCTGACTCCATCCTTCCTCTTCCTACAATTTTCCTAGTTTGGCTCTCATGCTCAATACCTTCCTGCCCAGCTATCAGCCAATCAGCTTTATTATTAACAATGAGCATAATCCACAGCAACTGCCTACTTTCTGTTCTGATTTACAGAACATGCTTATTCCAACTGGCACCATCTAAATAATGTGTGTCCTTTACAGTGACACACAGAACTTTCTGTCTTACAGCATCTGTAATTCATGTGACCAAAGAGGTTTCCTTTGCATATTTCCAAGGATATGAACATGCTATGTGCTCTTCTGGCACCCAAGGGCCTGGCCGTAAGCTCTTCTTTCACAACCTTCCTGCCAGAAAAATGCACTTAAATTCTTCCCCCTCGCCGCGCCCCCCCTCCCCCCCAATTTTTTTGAGACAGTATCTCTTCATAGTCCAGGCTGTACTAGAACCCACTCTGTAGACCAGGCTGGCATGCAACTCAAAGAGATTCACCTGGCTCTGCCTCCTGAGTGCTGGGATTAAAGGGCATGGGCCATCAACGCCCAGCACCACTTAGATTCTTAACTATAAAGACTTGGTCAGGCTTTTGCTCACTTGTAATCAGTGTTTTTCATTCAGTTTATCAGACAGATATGAAGGGGAAATCTGGTTTGGCATTGGTGATAATACTTCCAATATGCTGTTACATTTGTGTTGGGAATAAAACAGAAGCTTGGAGGGTTATCTGTTGCCTTTTGAAAAGTCCTTTAGTGTGGTCTTTGAGATTTTCAGTTGGATGGCTTGATTATTTATTTATTTATTTATTTTTGGTTTTTCGAGACAGGGTTTCTCTGTGTAGCTTTGCGCCTTTCCTGGAACTCGCTTTGGAGACCAGGCTGGCCTCGAACTCACAGCAATCCTCCTGGCTCTACCTCCTGAGTACTGGGATTAAAGGCATGCGCCACCACCGCCCGGCTTAATTATTTTTTACTGTGTAAAATTCTAAGTCTTCATAACAACATTCTTTCTGCTTTCATCAGAGGCCATGACGATGGGCAAATTGCATAAAGAAATTGGTCAGCTAATTGTGCAGTCTGCAGAAGACCCAGAGAAGTCAGACAGCCAGGTTATACAGGTAACCCTTGATCTGCCTTATGAAGCATCCTGTAGCAGCCTCACTGTACACTCTCTCAGAGCATGGTAGCAGAGTGAAGTGTCAGGGGACAGGCTAACTGGCAATAATAGGTTTTCTAGTGGCCAAGATAATGGTGGATGGGAATGGGGGGCTTGGGACAGGTCATTACAGGGGCTGGTACTAAAGCCAATCCCAGTGGTGAGAATTGTAACCAGTGAGTGGGCTGGAATGCCTGTGAGGGCCACCAGTGCATTTCATCCTGCTACAAGAATTTTCATGGGGGAAAAAATGGTGAAACAGTAACTTTAGAATCAAGTCTCCACTTTTGAACTCTGAAGAGTTCATTCAAGCTTTTCATAATAGGTCTTTGAGGAGCTGTTGACCTGTTAGCAGATGCCAGGGGCAGCAGGCTTGGCAGGGTTGGCTGACAGCACTGTTCTCTCAGTGCTGGTGGCCTGTGCAGCATGCCCAGGAAAAGTGGGTGGGTCCCTCCTAAGACTGTGAACTGGCTGTTGCCTCCCATCAACATTAGAGCAGAAACACTCATTTTTTTTAGTATCACTTTAAATTTATTCTTTGAGAATTTCACACATGTATACAGTGTACTTTTTACTTTGGTAGATATCTACTCCCTACTTCTGGATCTCTCCAATAGATTCCCTCCCAATTAACTAACTTACTTTCTTCCTTCCTTCCTTCTTTCCTTCCTTCCTTCCTTCCTTCCTTCCTTCCTTCCTTCCTTCCTTCCTTCCTTCCTTCCTTCCTTCCTTCCTTTCTATCTGTTTATCTGTCATGTGTATTTTGTGTGTGTGTGTGTGTGTGTGTATTGGTGTTTTGCCTGCATGTATATCTGTGCACTATATTACACACAGAGGTCAGAAGAGGATTTTGGATCCCCTACAATTACAGATGGTTGTGAGCCACTGTGTGGGTGCTGGGAACTGAACCTGGATCCTCTGAAAGAGCAACACGTCATCTCTTCAGCCCCATTCCTACCCCCCAACACACACACTGAGTTCAATTAGTGCTGCCCATATTCACATGGGTGTGGGGCTATCCGCTGAAGCATGAATAACCTACCAGTGACTACAACACCAAAGAAAACTGACTATCCCCTCCTCCAACATCCATCAACTGAGCTGGGGTAGGGCTTCATTGTCCTCTCCCTATCCATGTTGGAGTTGTAACTTGATCTTGTACAGGTTTTGCAGATTTAATCACAGCTGAGTTCATGAATGCTACAGCCATGTCAGCGTTTCACAGCTCTCCTCCCATCATCCAGCTCTTAGCTTCTTTCCACCCTCTCTTCCATGGTTCTGTGGTGTTCTCTGAGCCTTGTGGGGTGGTGATATAGCTGTCCTACATAGGTTTGAGCATTCAGTCACTTATTCTCAGCACTTTGACCAGTTTGGGTCTCTGCATTAACCACTACTCACTGCAACAAAAGAGCCTCTCTGACCAAGGTTGAGAGCAGCACAAGCCTATGGATATAACCATAAATAGTTAGAAGGCAGTTTGGTGATATGACCATTTAGAAAACAGCAATAGTATGTACCCCCCCCCCTAATATGAACTCACCTCTTCCTTCGACCCCCAAGTCATAGACTTTTGACCAGGTTTACAGTAGCAATCAAGAATTTCCTCCTGTAGAGCAGGCTCAAATCCAGTCAGAAAGTGGATGATTGTTACTCTATAATAGTCCTGTCATTATTGCACCAGTTGTGGGCACATCTTGCCTTATAGGTCACTTTTATAGTATACAGGGCATAATACGAGGTAAGACCATTGTTGTCTTTTCTTCCTCAGCAACTTATATATTTAGCACATTCTGGCACTATGAAAACTAGCAAGTAGGGAAGAAATTTCTTGATTAGTTTCAGTTGACACCATATACTTACAACCAGTAAGTATATGGTGTCATCAGCAATAGGGTCATAACATCTAGTTACAGTGGGCAACAAAGAGCAATGGCAATAGCCATCCCTAATGATGTTGGTCAAATACAGAAATTACAGTTATGGGCTATTTGGATTATTTGTCATGGATTAGAAGTGATACATAGATAATTCTACATAATATATGAGATCTTGAGAAATTAAGTGATAAATGTTCAAAATACTTGAATGCATTTATGATGTCAGCAAAACAGGTAAAAGATATGACTTTAATGTGAGTTCCAGTGAGTCACCTGCCCCTCAGGAGTGCCAGTTACTGAACAGGCAAAAAGCCCATGTGGCAGGTGCCAGGTTACTCTGCTGTGCAAATCGGGAAAGAGACTCATTCGAAGAATGGTACCCATAGAGTGATTCTTAATCAGCAATTCTGCTTCTAGGTGAATATTCAGTGGAATTGAAGGCAGAGACTTGAACAGACTTTTGTCACTAGTAGCATTATGTGTACTCAGTAAAGATAGAAGTGACCTGGTTATCCATCAGCAGAAAGAGTGGGTAAAACAAAATGTAGTGGGCACATACAATAGAATGTTTTATTATTCAGCCTTAGAAAAGGAGAATCTAATAACCAAGAGTAAGCCCTCAGGGCATGGTGACATGTTATATGAAATAAGCCAATCATAAAATGGCAGATACACGATCCTACTTAGATAATGTATCAAAGTAGGTGAATTCATTGAGAAGTAGATTATAGGTCACCAGGGTTCTACAGGGAAGAAAGGAATTGACTGTTCCTGGGTACACAGTGCCTATTTGGCATGGTAAAAAACTTCTAGATACAATACAACATGGTAACTCTACTTTTTTCTTTTGAATTATTGTGTGTATGTGCATTTACATACAACCTAGAGTTGGTGCTTCCACTGTAGGACCTAGGGATTGAACTAAGATGGTCAGGTTTTCACAGCAGTCTCTTTTACTCACTAAACCATCTTGCCCATGTTTCTTGTGGTGACCGTTCTTTATTATTATTATTATGTTTATTTGTGTGTGTGTGTGTGTGTGTGTGTGTGTGTGTGTGTGTGTGTGTGTTATCACTGCATGCATGGAAATCAGAGGACAACTTTCAGAAAGTTGGTTCTCTCCTTCCACCATGTGAGTCTTAGGGATTAAACTCAAATTGTTAGGCTTGGCAGTTAGCTTTTACCTGGAGGGCCTGTGGTGTCTCTCTCTTTTTTTTTTAAACAGGGTTTCTCTAAGTAGTCCTCGCTGTCCTCAAACTCAGGGATCTGCCTGTCTCTATGGTGATATTTTATTTGTACACCCCAATAAAACTTACTGAAAGATCAGAGGGGTAGAATAAGCCACAGCCAACCTCACCTTACCAACTCCTCAGCCTCCAGAGAGAGCTACTTCCTGTATATTCAATGCCTATATACTTTTTTTGTGCTGTGCCATCTTATTTCCTCTCTCCGCCCAGCTACATCACTTCCTCTTTCTGCCCAGTCGTATCACTTCCTGTCTGTCTGTACAGACCTCCAGACCTCTATGGTTAACTAGTGCTGGAATCTGGGATTAAAGACTTGTGCCACCACGTCTGGCTCTGTTCCCAGTGTGGCCTTGAACTCACAGGCATCTGGATGAATCTCTGCCTCCTGAATGCAAGGATTAAAGACTTGTGTTACCACTGCTTGACCTATATTTAATATAGTGGCTGGCTTTTTCCTCTGATCCTCAGATAACCTTTATTGGGGTGCACAGTATATCAACCACATGTCTCTGCCTCCTGAGTGCTAGGATTAAAAGTATGCAATACTGTGCTTAACTCACTGTATAGACCAGATTGGTCTTGAACTCACAGAGATCCACCTGCCTCTGCATCCTACTAGGATCAAAGTCAAGCTCTACCATACCAGGCCTCCACGGTGACTTTTTTTTTCCTTTGGGTTTTCAAGACAGGGTTTCTCTGTAGCTTTGGAGCCTGTCCTGGAACTCGATTTATACACTAGGCTGCCCTCGAACTCACAGAGATCCACCTGCCTCTGCCTCCCTAGTGCTGGGATTAAAGGCATGCACCACCACCACCACCACCACCACCACCACCACCACCACCACCGTCTGGCTGTGACTATTCTTAGTATCAATGCATTATATGCTTAAAAATGACTAAAATGACTATAAACACCTCTTTGACATTGATTTCCTAAGTTATTTTGTTTTAAGAATTTATGAGAGCTAAGCATAGTGGTAGATAACTTTAATCCCAGATCTTGGGAGGTAGAGGCAGGTAAATGTCTTGAGTTAAAGGCCAGCTTGGTCTATAAAGTGAGTTCCAGAACAGCCAGAGAAACCCTGTCTAGAGGGTGGGGGGTGATTTATGAAGTCAGTCTGATAACAGAAATAGGATTCTAGGAAATAACTTCACATTTTTAGATACTAACATACTGTGTATTTTTCTGTTCTATTAAAGGACATTGCCCTAAAAACAAAAGAAATCTTCACCAATCTAGCACCATTTTCAGAAGTGTCAGATGATGGGGGAAAGATTGTCCTCAGTGTTGAGGCACTGAAGCAAAAGCGATTCCCACCTGCAACAGAGAACTTCCTTTACCATCTAGCAGCAGCTGAACAAATGCTGAAGATATGACTGTCCACAGCAAGCCCCACAGAACTTCCCTTTCATTCCGAGTACCCGGTGGCATTATATAGTATTGGAATTACAGAGGAAATGTTCTATTTTTAATGGTTTATTTCCAAGTATTGAGATCTGACCTGAGAAACATAAAAACAATCGCCAATTTGATCCAGTGCTGGATAGTGTTTTAACTGCTGTCCTAATGGCAGGAGCCATATGCTGTCCCAGAGTTTAAGAGTCGCACACAGATTAGCACATGCAAGCCTTCATTGTTTGTCTCACTGTAGCCATACGTTTAATGGTTTATTTTCAGAAAGCTGCCTCACAGTTTGCTTATTCTTCTAGGAAAAAACTTGAATTCCTCATGGGAGATTTTACTTTCTGAGCCAAACTGCTGTGTTTTCTGCAGAATTATCTAGAATATCATTCAAGAGATATTGCAGTTGTACTTTCTTGTAATAGAAAATGTTTTGGGGCCTTTGAAAATTTTGCCTGTATTATACAGGTTTTTCATAGATTTTGTACTGAGTAGACAGTTCCAATAACAATTAGATGTAAGCATTCAGCAAAACATCAGCCATTGGTACTCTTGGACTAACTGCTGCTGGCAGTGCCTTTGGGAAAGAAGCCAGTCCCTGTAACAGGAGCCTTTTAAATGTAAGAGACAACCCTTTGTTCTTGTTTGCAGTGCTGGAGCTAGAACCTGGGGCCTTGCATATGCCAGGCAAATGCTTTCCCACCAAGCTAAACCCCCAGCCCAATATTCTTTCATATATTGGTAAAGTAATATCAGAATCAAATTGCAGAGGCCAGAGTAGACACTGTCTTCAGGTGACTGCAGTAAAAGTAATCTGGCCACATCATAAAGGACACTGTTATTGGACCTTCTTTTTTTTTGTTTTGTTTTGTTTTGGGGTTTGGGTTTTTTGGTTGTCCCCCCCACACACACACACGGTTTTTCTTTGTAGCACTGGCTGTCCTGGAACTCACTCTGTAGACCAGGCTGGCCTCAAACTCAGAGATCCGTCTTCCTCTGCCTCCTGAGTGCTGGGATTAAAAGTGTGCTCTACCAGTGCCCAGCCTATTGGACTTTCTTAATTTGAGACCTTAAAATTGCCAAATAAGCACAAGTGTCTAAATCAAGCATTCCTATGTCTATTCATGTTAATTATGAAAGGCCGCTTTCCTTCACTACAGTTGAAGAACCTTCAAACCTTATCAGGAAACATGTCTACTGGATCTTTCTGCTGGGTGTGGTGGTGCACACTTTTGATCCCAGCACTTAGGAGGCAGAGGCAGAAAGATCTTTGTGAATTCGAGGCCAGCCTGGTTTACAAAGTGAATTCCAGGACAGCTAGGCCTGTTACACGGAGAAACCCTGTCTCAAAAACCAAAAAAGTTGGGTCTTCTTAAAACCTTATTGTTAGACATTTAAGTAAAAATAAAAAATGGCCTTTACCTCTTGTCCTTGGGTGGGAACAGAGAGGACCTGAAATAAGTTGTTTACTGGAGCTAACAATTGAAGATTAAATTTGCACTTTATGAACAGAACTGCTGGTGTCTTTGTCATTTTCTCCCTTTTCTTGCAATACTGTATGAATTACAAAATTATGATGCAATAGAAACATTTTCATAAAGTTTTAAGTAGTAGTGAGGAAGTCTTCCACCTGGAGATTTTGCCCATCTTGTAGTATTTTTGTGTTTTAATTTATGTGTATGACTTTTGCCTACATATATGTTCATGCACCACTTGACTACCTAGTGCTCATGGTGGTCAGAGGCATTGGCTTTCCTAGGGCTGCAATTACAGATGTTGTGAGCCAAACCTGGGTCCTCTGCAAGAATAAGTGTTATTAACTGCTGAGAAATCTCTCTAGTTCCTACCTTTTATTTATTTTTTGAGACAGGGTCTCACTATGTAGTTCTGGCTGACCTTGAACATGCTACATAGGCCAGGCTGGCCTCAAACTCAGAGATCTGCCTGCCTCTGCCTCTTGGGTGCTGGAATTAT
This sequence comes from Peromyscus leucopus, assembly GCF_004664715.2. NCBI lineage: Eukaryota > Metazoa > Chordata > Mammalia > Rodentia > Cricetidae > Peromyscus > Peromyscus leucopus. The sequence continues at coordinate 26,092,328 of NC_051063.1, read as the reverse complement.
AGATGTGGTTACTACACTTGACTACCTCTTTTTTTTTTCTTTAACCCTCCTACTTATCCTGAGCTTTTCCCACACACAAAAAAAGATGTTTAGCCGGGCTGTGGTGGTGGACGCCTTTAATCCCAGCACTTGGGAGGCAGAGGCAGGCAGATCTCTGAGTTCAAGGCCAGCCTTGTCTACAGAGTGAGATCCAGGACAGGCTCCAAAGCTACACAGAGAAACCCTGTCTCGAAAACCACCCACAAAAGATGTTTATTTATTTGTATATATGTTTGTGTGTATGCCATATGTGGGGGTGTCAGAAGAGGGTGTTGGATCTTCCTAGAGCTGGAGTCACAGCAGCCACATGGGGCTGGGAACAGAACTCATGAAAGAGCATCAAGCACACTTAAATGCTGAACCACTTCTCTAGCCTATGGTTCTCTACCTTTAGTTCTGTGCCACTGAGCCATGCGGTAGGTCTTTTGGGGCTGCTGTGATACTTTTTTAAAACCCAATTTTGGAATAATTGTCCTGCAGACAGGGAACCTGAAAAAGCATAGACACCAGTGAGTTTAGTGTGGAAGCATCACTGCAGTAACCAAATGTGTGTATGTTCTCTAATGACAGTCTGCTAGGAAATAGGACCAGTCAACAGTTCTTGTAGTAGTGTGGCCAGGACCAGATCTGATAAGAGAAACAGGGAACTATGGGAGCCTGTGGAAGAGGTACCTTGCTCAGTACTGTGAGCTCTCAAGGCCACCACAGCTTCTGTAAAAGACCAGAAAAGCCCACATGTGGGGCACCTGCAGGTCAAAAGAAGAGAATGGCAAGAGATGAGTAAGAGAGGCTTTCCAAGGGTGTTTGGGATTAGAATTTGGTCTTCAAACACAAGCAGAAAGGTTCAGAGAGCAGCCAGAGCAAGCCAAAAAGCCACAAGGCAATGCCAACAGGGGGTGCTATTGCACTGAACTGAGGCTGCACCTAAAGCCTTGCTTGGGTTTTTAACACATGAAATTATGCCCTTCTGGGGTGAGCAGCATTTGTCAGACACAGATGGGTAAATGATGACACCATTCTCCAAGACTGGTAGGGAGCTGAACTAAAGCATGGGTGAGTTCTGTGGAACATCTAACAGCCAAGTACATTGGGGCAACTTTTGGGGGTCTGAGGGGCTGGCAGAATGGCAGTCTAGCCTTGGATGGAGTTTGGGTGAGAGCCATCTCAGCAGAATGTAGACTGGCCAACAGCACTTAGAAAGTCTGGATAAGGTCTGAGTTTGAGGTTAGCCCAGTCTACTGTGAGTTCCAGGACAGCCAGGGCTACACAGAGAAACCATCTTGAAGAAGAGGAGGGGAAGAAAGGAGGAAGAATCAGAAGAGAGGGATGGAGGGACGGAGGGATGGAGAGTGAAATATGGAGGAAGTCTGGTTAGGAAAGATGTATTGCTTTTTTGATGAGGCAAGTGACTGGCAGTATCAATGCTCTTGAGAGTAGCCTGCATAGAAGGAGATGTGCCGTCTTCCAGTGGCTACAGAGCAAGGCCCAGAAGAAGGGAAATGGTTATCCCTGAGAAAGCTGACCTTGTATAGACCTAGACTGATGTTGTAAAGGAAGCTGTTGCTGGCAAGGGTCCTTGATTATTAAAGAAACAGAAGTGTCAGGGTCCTGTCAATCTGGAACCAGGGAAGCAGACAGAATGCTTGCAGTGTGGGATCAGATGAAATAAGAAGGGAAACAGGATTACTTTAGGCACTAGAAGCCTTAATGAGTTCACCAGAGCTTTGTGTCTTCCTGAGGCTATCTATGTAGTGTTTGTATCCCAGACCAGGTGTACCTTTTGACTATTTTTTCAAGTACTCAACTTCAGACAAGTTTATTCACAGGTTCACACTGTCCTTTCCCAGGCTGATTCTCACTTCCTCTACTGTTCCTTCAGCAGTCCCTGGGTGTTGCTCTTCTTTCAGTTAGCCTCAAAACCCCAGGTACAGTGGGGTTGGAAGCTGGCTGGCTGCACAGGAATTGCTGGGAGCCCTGAGGACCATGACAGTGCTCTCCAACTAACCTTGAGGAGCCAAAGATTTCCAAACAGGAACCAAACTTGCCCTTATACCCCTCTGTTATAGAAGAGTTCTTTTTCTTCTGTAGAAGACTGAATCTCTTTTTCAAGCTGACTATATTGGATCTGAAAGACAAGGTCAAATTCTTTATATTCACGCTTCTGCCTCAAAGGCCATGTTTTAAAAAGTTCTGAAAGCACCTATTTTCACATAATTCCCAATGATACCTAGTTGATAGCAAGAAGTACCATTTCTTAGAACTATTTATTGTTTATTCATTTACTTCTTTAGGTTTTTTGAAACAGCATTTCTTTGTGTACACCTGGCTGTTCTGGAACACACTCTGCAGACCAGGCTGGCCGGCCCCAAATTCACAGAGCTCCACCACCACCACCCAGCTCTTAGAACTTTTTTAATGGAAATTTTCAAATACAGAGGGAACATAATCAGCTCTAGTGCACTCAGCAATAACTATGAAGAGTCTGCTGATCTGACTTCCTTGAGCACTTACCACACCCATAAGTGTATCAGTGGTGAGGGATGGGGGTAATCTTTCTTTGGTTTTGGGGACAGGCTCTTGATGTGGAGGTCAGAATGACCTTGAACTTAGTCTCCTGCCTCAGCCCCTAGAATGCTGTTAATACAAGGATACACCTGGCTCCTTGAACATTTTAAGGCAATTCTCAGTTGTATCATTTCATCTACAAATACTCCAGTATGAATTACAGACTTCCTGTTATCACATACACAAAAAATAACCTAGCAAATGTTAGCAATGATCCCCTAACAGCCAATGCTCATTTCCAGTCTTTCAAGGTTGGGTGTACTCAGCTGATGGCAAGCAGTAGAGCTCTGAAGGGACAGGATCCCTTATAAGGATCCTTGAAGTTCCAGAAAGGTACTACAGGGATATCTGAGGAGATGCTGAACCCCTCTCAGCCTTAGAATGGCCAACCAAGGCAGGGTACCCCAACAGCACAAGACCATCCCTGGAGCATCTCCACTACCCACCTAGAGGCAACAGGTACCTTCAAGGTCCAGTGACTCTGGAGCAATGCTGGGATATAGACTCTATTTCCTGGCCCTGCTCTGCCCTCTGAGATTCAGCCTCCACGCCTGGCAAGGCTCCTGCATGACCCCTTCAAGCCCACGGCTTGTTTCCTCAGCCTGGTGGTGCAGTGCTGACTTTAGTCTCAGCATCCTGTCAGTCCTATGGGGTCATGTTGTCCACTCCTCCCTCCTGTTCTTCCACTGGGAATACATTATTTTCAGTCCCATCTCTGCCAGTGCAAGAGCATGTGATAGATCCTATCACTGACCCCAGGGTCTTTCCTCTTCCACATCATCAGAGGCCTTTTGTTATAAATTTGTGGGTGTACATTCATATTGGAGTGGGTGTGGCTTTTGGGGGGGAGACATGTCACTGTGGCTTTGAGGTCTAAGAAACTCCAGCCATGTTTAGTGGCTCATGGTCTCTTCCTGCTGCCTTCAGATCCAGATGTAGAACTCTCAGTTCCTTCTCCAGCACCATGTCTACCTGCATGTCACCATGCTTTCTGCTATGAAAACCTCTGGGCTGTAAAGCCAGCCCCAAGTAAATGTTTTCCTTTATAAAAGTTACTGTGGTCATGTTGTCTCTTCACAGCAATATAAACCCTAACTAAGACACAGGCTGAACCCATTGGAGGTAGCCAGTAATAGCCATGACCACCCACCTGGAAGTTATCAACCCTTGCTTTTTCCCACCCAGGAACTCAGGCCTTCTTTTTGTCAGTTTATGGGGGCTCTGCTCTTCAATTGCTTAATTCATTTGGCTCACTTTGCTATAGCCTTCAGCAGTTCTCTCCATAGCTTCAAAGAGTGAACCTGCCTCAGTATTCCCATTATGCCCAGAAATACATTTGTGGTACCATAGTCTTTAGTATATAGCATTGTCCAATTGGCTCTACCCTCCAGTGAGTCACATATCCAGTCCAGCTGGCCCTCTGTGCTTCCCCACTTTGGAGTTCTACAGTTGAGTGAAATAACCAGAATGATCTTTAGGGTAAGTTACTGTTAGTCTTTTTTCTTTTTGAGGGAAATGGAAGGTAGTTGAGGCAAGGTCTTATCTCATACTATAGCTGTCTTAGTCAGAGTGGTTTTTTTGTTTGATTGGTTGGTTGGTTTTTCAAGACAGGGTTTCTTTGTGTAGCTGTTCTGGAATTCACTTTGTAGACCAGGCTGGCCTTGAACTCACAGAGATCTGCCTGCCTCTGCCTCCCAAATGCTGGGATTACAGGTGTGTGCCACCACCATCCAGCTTAGTTAGGGTTTTTATTGCTGTGAAGAGACACCTGTTGTCGGAATTCATTCCTTTCAGCCAATGTCTTTGGGGTAGAAAGCCCTAGGGCATGGCCTTGCCTGTGTATGTGACCACTTAACAGCAGAGGAATAGGGGTCCTGCACTAGCTTGGGTGGATGGAGCAGGATGTTGGCTCCCATTGCCCCTAGACAGGATGGAGTTGGCTGGATAAGCAGTGGTGTCTACTTTGTTCTATATCAGTGAGTGTATTATCCCCATATACCTTAAATTCTTGAGATCCTTTAACAGACTCTGGTGGGTTCACATAACAAGTAGCACCCAATGTGACCTGAGCCCAGTGGCCTGCAGCTAGTCTGAGTGGCATTTCTGAGCCCACCCCTGACCCCACCTCATCCCACCTTGCCCCCAGACTCCAAGGTTGCTTGGAAGTGCTGCCAAATCCCCAAGCACACCTGCCTGCCCTGCATCCCCGCACTCTGCACATGATCAGTAATGCTAGGCACCCTCATGAGCTGAGACAGAACACTCATTTGTGCTGTATGCCTTTGCCCATCCCCAGCCCATGCGTACCTGGTCCACTGGCCTGCTCAAGCCAAGCCCCTCCATTCCACCCTGCTCATAGTGGCTTGTGGTGCCCAAGTTCCATAGCCTCTGAGCTGCTTCCTGCTTCCTGGCCAGCAACCAACAGTCCCTGGTCCCTCAGCCAGCTGCAGATGTGCCATCCTCTAGGAATTGAATCACTCCAAATGACTGGAATCAATTAGTCTCATCAGTATTAGAATATGGTCCTCAATTACAATAGAAAAGCTGATTGAGAGAAGGAGCTACGGCCCTTGAACAGCAAGTTAAGATTAAAGGTTTTGAGATTTCCCAAGATCAACTACTTGTGCCCTAAGGCAGCCTTAAATGCTTGGGATAGGATTCAAGAATAAGTGAAAAGAACTGAGCCATTTATTAAAATTATACAAGGCTCAAAAGAATCCTTCACTGACTTTTTGCAAAGATTGACTAAAGCTGTAAATAGAACAATATCAGATCCAGAAGTCAGACAAGTACTAATCCAATCTTTGGCTTTTGAAAATGCTAATTTAGAATGCAAATAGATAATTGGGGCTTTAAAGGTCAGATCATCACCCATATAAGAATGGATCCAATACTGAGTCAATATTGAGTCTCTTAACTATAATGATGAGGCTTGGATAGGAGAGGCAATATCCAAAGGCCTAAAGAGACATCAAAATATCAAATGTTTTAATTGTGGTAAACCAGGCTATCTAAGAAGAAAGTGTAGACAGGGCATTCCTAGAAACAATGTTTCTTCTAGGAATGACCAAATAAAAGGCCCCAACCTTCTGGATTATGCAAAAGATGCGACAAAGGCTGACTTTGGACCAATGAATGCAGATCAATAAGAGACAAATAAGACAACCCTTTACCATTGGGAAACATATTAGGGGGCCAGAGGCCCCCACTTAAAAGACTGTTTCTTCACTATACCTCTACAAGAAAAGGATAGGGAAAAATTTGCCTTCACGGTACCTACTTATAATAATTTTCAGCCTGTTAAGAAATGAGACGAATCCAGCACTCGGGAGGCAGAGCCAGGCGGATCTCTGTGAGTTCGAGGCCAGCCTGGGCTACCAAGTGAGCTCCAGGAAAGGCGCAAAGCTACACAGAGAAACCCTGTCTCAAAAAAAACCAAAAAAAAAAAAAAAAAAAAAAAAAAAAAAAGAAATAACAATGGAAGGTTCTCACACAGGGAATGTTAAATAGCCCCACCCTGTGCCAATATTTTGTGTAAAAACCATTGGAAATAATTCATGTATAGTTCCCACAGTCTATAATTTACCATTATATGGATGATATCTTATTAGCTGACCTAAAGGTGGATACTTTAGAAAAAAAAATGTTTGAAGAAGTAAAGAAAGTTTTGCCTCACTGGGGATTACAAATTGCTCCTGAAAGAATACAAAGAGGAGATTCTATTAACTACTTAGGATATAAGATAGGTCTACAAAAAATTAGACCCCAAAAGGTACAACTCAGGAGAGATCAATTGTGGACTCTTAATGACTTTCAAAGATTGCTAGGAGACATTTCTAATTTATGGCCCACTGTTGGGGTAAAAACTGATGAACTGAGTAATTTGTTCAAAACCTTGGATGGTGACAAGGACTTAAATAGTCCAAGAGAATTATCGGCTGAAGTTAAGAAAGAATTGACTTTGGTGGAAAAGAAATTACAGGAGGCATGTGTGGATCATGTGGATCCAGAGCTTAACTGCATTCTGGTCATATTACCCTCTACGCATTCCCCTACAGGGATTTTAATGCAGAGGGAAGATATTATATTGGAATGGATATTTTTGCCACATAGCAGAGTAAGAAATTAAAGACATATGCAGAAAAGATTTCTGATTTGATTTTCAAAGGAAAATCAAAAATTGACAATTGAGAGGAAAGGACCCAGCAGAAATTGTAGTACCTTTAATGAGGAAATTTCCACTTTATGGGCAGAAAATGAATATTGGCAAAGAGTTTGCAGTAAGTTTTTGGGAGAGATTAACAACAATTATCCCAAAAGTGAGAGATTTAAATTCATGAAAAGAACCAGTTGGGTCCTTTCTCACATCGTATGGAGAACACCAATCTCTGGGGTCTCTGCATTCTATACTGATGCAAATAAATCAGGAAAGGCAGGATATAAATCAGGGATTTTTGTTGTTGTTGTTGTTTTGTTTTTTGAGACAGGGTTTCTCTGTGTAGCTTTGGAGCCTGTCCTGGAATTTGCTCTGTAGACTAGGCTGGCCTCGAACTTACAGAGATCCGCCTGCCTCTGCCTCCTGAGTGCTGGGATTAAAGGCCACCTGGCTTTAAATCAGAAAATTTAAGTAAAGTGGTTTAAAGCCATTATGATTCCATACAAAAGTCAGAATTGTATGCAATTCTCATGGTACTAATGGACTTTACAGAACTTCTCAATATAGTTACTGACTCTCAACATGCAGAAAGAGTTGTTTTACGTATTGAAACTGCAAAATTTATTCCTGATAAAACAGAGTTAACTTTGTTATTTATACAATTACAAGAAATAGTCAGGAATAGGAATCATCCCATATATATAACACACATCAGAGCTCATACGGGTCTGCCAGGTCTTCTAGAACATGGTAATGATGAAATTGATCAACTATTGATAGGAAATGTGGTGGAGGCCTCAGAATTTCATTAAAAAAAAAAACATGTCAATAGCAAAGGTTTGAAAAAGGATTTTTCCATCACTTGGCAACAAGCCAAGGAGATTGTAAAATAAATGTCCTACTTGTTCCTTCTATAACCAAACTCCATTACCTGCAGGAAGTAACCCTAAAGATGTACAAAGAAATGAAATTTGGCAAATGGTTGTGTTTCATTTTTCAGAATTTGGAAATTTAATATATGTGCACCATACAATAGATATGTTTTCAAGATTCCAATGGCAACTGCTCTGAGTTCTGAAAAGGCTGATTCTGCAATTACATACCTATTAGAAGTCATGGCCATCATGGGTATACTTGTACAAATTAAGACTGACAATGTTCCAGCATATGTCTCTAGACATATGTTTCAAAAAAAATGAAACAGTTTTTTTTGCATATTATAATATAAAGCATATTACAGGTAAGCCACACAATCCTACAGAACAAGTGGTTGTAGGAAGATCTAATCACACTTTAAAAGAAATGCTTAATAAATAAAAAGGGGGAACTAAAACCCCCAGAGATAGATTGCATAATCCTTATTAACTTTGAATTTTCTTAATGCTAATGAGAAAGGAACAATAGCTGTGGAGAGACACTGGACAATAGAAAAAACTACTGAATTAAATCAGCCTGTGTATTTTAAAGATGTGTTGAGCTCAGAATGGAAACCAGGATATGTGTTATGTTGGGGAAGGGGTTTCACTTTTGTTTTCACAGAAGAAAAGCTATGGGTACCATCAAAATTAATAAAGATTCAATTCAAACAGGAGAGATCTCTTAATAAGGAGAAGTGATAGTTCATTCAGCAATGTGACAATTCTACAAGTCGGAAGAAAAACCCATCAAATAAGGGTCAAGCCAGGGTTCTGTTTTTGTTTTTACAGGAAAATAGAAATACCCATCGTCAAAAAGTCAAAAGACCTTGGACATCTAGACATTTAAAGAAGGGAAAGCTATCAGAAAAAAATTACCAAGCAAAGAAAAAACTGACCCAAGGGCACCAATATTTTCTACAGGGTAAAATCTCACTACCTAAAAAACATCAATATCTCTTTATTTCTCAAAAAAGTTGAAGTCCTGACCCAGTTAAAAATTAAAGCTGGCTTTGGAGTTGGAGTGTGGCTCTCTCCTTCTCTAAATCCAAGCACATTGTCAAAAGTATTCAGAGTCTTTGTCTCATATCAGAAAAGTCACCTGCTGTGGGACAGAAGAAAACCAAAATCTAGGGACAATTGTTGTCATAATTCTCTTTCTCCTGATACTTATTTTTGACTCTTTAGAACCTTTCTTTAGATATATTACTATCTTAAATTTTAAACTTTCTGTCTTGATATTAATAATGTTTAAGTTTTCCACAGTGAACAATAAATTTTCTTAACAGCGATCTCTGAAGTCTCCAGAAGGATGATGGGGCTCCACAACAACGATTCTACCTCATCCATAATAATGACATTGAGCTGAAAAACACCACTCAGGCCTTGGACTGCAAACTGCTCAGGATAATTCCAAGGTGGCTCGCTGGGATGGTCCACCATCTTACACCACTCTAGCCAGGACTTCAGATAAGCTTTACCCATTACTCTGAGACTGTCTAAAATGTTACAGCTAGTCCTCATGAGACTTAACCATTGTTTTAGTTTTTTACAGGATCCCACAGAGATACTGTCATCCCCTAGAGAACAGGAAGCAATTCTAAAAAAAATGACACCTCCTCTCCCAACAGGTTTTTGTTTTCTCAGGGTTATGGATAATTTTCATCTGTTAGGGGTTGGTTATAAGTTGTTATAGGGTTGGGGGTGGAACAATAAAGTCTAGACCTAGGAATCTCTTTTGCAATAGGAAAAAGGGGGATAGATAGAATAGGATAATAAAGTGGATTATCCTTATGTATCTTCTTGTAAACTAAATTAGCAACTATCAGTTTTAGATTATTTGGATTAGTATGAATTCTTGTATGTTGATACAAATATAAAATTATTTTTCTAGTCCTATTTAAGATAATTTGTATATTGATACAAATTCAACACTATATTTGTCATATTGTACATCTGTTCCTACCTCTGTTTAAAATATTTTTGTAATGGTGCACGCCTTTAATCTCAGCACTCGGGAGGCAGAGGGAAGCGGATCTCTAAGTTCGAGGCTAGCCTGGGCTACAGAGTAAGATCCAGGAAAGGCGCAAAGCTACACAGAGAAACCCTGTCTCAAAAAACTTTAAAAAAAAAAATTTGTAAATTGATACAAATGTAAAAGTATGCTTGTCATATTATATGTATATTCTCCTTCTGTTTAGGATATTTTGTATATTGATACAAATTAAGGATATTGTTGCCATATTGCACTATAGATGGCTATCTCTGATTAAGATATTTTTGTAAGCCAGGTGGTGGTGGTGCATGCCTTTAATCCCAGCACTTGGGAGGCAGAGACAGGTGGATCTCTGTGAGTTTGAAGCCAGCCTAGTCTACAGAGTGAGTTCCAGGACAGGCTCTAAAGCTACAGAGAAACCCTGTCTTGAAAAATAAAAAAAAATAAAAAAAAAATAAAAAGAGAGAGAGAGAGAGAGATAGTTTTATATATGGTCACAAATTGAAGATCATTGTCCTTATACTGTACATCTGCTTACAGATTATTTTTATAATATGAAGCCTTAGTCTTTACAATATATAGCTTGATAAGAATTATAGGTTGGGGGCTGGAGAGATGGCTCAGAGGTTAAGAGCACTGGCTGCTCCTCCAGAGGTCCTGAGTTCAGTTCCCAGCAACCACATGGTGGCTCATAACCATCTGTAATGAGATCTGGCGCCCTCTTCTGTATACATAATAAATAAATAATAAAAAAAAAAAAAGAATTATAGGTTAATAGTCCCATAATAGTCCCATGCTTGTTAAATTTATAGTCATGTTAGTTAGTTTTTCTAAATAAACAGAGATATATTTCAGAGGGATAGGTAATCTTCAAACACTTCAAAGATGTAGAGAATATGGCATTTAAATGTTTTATAATGTAGAATTCTGTTGACGTGAGACATAATTGCTCCTGGCAGCACCAATCTACTCCCGAGAGGATGTTGGGCATTGAAGACACTCCATATGGAGTTTATCCCGTTCTTGGCATAAATGGCCTGTTGGGCAAAGAACTGCCCTTGCCTCGACTGCTGACAGTAAGCATGCTGTCCAATCCAGATGAGAAGGACACAAGGAAAAGTGACTGCTGAACCTTGCCAAGTAGGAAAGTCTTTCAATTTTCCTGCTTCTGAAAATGGTCTGTCAGATATTTTAGGCCTACATCCTGGAATAAGTGGATGCCCCACCATTGCAGAGAAACAATGGGTGACTGTTCAGGCAGCCAGCTGTTTTTTATTTCTTGCATTTTTCGGAAGTTGCTTCCTTGTACATCTTGCTTACTTAGGTAATATCATTTTCCTTCTCAGGTCTTTGATGGGGTTGAAGACTAGATAGTTACAGTTACAATCCTCTCATATCTTAGCCAAGAGCACATCAGGTACAAGATTTAGATTCTTCAGGATAGGACAGCTGTTGGAGTAATCTCCGTAATTTTCCTATTACATTTGGTCTGGACATTTAGTATGTGTTTCTTGCTTGATGTTGTTCTTGTTGATTGTATTTCCTTTGTAGAGTTATTACTCTTTCATTCTTATGGACAATACTTGATAATTGTTCTTATTGTATATAGTTTTGTATTAGGTTTATAACCTTCTTATTTAGATAAAAAAGAGGAAGTATTGTAGGAATTTGTTCCATTCAGCCAATTGCTTTGGGGTACAAGCCCTAGGGCATGGCTTGGTCTACATATGTAACCCCTGGAGAGCTGAGGGAGAGTGGTTGTGAGCTCTCTGGGGTGGTTGAGACTGGGGTCTGGTGGCAGAGAGTGGCTTATAGTTGGTCCCCATCGGCCTTGAGAACAGCAGCTAGATCAGCAGTGGATCAGCAGCGTGTCTCTGTTTTGTATTAGTGAGTCTGTATTCTCATTGCACCCACTAATAAATTGAGATATAGACTTTTGTGGGCTCTTATATTAACATTTCATTCTCTGGCCCCCATAGGCTTATAGCCATAGCATAACAAAATATATTTAGTCCAACTTCAAAAGTCCCCATAGTCTGTCACAGTCTCAACAATGTTTTAAAGTCCAAAGTTCAAAGTCTCTTCTGAGATTCATTCAATCTCTTACCTGTAATCTGTTGGAAGGCCCTGTTGCTTAAGGTTGCAGTCCACTGTATCCAGATAGCTCTGGGCTTGGTGTAAAACGGAGGACTCCCTTCCCAACAACAGGGCCTCCTGCTTGCTGCCTGACCTTATCAGTTATCCCTGAGCATGGATGCCTGACATGCATAAGCTTTGACACAGATCCCTGCAGATGCTGTCCCCCTGCCAACCATAATTAGGTTGAGTGCCCCAAGATGTATGGTAGGACTGTGCTGCCAAATGCAGATTAGGTGATACCCCAGCTGCTGTTCCCATCCTATATATTTCCCTTCACTCTGGAATAAAGTTGAGCTGTAACACTGAAGCAGACTCCTGGAAGGCATTTCCCTCACACTCAAAGGCCTTACAAAACTCTGCACACCATCTCTGCTCCTTTTGTCCTCATAGCCTGGGGGCAATGGACCATGAGGAAAATGGAGATCCATCAGTAATCCCCTATAAAATCAAAATGAAAAAAGCAGCTCACATACGTCCAACATATAATGGCACAAGATATATATTATCATTCCAAAACCTAGGGAAGGGAGCATAGTGAGAAAATACTGGAGCAAAGCAAGACTGAAAACTAGCTGGACAAACTCCCAAACTCTGCATCTTCATGTCTAATGTCAAAAATCTGTTGTTGCAGGGTTTTGTTCTTTTTTGAGGGGCCTGCCACCCAGCTACCAAATAAATCACACACAGAGGCTTATTCTTAATTATGAATGCCCAGCCTTAGCTTGGCTTAGTTTCTTGCCAGCTTTCCTTAACTTATCCCATCTACCTTTTGCCTCTGGGCTTTTGCAGTTCTCTTACTTCTGTACATCTTACTCTTACTCTGTGATTTGCTATGTAGCTGAGTGGCTGGTTCCTGGAGTCCTCCTCCTTTGGCTGCTAGATTTCTTTCCTCCCAGATTTCTCCCTCTATATATTTTCTCTTCCTGCCAGCCCTGCCTATCCTTTCTCCTGCCTTGCTATTGGCCAGTTCTTTATTAGACCATCAAAGGCCTTACAAAACTCTGCACACCATCTCTGCTCCCTTTGTCCTCATAGCCTGGGGGCAATGGACCATGAGGAAAAGGGAGATCCATCAGTAATCCAATCAGTAATCAGTTACAGGCACAGTAACATAGCTTCACAGAGTTAAACAAATGCAACATAAACAAAAGTAACACACCTTAAAATAGTATTCCCCAACACTCTTCAGATCTCCACCTCCTTTCAGCTTTGTTGATTGCAACACATTTCTCGGGCTGGTTCCACTCCCTGTTAGCAGTTCTCCTTGGCTGGTATTCCATGACTCTGGGGAATTCAACATCTTGGGGGTCTCCAAGGCAATCCAGGCTTCACAGCTTCACTCAATGGCTTCTCTGGGACCTCATACAGGGACACCCCACCACATACCTGGATTTATTGGCTTTCCTTAGACACAGAGGAAGATTCTATAACCCCTTTCTTCTTGACTCTAAAGCCAGAACCATGTGGTTGAAGCTTCCAAGTTCTGCTGCTCACTAGGGCTGGAACATGACCCCCTCATTCAATTACATCTTCACCAGCTTTCTGTTTTTGGTGGTTTCCTTCACTGCCTAAGCTTGGCTGTCCTGTAATTTGCTCTGTAGACCAGGCTGGCCTTAAACTCAGAGATCCACTAGCTTCTGCCTTCATAGTGCTAGGATTAAAGATGTACACCACCAAACCTGGCCCTAAGCTTTTCTTTAATTCCTTTTCACAAGTTGGAAGCTTAGCTGGGTGGGATCTTGCCCTGAGGTCACCACCACTCCCTTTATTCCTTTCATCCCATCAGGCTTTTCTTTAATCTGTTTATCTCCTTGAATATAAGATTAACTTCATTCCACTTCCTGGTGCCCCTTTTCTCCTTAAACTGTTCATTTTGTATTTTTTCTTGCTCAGCTTGATCCTTTTCATTATAGATCTTCATAAGTGAATACTAATAACCACATGACAGAGTCAATAATAGGCTATTTTGATATTTCTTCTGCCAATACAATTAATCTCAAACTCTTCAATTTGACTTCAGGCAGAGTTTTTTAGACAAGGGCAAAAAGCAGACATATTCTTCACCAAAATATCACAAGAACATTCTCTAGGGCTAATACTAAGTCTTCTCTTCTGAAACCTCTTGAGCTGGGCTCCCTCTTGAGTTAGGCTCCCACAGTTCCAATCACCCTCAGCACCACTGTCTTGCATGTTCCTACTAGTATAGCTGATTAAGTCCCGCTCAAAGTGTTCAACTGCTTTTCTTATCCAAGTCCCAAAGTTCACTGTAGTTGTTGTTGTTTTTTTAACTCTTTGACTCTTTTGGGGGGCCTGCCACTCAGCTCCCAAATAAATTTATATTACTTATAAGTGCCCAGCCTTAGCTTAGCTTGTTTCTTGCCAGCTTTTCTTAAATCACCCCATCTACCTTTTGCCTCTGGGCTTTTTCCTTTTCTTACTTCTGTACATCTTACTTTCACTCTTACTCCGTGGCTGGATGGGTGGCTGGGTAGCCAGACACTAGCATCCTCCTCTCCTTGCTCTCTTGTTCCTTTTCCCCCTCAGATTTCTCCTTCCATTTATTCTCTCTGATTGGCAGCCCTGCCTATCCTTTCTCCTGACTTGCTATTGGCCATTCAGCTCTTTATTAGACCAATCAGGTGTTTTAGACAGGCAAAGTAACATAGCTTCACTGAGTTAAACAAATGCAACATATCTTTGCATCATTAAACAAATGTCCCACAGGATAAACAAATGTAACACATCTAAGAATAAAATTCCACAACAGTCTACATTCCTTCAAACAAAAGTATGGTCAGACCTATTAGTCCACTCCTGGTACCAACTTTTGTCTTGGGATTTTTATTGCTGTGAAGAGACACCAGGACCACAACACTACTTACAAAGGAAAACATTTAACTAGGGCTGGCTTACAGTTTAGAGGTTTAGTCCATAATTGTCGTGGAGGAAAGCATGGTGGCATGCAGGCATACATGGTGCTGGAGGATAAAGGGGTGAAACGGTAATGGAATCTTCCTCCAATGTTCCTCTAAGATACCTGCTGAAACCAGACCTGTGGCAGTAGAATCCCCACATGGAAGCCCAGAGAGGTCATTGTGTGAAGCTATGAAAGTCAAGCCTAATTTTGTTGGAGAACATAGGATGTTGGAAATGACGAATCCATAGAATGTCTACCAGGCAGAACTGCAGAGAGCCCAAGAGAATGAACTATGTTGCAGTCAACAATGCAGAAGGGAGTGAGAGATCCAAACTACCATCTAAGCCCTTTGATCTCAGACCTGGAGCTACAGGATTTAGGAGTTTGCCCTGATGAGGTTTTGTTCAGTGATTTCTTAATATGCTCACAATTCTTTTTTGTTATGGTAATGTATATTTTATGCCATTGTGTTGTTGTTATGTAGCTTGCTTTTTCATTTTACAGGGGTTACAATTAAGAGATTACCTTGAGTCTCAAAGGAGACTTTAGACTTTGTAACCGTATTGAGACTGAAAGACTACAGGAACTTTAATTTGGACTAAATGTGTTTTTGAATTATGATATGGGCACAAGTCTATAGGAGGCAGAGAGTGTGAAATGTGGTTTGAATGAAAATGACTCCCATCAGCTCATATATTTGAATGCTTGTCCCCAGTTGGTGGAACTGTTTGAAGGATCAGGAGGTGTGGCCTTGTTGGAGGCCCCAAGGTGGGCTTTGAGGTTTCAACAGCCCACACCATTCCCAGTTAGTCTTGTGCTTGTGGATCAGATGTAAGCTCTCAGCTCTGCTCCAGTGCTATGCCTGCCTGCTGCTATGCAAGGCATGGACTGCTCCTATGAAACCATGAGCCTCCAATTAAATTCTTTCTTTTATAAGTTGTCTTGGTCATATGTTTTGTCACAGCAACAGAAAAGTCACTAAGACACTTGCTAACTCCCTTTTCTACATGTTTTCTCTCATTTGATTCATATAAAAACCCCAGCCAGGCGGTGGCGCATGCCTTTAATTCCAGTACTTGGGAGGCAAAGGCAGGTGGATCTCTGTGAGTTCCAGCCTGGTTTACAGAGTGAGATCCAGAACAGGCAACAAAGCTACATGGAGAAACCCTGTCTTGAAAAAATCAAAAAACCAAAACCAAAACCAAATCCCAAGATGGACATAATTACCTTCATTTCACAGATGAGAAAATAGATCCAGTCTCTTCTCCCTAAGGACTTTCCTGAAAACCCTACTCAGAACTCTGCTCCAACCCTGCAACTACCTGATTTCTACTGTATATTATTGGGCTTCTCCTCTAGAATCAAGAGCATGAAGATGTTTCTTTTTAATTCATTCCAATGCCTCCAAAGGCCAATCTGGCACGTTTGGCATTCCAGGAGCTACCAAAATAATGGATGAAAGTTTACGTATTAGTCTTGCCTGCTAAATTTCAGATTCCTGAGAATGGAGCCAGCATTATCTTGTGTGGCTACAGAGCCAAATGCCCAATAAATAAATATTTGTTGACCTAAGTCATGAAAGGATGAGGGGTACCCCAGAATAAACTGACCCAACAGTTAATGATGTCAAAAATGCAAATATTTTAATGTCCATTTTTATACTACACTTTACATTCAGCACTTGAAGAAAATGATTATGGTGTTTTAAAAATGCAACTATCAGGTTAGATATAGTCCTTCATGATTATACCTCATCAATACTTAAGGACACTATAAGTTAATGAATACAATAAGAAAAATAATGGGGAAATTCAGTTTAATACACAGAAATTCAAGAGGAAATTTCAAGACTTTGATCAGAAGCTTTCAGTGCTGGTACTATATGCTACTACATTGTAGACCAATGTCCACAGCAGGCTAAGGAGAAGAATGCTTACCCTCTGAAGACATGATCTAAGAAACAGGGGGACAAAAAAAAAAAAAAAAAAAAAAAAAAAAGAAGAAAAGAAAAAGAAATGGGGGACCAAGCATTCTGTGGGAACCAGTTAGCCATCAACAAGTCCCTAGTAAGGACAACTATGGAGGCAGCTATAGGGAGCCTGAGCCTGTCTTATAAAACAAAGCCATGGAGCAGTACTCATAAACAAGCATGATGAGGTTTTGTCATCTATAAATAATTTTCACGTTGTTGACGTTGTTGATGTTGTTGAAAGGATTCCAGCTATGACTCTTTTCGGGCATGAGAAGCTTTGGGTGAACACCAGCCATGGGATGACCTACTGATGGACCTTCTCAAAGTACTCTTTGGAAGCTGTTGGACTTGGCTTGATCTGAAAATTAAAATTAAATTGGGTAAGAGAGACATCATGATAGTAGTCTCAACAGTGAGCTCAGAGCTCCAGAAACTAAAATTTCTTCACTTTTGAAGATTAGCCTATTTTTTCAAAACATATAGATGAAAGCTAACTAGCAGCCTGCGTAGGAACTGTCCACCTCACTGTCACCTACCCACATGCAGCCAGCACCTCTGTTGGCTCCCTTGATAGATTATTCTCCAGGCAGAGAAGACTTGGAATTGGGGCCTGGTGCTCTGAGGAAAACAACATACCGTAGGGGACTCTGGTGTCCAGTTGGCAGGACAGACTTCTCCATGGGTCTCCACAAACTGGAATGCCTTTACCAAACGGAGGGTTTCTTCCACGCTGCGGCCCACTGGGAGGTCGTTGACACTCAGATGCTTGATGACACCATTAGGGTCAATAATGAAGAGGCCTCTGCACAGAATTTATCCTCATCAGTGCTAACAGAACTAGGGCCAACAACTCTCATTTCTATCCTTTTATGTCTTTGATTCTCTTTTAGTAAATTCATTAAGCTGTCAAATGCTTAAAAATGGGAGATTAGGGACTGAAGAGACTGCTTAGCAATTAATAGCTTAGACTATCTATCCAGAGGACCTGAGTTCAGTTTGAAGAACCCATGTAGGGCAGCACACAACTGCCTGGAACTCCTGCTCCAGGGGACCTAACATTCTCTTACAGCCTCCAAGAGCAAGTTTACCAGCATGCACATACTTCTACGCAGTCACATATACATAAGTAAAATTAAACCTTAAAAAGAGAAACTAGTGCTGGAAAGATGGCTCAGAGGTTAAGAACACTGGCTACTCTTCCAGAGGTTCTGAGTTCAATTCCCAGCAACTATATGGTGGCTCACAACTCTCTATAATTAGATCTGGTGCCCTCTTCTAGTGTGCAGGCATACATGCA
This sequence comes from Peromyscus leucopus, assembly GCF_004664715.2. Classification (NCBI taxonomy): domain Eukaryota; kingdom Metazoa; phylum Chordata; class Mammalia; order Rodentia; family Cricetidae; genus Peromyscus; species Peromyscus leucopus. Next base: position 26,074,333 of record NC_051063.1, on the reverse strand, counting down.
GACAGAACACTGTATATATAATAAATAAATAAATCTTTAAAAAAAGAAAAGAAAAACCAACCTGGAATTAGTATTATACAAAAAGTTTGTCACCTTTTAGTAATGACAGATGCTTTGATAATGTCAGGCTACCATGTACAGCTTATGTTATGGAACACTGCAAAACTGTACCCACAATGTGATGCATCTAAAAGGAACGAACTAGAAACAATAAAGACTTTTATTCAGTGACCTAGCAGACATTCTTTAGACTCCTGTATCAGACTGTGGTAAGGTAACCACATATATGTAAGAAGAGATTACGTTATCTACATCCAGTAAATATTTAAAACTTTCCCTTTTGATTTATTTTGTGTGTTGTGTATGATTGCATGCAAATACCTATGGAGTCCAGAAGAAGGTGTTGGATTCCCCAGAGTACAAGTTATAAGTGGCTGTAAGTGGTGCAATGTGGGCCCTGAAATCGAACTCTGTCTTCTGCAATAGCAGTAAGTATCTATAACTGCTGAGTCATCTTTCCAGCACCTCACAATTTCTTTCTTTTTTTTCCCTCCCCCTAATGAGACAAGGCCTCTCTACACAGTCAAAACACTCACTAGTTAGACCAGGCTGGCCTAGAACTCACAGAGATCTGCTTTTCTCTGCTTCCGTAGTGCTGGGTTTAAAGGCGTATACCACCATACCCAGCTGAAAATCCCTCTTAAAGGGATATAGGGACTTCAGTTGTCAACTACATAGGGAAAGAGCAAAGTACAGAGGGGCTTCTTCTTCTCCTGTCTGAATCCAGGCTTTGGGCCTGATCGTATTCTTCTTGTGCCTGATCTCTGAGGGACCCAGCTGCAGTCCCTAGAAAGTAGTAGAGGCAGACCTAGGAAGGAACAGAGTCCACAGACTCTAGAATCTAGAGAGAAGACTAACTTGTCAGCTCTACTCAGCTTTCTGTTAGCCCCAGAAAGAAACTAGTAATAGTCACTACAAAATTAGAAGATCCAGTGTGGTAGTTTGAATGTAATTGGTCCCCATAAATTCATTGGGACTGGCACTATTAGGAGGCGTGGCTTGTTGGAATAGGTATGGACTTTTTGGAGGAAGTGTGTCACTGTGGGGGTGGGCTTTGAGGTCTGATATATGCTTAAGTCACACCCAGGATCTCAGTTCACTTCTGTGTTCAAGAAGATAAACAGATTAAAAAATGGAATAAAGGGAGAGGGTGACATCAGGGCAAGATCCCACCCAGCTAAGTTTCCAACTTGTGAAAAGGAATTAAAGAAAAGCTTAGTGCTTGGTATGGTGGTGCACACCTTCCCAGTACTCCAGAGGCAGAGGCTGGTGGATCTCTGAGTTTGGGGCCAGCCTAATCTACAGATCCAGTGTCAGGACAGCCAAACTTAGACAGTGAAGGAAACCACCAAAACCAGAAAGCTGGTAAAGATGTAATTGAATGAGGGGGCCATGTTCCAGCAGCAAAACTTGGAAGCTTTGGCCATGGGATTCCAGCTTTAAGGATAGAAGAAGGGTTATGAAATCTGCTCCATGACTAAGAAAAGCCGCCAAGGCCAGGCATATGTCAGGGTTGTCCCTGAATGGAGGCCTAGTAGACCATTGCATAAAACTGTGAAGTTGAAGCCTGGACTGTCTTGGAGACCCCAGGTTGTTAGAGATGCCAGAGCTATATGGTATACCTGCCCAGGAATGGGGAGTGCAACTAGCCCAAGAAAAAGAAGTGTGCTGCAATCAACAAAGCTGAAAGGAGTTGGAAATCTGAAGAATGTTTTGACATCAGACATGGAGATGCAGAGTTTGGAGATTGTCCAGCTAGGTTTTGGTCTTGCTTTGGCCCAGTATTTCCTCACCATGTTCCCTTCCCTATGTTTTGAAATGGTAACGAATATTTTGTGCTATTATATGTTGGAAGTATGTGATCTGTCTTTTTATTTTATAGGGGATTACAGTTTAAGAGACTGCATGAATCTCACTAGAGACTTTGAACTTCGGACTTTTAAACATTGTTGAGATTGTGATAGACTATGGGGACTTTTGAAGTTGGACTAAATACATTTGCATTATATTGCTACAAACTTGTGGGGGCCAGGGAATGGAATGTGGTAGTTTGAATGTAATTGGCCTCTATAAACTCATTGGGAATGGCACTATTAGGAGGTAGGTGTAACTTTGTTAGAGTAGGTATGTCCTTGTTGGAGGAAGTATGTTACTGTGGGGGTGGTCTCTGAGGTCTCATATATGTTCAAGCCACATCCAGTGTCTCAGTTCATTTTCTGTTGCCTGCAGATCAAAGATGTAGAATTCTTAGCTCCTTCTCCAGCACCATGTCTGCCTGCATGCTGCCATGTCCCACCATGATGATAATGGACTGAACCTCTGAACTGTAAGCCACCCAATTAAATGTTTTCTTTTATAAGAGTTGCCATGGCTATGATGTCTCTTCATAGCAACAGAAACCCTAACTAAGACATACTGGAAGGAAGCATAACAGACTACACTTTCTCTTGCCACTGCTAACTATGGAGGAGCTTGGCTTTGGTTTACTAAGGAAAACAGTAATCTTGAAGTCAACAAGGCTGAGTTCCAAAAGGCTGCCAGCACTGAGTTTCAAGATGAGTTGGGTTCAATTAACAGCCAGCCTCCAATGCAACTGTGTGGCATCCCAAGGTGTAGCTCTTTTCCCCTTCATGAAGTTAGTTCCTGGGTCCCGCCTTCACTCCCGTTCTCGGAGATATCAAGATGACAGCTAGAGCCTGTGTTCTCATGAAGGAACTCAAGAAGGTAGCATATGAACATGGGACTGTTTAAGACTGAACTTTTCCCAGTCCCATTGAATGAAAGAACATAGAAAGCACAGGCTACAACTCCCTGGAGCTATTCCCTAAACTACCTACCTCATCAGGTTATTCCTGTACACCTACTGGAGACTCACCTTCATTTAATCTATGAGAAAAGTGAGACACAAAAAGGCAAATAACTTGCCCCAAATCACACAGCCTAAGAAGTCAAGTTTAACAAGAAATCAAACCCTGTCTTGTTTGATTCCAAGGCTTATACAACACCATCTCCACTGAGAGAGAAAGAGAGACAGACAGTCAGACCTTCAAAAAGCCTTTCTCCCAAACAGTTCGATAGCTTCAGTGCCAGGAATAGCCATTATTGAAGGGCTTCTGGACTGTTAAAGAGAATGGATCAATGGGACGATCAAGACACTGGCATTCTTTCCTAAAAGAAGACCCAGGTAGTGGACTGAGCACACATCTTGGCCATTTCTGAAGACTTGCAACCCTCATAGAAGCTATTTCATCAGTGCCTAAGTTAAAAAAAAAAGGGGGGGGGGCTCAAAAGCTAAGAGCAATTGTTACTCTTACAGAGGACTTAGGTTAGATTCCCAACATCCATATGGTAGCTAACAACCATTTATAACTCTAGTTCCAGGGGATATGACCTACAAGGGGAATGCTTGCACATGGTGTATGGACATACATGCAGACAAAACACATCCATACATATAAAATAAAATAAATTTGGGATGTCTATTCTTGGATGTCAACCTGACTATATTTGGATTTAATTAAAACCCAAATGACTAGGCACACCTGTGAGGGATTTTTTTTTTCCCCTTCTTTTCCAGACAGATTTCTGTGCCCTGGCTGTCCAGTACTTTACTCTGTAGACCAGGCTGGCCTCAAACTCAGAGATCCACCCACCTCTGCCTCCAAAGTGCTGGGATTAAAGGTGTGCCCCAACACCACTGAGCAATTTTTCCTAATTAAATCATTTGAAGTGGGAAGACTCACTTTTCTAATTCAGATCCTTAAAGTGGGAAGATACACCTTTAATCTGGACCACACCTTCTGCTGGCAGCCTATATAAAGGACATGAAAGAAGGAAGCTTGCTCTCTCTGCCTGCTTGCTCTCACTCTTGATAGCAAGTCAATTCCTTCACTGGCATTAGAGCCACTTCTCGAAGATTCTGGATTATACTGAAGACCAGCTGAGACATCCAATCTCATGGACTGAACTACTACTGGATTCTTAGACCTTTCATTAGTAGACAGCCATTGTTAGACTAGTTAGACTAGTTATAGACCACAGCCTATAGAACATTCTAATAAATCTCCTGTATATAAATAAATAGCATACACACACACACACAAACTGTAAGTTCTGAACTCTAATACAAAATCTAAATTAAAGAAAAAAAAGCTTCTGCTTCTAACAACATTTTACCATCCAGGTATAGGTGGAACCAAAATAAATGCAAATTAAAGGATAGTGTGGGGCTATATATCCAAACCCTGTTTCAAAAAATCAAAACCACCAACAAAAAAACAAACCTGTATTCCTTCCTGAGAGTTTTACTGAAACTGACAAGCATTTCCTAGAATCTTTATAAATCCTCAAGAATTAAGATGATACTAAAATATGCAAAACCATCCCATCTCTAAGGAGCAGCTCTTACCTGAGTGCAATGCCAGCACCTTCCAACAGCACTCCGTAGTCTCGGGCTATTTGCTTAGTTAAATCCGACAACAGCGTAATGTTCATATGGCCCAAACCACCACTCTAATAAAAAGGCAAACAGGACTGGTTTTCAGGTGGTTCTACAAGGTCTGAACCATATACCAATGTTTAAAACTAACAATGATGGTGGTTAAGTAATAGTAAATGCACATAAGAGAGTTCTGTTTAACTTCCTCCTGCAAACTGCCTAAAGTAGATACAATTATATCTGCCATTATATATTTTTTTTTAATTTATTTTTATTTTATGTGTCTGGAGTATTTTACCTGCATGAAGTGCCTGAAGAGGCCAGGAGAGGGCATCAGATACCCTGGAACTGGAGTTAAAACATGTTGTGAGCTGCCATATGGATGTTGGGAACTGAACCTGGGTCCTCTTGAAGAACAGCAGTGTTCTTAACTGATGACCCATTTCTCCAGTTCCTATTATTTTCTTGTATTGATGTGTATGTGTGTGGGGAGGATGTGCATGTGTGGAAGTGAGGACAACTTTGTGGAGTTGCTCTCTCCTTCCACTTTATGTGAGTTCCAATGATAGAATTCAGCTTGTCAGGTTTGCTCAGCAAGTACTTTACCTGCAGAATCACCTCAATGGTCCATCTCCATTATTTTAATGATGAGGAAACTGAAGCTCAAAAAACTAAGTACTTTTTTTCTTCAGGACACTGCTATAGTGTCTGATTGACCTTTATCTTTTTGAGACAGAGTCTCACGTAGCCAGACTGGCCTCCAATTTACTATGTAGCCAATGATGACCTTGAACTTTTGATCTTCCTGCCTTTACCTTTGGAATTCTGGGATCATAGGCTATGCTAACCCACCTAGTTTATGTGGTACTGGGGACTGAACCCAAGGCTTCTTGGCATATTAAGTAAAAGCTCTAAGCACACCCTGCTCTCTTTTTCCAATTGTTAAATCAGTTGTTGAGATGAAAACTAGTTTCTCAAATATAAAAATAAAGGAGTGACAAATTACTCAAGTCACTGTTGTTAGTCCTGGATCATACCTAGTAAAATTCTGATTGTTTTTCCTAGCAGATTTCTAGACAACATCACACAGAACAGTATAGCAAGCTACTATGGGTTCAAAGTACAGGCCTAAGGAGGCAATATAGCTAGCCATGTTCCCTGTCTTACTCAGTCTATCTCCATTAGTATTTGAACCTTGGAAAATATACATGGAATGAGCAATAGAGATAATACAATGTCCAGGGAGTTTTTACTACAACAGTTTACAGACTGTTAATAGGCAAGGATCTACAAACGGCCTACTTCAGGAGGATATGGCTCACCTGGTACAGAGCTTATCTAGCATGCATGAAGCCCTGGATTTGATCCCCAGGAAGACATAAACCAGGTTCTGATCCTAGCACTTGGAAGTGGAGGCTGCAGAATTAGAAGCTCAATGTCATCTGAGTTAAGAGGCCAGCCTGAAATACATGAGACACTGTTTTTGAAAGGAAGAAAGGGGGGAAGGAAGGCAGGTAGGCAAGAAACTCACTTCAGACTGGCTATGCTCTGACAATCTCTAGGCTTTCTCTTAAATCTCTTATGTTAGTACAGGGGTCAGGGGTAGTTGGGGAATGAGGAAGAGACACTGGTCAATGATTATTTAGATAAGAGGAATAAGTTCTGCTCTTCTGTACAATAGGTGATATAGTTAGAACATATTGTATTTTTTAAACTAGCTAAAAGAAGATTTTTGTTTTGTTTTTTGAGACAGGGTCTCACCATGTGGTTCTGGCTGCCCTGGAACTCACTAGGTAGACCATGTTAGCTTAAAACTCACAAAGATCCCCCTGCCTCTGCAGAAGTGCTGGGATTAAAGGTATGAACCACCCTGCCCAGCTAAAAAGGATTTTGAATGTCATGACCACAAAGAAATGATTGAGGAAACAGTACTGAAAAGCCTGATTTGATCCTTGCACAATGTATACATTTATCAAAACATCACACTGTATCCCATAAATATATACAATGTTTTTATTGTGTGGTCTGTATTATTTGTGATTTAGAAATGAAACCAAAGAATAAAATAAAACAAAGAAAAGGTGATTGTCAACCAACCTACCTTCCTTGGTGTATTGATCCAGGCAAGATGGCTAAAGTGGGAATCCACTGAAACTGCAACCACTTCACAGTTTACATCATGAAATTCATTGGCTTTGTCACTGAAAGCAACGATTTCTGTAGGACACACAAATGTGCTTGGGGAAAAAAGAAAGTTTCATCAGATCACGCAAAGACAAAAATTTAAGACATAAACATTAAGTTGACTAAAAACTAAATTGATTTGCTTAAGGGGTGAAAAAAGTGAAATGGGCTGGGTTGGGGGCACATACCTTTAATCCCAGAACTCAGAAGGTAGAGGCAGGAGAGTATCTGTTCAGCATGGTCTACACATAGAGACCATGCCACTGCCTCTCCTGACCCCCCCAAAAAAAGCAAGCTTCCTTCTTTCTAGTTTCTGGGCATGGTGTTATGTTCTTTTAATCCAAGCACTAGGGAGGCAGAGGCAGGCTGATCTCTGTGAGTTTGAGGCCAGCCTGGTCTACAGTGAGTTCCAAGACAGCCAGGGCTATTGAGAGATACCCTGCCTCAATCAGTCAATCAATCAATCAATCTGCAAGGGATTGGGGAGGCATACTTTGAAGACTTAAAAAGAAAACCTGTACTTAAATAAAGCAGCTTTATGAACTCATTTCTTATACTACTTTCTCATTTTTCAAACCAGACTGGTATGAAGTTTAAACTGGTTTAGAGAACCATTAGTCAAAAGCATGTAATACAGAACTGTATTAAAAGTTGAGAGCATAATTCAGTGATGAAGTGCTTGCCTAGCATGCCCAAGGCCTGGGGTTTGATTCCTAGGACCACCAGAAAAACAAACAGAACCATATTAAAACTCCTCCATTAGAGTCGGGCAGTGGTGGCTCACACCTTTAATCCCAGCATTCGGGAGGCAGAGGCAGGCAGATCTCTGTGTTTGAGGCCAGCTTGGTCTACAGAGCAGGATCCAGGACAGGCACCAAAAAACTACACAAAGAAACCCTGTCTCGAAAAACAAAAACAGAACAAAACAAAAAAAAAACCCTTCATTAGAAGTAGGGTCATTTCTCCCATTAAGTTTATCACATGAGCTATAGATAGTCAAGGTCAGTGAACAAAAATCAAAAGAATCTTCCTCTTCACTAGAAGAGGAATTTCAGCATGGGTTAGAAAACAACACCAGCTCTTAGTAGGACATGAAAGCATTATAGAATCATACTTACAAATCCAAAGGGTAGAAGAAAAGCACCAAGTATTTCCCTTTAAAATCTTCGAGACTCAGCTCTTTGAACTCTCCATTGACAACAGCTGTACCCTTAAAATAGGGTGCATGCTGTGTGACAGCAGGGGTGTGAAATGTGGAACCTAAAAGAGACCACACCCTTGTATGTAGCTTGTCATTCACATCAAGCACTGCATGATTTTATTTAAACTCCTTTCATTGAAACTTATCAAATTAATTATTTATCAGAACTGGTGATATGTTACTAACTCAATGACATGGTTCACTTCAATTGTACATCTTAGGTACAGTAATTTTCTCTTCAGCGAAGTTCTAAATTATACACAAATCCAACTCAGTGGTAGGTAGAAGTGTGTGTGCACGAACACATATGAGCATGAATATGGAGAATGGAAAACATCCTCTGGTATTGATTCTCAGAAGCCATCTACCATTTTTTTTTTTTTTAAAGCTTTTTCTTTCTTTTAGAGTCTCACAAACTTAAGAGATCACCAAGCATGTTAGCTGGACACAAGTGCATACTACCATGTTTGGTTATATGTGGGTTCTAAAGGTCAAACTGGAGGTCTTGCACTAGCTTACTGACTGATTTAGCTATCAGTCCAGCAACGAAGAAAAATTAAAAACAACAACCACCACCACCAAAAAAAAAAAAAAAAAAAAAAAAAAAAACAGGAAGAAGAAATGAAATGCCCTGGGAACTAAAAGGAGGAAGACAAAGGAAAACAAAGTCAGAGTCAGGGTTAAAAAGACCCTTAGTATCAAGCAGCAGGGTTGGTTCTTCACCTCAATAGAGAGAATGGAGTCTGGGTGGTTCTGATGCAGGAAGACAGCTGTGTTCAGGAAGATTAGTCTATCAGGAAGGTAATGACTATAGTTATCTCAGTGAGAAGGACTGAGGTGTGGCAGAGAGAACATCAAGAACAGATAGATGCAGGGCATGTTTCAATGCTGGGGTGGGTACAGGTATAGCTCAGTGGTGTTTTGTGTTTTCATTTTATCCAGTGGTCTTTTTATTACTGAGTTGTAATTTAGGTATCTTAGAGTAATTTCTTTTATTAAGTATATTATACAAGTTTTTTCTTTTTCCTTGACTATGGTTTTCTCTACTCATTTCCTTCCTTTCCTTGTTTCTTTCTTTCTTTCTTTCTTTCTTTTTTTTTTTATTTCCAGACAGGGTCTCACTCTAAGAAGGCCCTATTGGCCTGGAACTTATTATGTAGCCCAGGCTGGCCTCAAACTTGTGGCAATCCCCTTGTGACTACCTCCCCACTGCTGAGATTACAGATATGCACTAATCATATCTGGCCCTTTTCTTTTTTCTCTATCTGAAACAGAGCCTTCCTATTTAACCCAGGCTGGCCTCAAACTTGTGTTGATACTCTGCCTGCCTCATCCACCTAAGGCCTGAAATTTCAATTGTGTACTGCTACGCCTGACTTTCTCCATTTCCTTTTTTTCTTTTTCCACTGAGACAGGGTTTCTCTGTGTACTCCTGGCTCTTCTGAAACTTACTCTATAGACCAAGCTGGTCTAGAATTCAGAGATCCACTTGCCTTTGCCTCCTGAGTGCTGGGATTAAAGGTGTGTGCCAACACCAACAGCTTCCATTCATTTTCTTCATGTTCCTTAAAGGTAGATCTTACATTTTTTTTTTTTTTTTTTTTTTGTTGTTGTTGTTGTTTTTTGGAGACAGGGTTTCTCTGTGTAGCTTTGCGCCTTTCCTGGGACTTACTTGGTAGCCCAGGCTGGCCTCGAACTCACAGAGATCAGCCTGGCTCTGCCTCCTGAGTGCTGGGATTAAAGGCATGCGCCACCACCGCCCGGCTTAGATCTTAAATTTTTGATGCTGCCAATTACTCACTGTTCCTAAACCATTCCTTATGGATCTGGCCATCTCTACACATTCTCATACTGCATTTTTAAAAGCTCTAAGGACAAGTCTCATGCATAGCCAAGATCCAGAGTTGTTGTCATGGGTTCTTTTTGCCTGGGTAAAGCTAGAATACAGTAACACTTACTGGTGCTAAAGGCAAACTTTGCTTGGGCAGAGGTAGACCACAGTATGTCGGTCAAGCAGGTTCTTCTAGAAGCAACAGGCCTAAGAACTGCTGAGGTAGAAATACCCCTGGAAATGGCACTCACATGCTGAGCAACCTGGAAAGAGAAATGCTTTCTATTAGGAAGACTTTTTGGAAGGGTGACTAAAGTCTGACCTTGCTGCTGTGGCTCTTTGTCAATGGTGGCCTTAGCTGTTCGTTTCCCCTGTGAACCAAATACCAAATCAAATTAAAAGCACATTTTCTTTTTCCTTCTTCCTCCTTAAAGACTGCAAGGCCGAGGGAATCGTAAGAACACAGCCTCAAGAATAAAAATCTCCAGATGACTCTAAAAATTCAGCAAGGCTAGGCCAGGCTGAGAAGTTAGTTAAGCGACCCTCCCTTCCCCGCCCCCTCCATATCTGGTGCACACGCGGCCATATCAAGGTTTTTCTCAGAAAAGGTCCTTTCCAGGCTCTTAATCAAGCAAAAAAATAGGGGAAAGTTCATGCCCTGGGAGAGTTTGGCCAGTGCTCAAGGGAAATGTTGGCTCAACTTGGATGCCCAGCATGGCTAGGGGAGAAGGTAGGTACTGCCTTGAGGCTGATGGCGACGAGAAAAAGAGAAGATGGTTCTCAAGAGGATAGCAGCCTGCAGCCACCAGAGAACAGCAGTTACAGAACAGAGTCCAGACTGAAGTGGAAGTAGAAAGCGGCTCCCGTTACTGTAGCACTTTGTTCACACTCAGATTTAAGTGTGAGCCCACAGCCACGTCAAAATGAGGCATCACTCCTTCCATGGTAAAGAAAGGAAAGCAAACTGAGGTTCAGAAATGAGAAGTTAAGCCAGGCGTTGGTGCCGGACACCTTTGATCCCAGCACTCGGGAGGCAGAGGAATGCGGATCTCTATGAGTTCGTGGTCTACAAAGCGAGTAGTAGGACAGTCAGGGAGGGCTACACAGATAAGCTTGGGGAGGGAGAGAAAGGGAGAAGTCACTTGCCCAAGGTCATATTTAGTGACAGACCCTAGAACACGGCACCCAATACGCTGGCCTACAAAGCCAGACCTGGGTGCTTTAGTGAGTGAAGAAGCAGCAAAGGGACCCTCAACTCAGAAAACCGAAAGACTCCGGGGGGGGGGGGGCCGCACCACCCGCTGGAACTAGGGGACAAGCTGTTCTGCGCAGGCGCAAGGGCCTCGCGGGCCTCAGGAGGCCTCTCGGTGCGCGAGGTGAGTGTAGTAGCCAGTAGACCCAAGAGGGCGCGATCCGGTCCAGGAAGAAGGTCCCGGAGTCGCAGCTGTGTCATGCATCTGCCCAGCTGGCAGCTACTCACCGAGGACCAGAGCAACCTTCCCGCAGCAGCCGCCATCTTCAACGCGGAAGGAAAGGTAGCCGGAAAAGCCTGCAAGCAGCGGTCCACGAAGGGTGTGTGTCTTCTACGTAAGGCGTGGTTTCTGAGCGGGGCTTCCCGTCTGGGGGGCGTGGCCCCGGTGGGCGTGGTTGGGTTTACAGGGTGGGGCTGAGGCGGGAGAGGTGTGGCTTACGAGAAGAGGTTGAGTGAACTGGCTTAAAGTAGAAGGCTGAGAAGGACCCCTTCCTGCTCAGGGCGACATTTCCTCTTGACCTCTTGAGTGGCTGAATGCTTGTTTTCCTATTTGTTGTACCAACCTATAAAGACCTAATGAAAGTTATCAAGTAGATACTTATTTCCCCATTTCCTGTTGATTTTGTTTTCTTAACTTTGTGTGGTGGAAACCTTCTGTCTGAGAAAATCCAGTTCCCTTTCTACTTCAGGTAGAATCTTCTGGCTTCTGCATTAAATGGAACCAATTTAGTTGTTTGAGTTCTATAATAAGCTAAGTGATTTAGAGACATCAATGCTTACTGTGCTTGTAAACCTTTGGGATTGTGTGGGGGCTTCCATTTTGGCCTCTCAAAACTGGGATAATTGGGACACATTTTAAATCAATTTATTTGTTAATCGATACTGAGTGGAGGGCACGGTTTTGAAGCTGCACATCAAACACAGAATAAAATTCATATGGTATTTACAGTAAATGCCATCTCTAAGCTGGTATTTTCCAAGCACTGTTCTGTTATTAATTTAGTTTTTCAAATCTACATATCATCTAAATAATATTTAATACTTTCTTTAAACTAGCTCACTTTATTAAAAAACACAAATGATCTTTTTTTTCCTTTTTTTTTTTTTTTTAAAGATTTATTTATTTATTATGTATACAACATATATGACTGCAAGCCAGAAGAGGGCACCAGATCTCATTACAGATGGTTGTGAGCCACCATGTGGTTGCTGGAAATTGAACTCAGGACCTCTGGAAGAGCAGTCAGTGCTCTTAACCTCTGAGCCATCTCTCCAGCCCCCACAAATGATCTTATTTGACAAGAAATGTTAAACAGGAAAAACTTATAACAGTATAAATAGAAAATAATTAATAATAAACATACTAAAGCAAAATACTGCAAAGTTCTAGCTAGATAGTTACCTGCTGAAAGTCTGAATTTTGTTAAAAAGAGAGAGAGGTGGTCAGAGGCATTCTCTTCTAGCCTCACAGAAAGCCTTCTGATTTGTTGTGTCCAGAGGACTGAAAGAGAATTCAGAAACACTTTTAACTTTCTCATGTTGAGATGTTATGTTATTATTTATATATTTTGCTCCTCACTATTCCAGAAGTATATTTCATAAAGCTGTCCATGCACTCTTAGTAAGTGCTACCCAGGGTATCTGCTTTGTTCTTTAAAACAAAACAAAACAAAATAAAAAAACAAAAACAAAAACAAGCAAAGAAGCAAAACAAAACAAAAAACTGCCTTAGACCTAAAGAAACAAATCATCTCAATCAGTTTCCCACAGCACCTGACTTGCACTTAACTGGTACCCAGTGTGTGTGTTTAGCAAGATCAAAATGAAAGCAATCATAGAATACTGGTGCTCAAATCTGTGATGGAATATAAATCAGACATAAAAAAGAAATGGAACCTGAGTTTGATGGCTCATACTTGTAATTTCAGCACCTGGGAGGCTGAGACAGGAAGATGGCCAAGAGTTCAGGCCAGCCTTTGCTACAGAGTGAGACTCACTATCACATAAGAAAAAACAAAAACAAAAACAAAAACAAAAAAAACCTCTCAGGTGTGATAGCACAGGTCATTAATCCCAGTATGTGGATATCTGTGAGTTCAAAACTCAAAACTGTCTGGTCTACAAAGAGAGTTCTAGGCCAGCCAGGGCTGCATAATGAGACCTTGTCTCAAAAAAAAAAAAAAAAAAAAAAAAAAAAAAAAAAAAAGACATTGAAAGATACCACCATGTGAATGAGCCTTGAAACCCCCATGTGGGGTCTGGAACAATGGAAGGAGAGAATTAATTCCATAAAGTTGTTCTCTGACCTCTACACATATACTGTAACATGTACATTCACCCACTTACACATTGTATACTCCTAATAATGTTGATGATGGCAATGTATTTTTTAAAATTATGTAATTGTCAGATGCTAAGAGGATCTGGAAGACATGAAGACTAACAGTACAAGCTTTTAATTTTTTTTTATGACTGCCTTGGGGCCAGCCCTGAGCAGCACAGGGCTCAGAGGGACCCACAGAGTCAGCACAGCATGTACTAGACTAGGGGGTTAAGGGAAAAAGACACTCACACTCTCTCTTGATGGTTTCCTTCTTTGTTCTTCTGTATTCTTTCTACGGTATACTTTTTTCTACAGCTTATTGTAGTGGGTAGCTTTGATCTGGAAGTTCCAAGCCCCATTGAGACTCTGGCAACTGTCGCGCCTACTAGGCAGGGCCAGGGGAGGTGCCTGGAGACCCGAGATCTGGATGGGCCAGCACTCTCTCTGTTCTGGGACCCTGAACGGTGGAGGTGGACGGAGCAGAGCTCCAGAGAACACCGCTGGATTGCGATACACCTTCCCCAGACCCCACGACCTACCTATCCCTTAATTTGTAAGTTACACCATTAAATAAATATCCTTTTAACTACATGGAGTGGCCACAGAGAGAGTGCTGGCCCATCCAGCTCTCGGGTCTCCAGGCGCCTCCCCTGGCCCCGCCTCATAGGCGAGACAGTTGCCGGAGTCTCAATGGGGGTTGGAACTTCCAGATCAAAGCTGGAATGGCTACCCACTACAGCTTATATACCCCAACAAAGTTTTTCAGGCAATATAGGAATTACATGGTTACATTCTGTTCTTCAAGTGAATGATTACGATGAATACAAAACAAACAGTAAAAAACAGCATGTTTTCCATAACCCTTACATGATTAAACATTTTGTGTATTACATGTGAAAAACAAATTATCCTAAGAACCCACGTACATTCATAATAACAAACAACTTGTTATTGATTAACTGTGCAGACAAGCAAGATATTCTTCTCAGTCAGGTCTTTTACTGGCAGGCTGCATTTTGCAGTCATAAAGAAAGGGTCAATTAGCCGGGCAGTGGTGGCACACGCCTTTAATCCCAGCACTCAGGAGGCAGAGGCAGGCGGATCTCTGTGAGTTCGAGGCCAGCCTTGGCTACCAAATGAGTCCCAGGAAAGGCGCAAAGCTACACAGAGAAACCCTGTCTTGGAAAAAAAAAAAAAAAGTCAATTACTTCATCACTTATCTTGAAAGGTAATCTTATAAGGAATCTTAAAGGAGATCATAAACCTAAACTTTTATATGTGAAAAAGAAACAGTCAGCTCTACTTTAAGTCTTTAGGGTGCATACCCACTCATCAATAGTTTTTGTATCAGGAGACTGAGGACAGAATTGGGTATAAGGAATTAATCACATTAGATCACCAACCAACCCTAGTAAGGAAAGTATGTCAGCTAGTAACAATTGGGTTGCTTTGTATTTTTCACTTTAGCTATGTGTCCTTGTGAACTTTAGATTGCTTTTTGGGGTTTTTCATCTGAAAGCTATTATCAAAACATCTAATACAACCTGATGTGGTGGTATTGTGTTCCCCAAAATATTGTGACCCTAATAAATTTATCTAGGGTCAGAGACAGAACAACCACTAGATACAAAGGCTAGAAAATGGTGGCACTCACACCTTTAATCCTAGCACTCCAGAGGTAGAAATCCCTCTGGATCTCTGTGAGTTCAAGGCCACATTGGAAACAGCCAGGCATGGTGACACACGCCTTTAGTCCCAGAAAGTGAGCCTTTAATCCCAGGGAGTGGTGGTAGAAAGCAGAAAGGTATATAAGGCGTGAGGACCAGAAACTAGAAGCATTTGGCCTGGTTAAGCTTTCAGGCTTCTAGCAGAGTTCAGCTGAGACCCATTCTGGATGAGGGCTCAGAGGCCTCCATTCTGAGGAAACAAGACCAGCTGAGGATCCGGCGAGGTGAGGTAGCTGTGGCTTGTTCTGTCTCTCTGATCCTCCAGCATTTCATCCCAATAACTGGCCTCAGATTTGATTTTATTAATAAGAACTTTTAAGATTCATGCTACAACCTGAAGTTATTATAAGGCTTTGTTTCAGCTAATGATGCACTCTAAAACCTGTCAACACATCTTCCAACATTAAAGTTAAAAATATTTAAGCTAGCTGGGCTACAGGGACTCAATTGTTTTTCTTAATCATTAACATAAGCCACAGTCTCTATGGCTCCTCAATAGAAACTCATGTGTTTTAGCTGTGTGACACTTCCTTGTTTTGTTTTTTTATCATCAAAACTCTATTTAAAGTAACATTATTATTATTAATTAGACAGTACAGCTTAGGAAGAAATAATCTTCATAATAGTCCACAGGCAAAAATGCTCAGTAGAATAGGGTGTTTCCATGAGATAAACACACTACTGTAGCATGAATCCTATTTCATCTGAATATTAAAAACCCAGAGCCAGATATTGGGGTAAATGCTGAAAGATCAGAGAGACAAGGGAGCAAACCACAGCCACCTCTTACCTCGCCAGCTCCTTAGCCTGAAGGAGGTGACCTTCTGTCTCCTCTCAACTTATATTCCTCTCTCTACCCAGTCTCCACCTCCTTAGTGCTGGGATTAAAGGTGTATGCCACCCAAGTACTGGGATCAAAGGCATGAAATCCCAAGTGCTGGGATCAAAGGTGCATGCCACCACCGCCTGACTTTTTTGTTTTTGTTTTTTGTTTTTCGAGACAGGGTTTCTCTGTGTAGCTTTGCGCCTTTCCTGGGACTCACTTGGTAGCCCAGGCTGGCCCGCCTGACTTTTATGGTTAACTAGTGGCTAGCTCCACACTCTGATCTCCAGGCAAGCTTTATTTGTTAGAGCACAAACTAAATATCACCACATTTCCCCTTTTTGTCTAAAATTTAAAAAAGGTTATAACTAATATAAGAAAAACTATATACAATAAGTACAATAACTATATACAATATGTACAGGCAACAAATACACCAACAATGTCTAGTTCATTAACAATTGACAAATTTAGAGAAAATACTCCATATCTATCCTATCTTGGTGTCCAAAAGGTTGTATCTAATTCACTTTCTATTCTAACTTGCATTACCAAAATTATCTTTTAATGTCTCTCAATGTTATATATTTTACACCCCTTTAGTGAATTTCTTTTCTGAATCTAGTAATAAGGAAAACTATAACTATAAAGATTTCAACTCCATCAGAGACCCAAGAATGAAATAATATAATATTGGAGAAATTATTTTGGCCACTCCACATAGTTAAAAGGATATTTATTTAACTCACAAATTAAGTAATAGGTAGGTCGCAGGGTCTGGGGAAGGTGTATTGCAGTCCAGCGGTGTTCTCTGGAGCTCTGCTCAGTCAACCTCCACTATTCAGCGTCCCGGCACAGAGAGAGCGCACAGAGAGAGCGCACAGAGAGAGTGCTGGCCCATCCAGCTCTCGGGTCTCCAGGCGCCTCCCCTGGCCCCGCCTTGTAGGCATGACAGTTGCCAGAGTCTCAATGGGGGTTGGAACTTCTAGATCCAAGCTGGAATGGCTACCCACTACATCTCCCCCTTTTTGTCTAAATAAGAAGGTTCTAAACTAATACAAGACTATATACAAAGGAATGGTTATCAAATATTATCCAGGAATAATGAGGGATAATGACCTAGATAAGATGGAACTACAACCAATGCAAACAATATCAAGCAAGAAACACATACTAAAATCCAGAGAAGTATAGAGCATAGGTAAATGGCATGTATAAAGATCATTCAAAGGTGTCCTATCCTAAAGAACCTGAATCTAATACTTAATATATTCTCTCTAAGATATTATATATACTAAGTTCTAACTATAACTGCTAGTCTTCAATCCCACCAGCAACAATATAATCTGAGTAAGCAGGAATTGCAAGCAAGTGACTTCCAAAAAATGTGAGAAGTGACAGAAACAGATGGCTGCCTCGACAGTGACCCAAGATTCCTCTGCAATGTTGGGGCATCTATCTTTGACCTACAGGCCTTGAATATCTGACAGACTTATCTATGAAGCAGGATTTTCTGAAGGGCTATCCTACTTTTTCTTGTCAGAGATCAGTAGTCCTTTCTTTTGTGTCCTGTTTCTCCCATTTGGACAGCATACTGTCCAGCAGTCAAGGCAAGAGCACTTTCTTGCCCAGTTGCTAACTTTTGCCACAAAGAAAGTAAACTCCATGTGAAGTTTCTTTGATGCCCACATCTTTTTTGAAGTAGATTGGTGCTGCCAGGAGCAGACATGTCTCATTATCATAAAAAAAGAAAAAATCTATGTTATTAAAACATCTTAAGGCCGGGCGGTGGTGAGTCATAGGATTAAGGGTGTGTGCCATCACTGTCTGGCCTCTATGTCTAATCTATTGGCTGGCTCTGTCCTCCAATCCCCAGAGAAGCTTTGTTAGAGCACAAAAAAAATATCATCACAAGGTTTAGTTTTATAAATAATAAGTTTGAACTGAAGTTATTTTAATATAGAAACAAGAGCTCTAATTTAGAAATACAGTATATAAGGAGAGTAACAATTTAATAAATCCTTTATGGTATATTATGAACTAAATAAGATAAATACAGTAAAAACCCCAAATAATTGTTATATGAATGCAAAAAGAGAGAGGATCCGTTTCTTTTTTCTTTTTTCCCTTTTATTTTATTTTACAATACCATTCAGTTCTAAATAACAGCCACAGATTCCCTGGTTCTCCCCCTTCCTGCCCCCCTCCCCCGAGGACTGAGATCAACCTGGTAGACTCAGTCCAGGCAGGTCCAGTTCCCTCCTCCCAGATTGAGCCAAGCGTCCCTGCATAAGTCCCAGGTTTCAAACAGCTAACTCATACAATGAGCACAGGACCTGGTACCACTGCCTAGATACCTCCCAAACAGATCAAGCCAATCAACTGTCTCACCTATTCAGAGGGCCTGATCCAGTTGGGGGCCCCTCAGCCTTTGGTTCATAGTTCATGTGTTTCCATTCGTTTGGCTATTTGTCCTTGTGTTTTATCCAACCTTGGTTTCAACAATTCTCGCTCATATAAGCCCTCCTCTTTCTTGCTAATTAGACTCCCAGCGCTCCACCCGGGGGCCTAGCCGTGGATGTCTGCATCCAGATTCCTCAGTCCTTGGATGGGGTTTCTGGCACAACTATTAGGGTGTTTGGCCATCCCCTCACCAGAGTAGGTCAGTCCTCGCTGTCTCTCGACCATTGCCAGGAGTCTTTTGTGGGGGTATCTTTGTGGATTTCTGTGGGCCTCTTTAGCACTTTGTTTCTTCCTTTTTCTCATGTGGTCTTCATTTACCATGGTCTCCTATTTCTTGTTCTCCCTCTCTGTTCTTGATCCAGCTGGGATCTCCTGCTCTCTTTCCCTCGACCCTCGCCCTTCATTGCTCCCACTCATATCCAGGTTGCTCATGTAGATCTCAGCCATTTCTCCGTCATTGGGTGATCGAGAGGATCCATTTCTAACTGCAGCAACCAGTATACACTAATCCAGCCAGTCAATGGGAATGGCAAGGTAAAGGGGAGGGGTAGAGACACAGGCCAAAGTGAGCTGAGACACATACAGCAGAGTTAGGTTCAGAGAAAAGAGGAAAAAAAGGCAGGCAGATGTTCAGGAAAGAAGTAAGCATTTATTTGGGCAGGATTTTGGTCCCCAAATGTCTTTGGGGGTCTGAGATAGGAATAGGTGGTGGTAGGAAATTTTTTTAAAACTCTGCATGTATTCTAATCTATGAGGTAGGAATGTCACTGCCTGAAAAATAAATGAGTTAGCTGGGGGAGGGGGGGTGCAGGCCTTTAATTCCAGCACTCACAGGAAGAAGCAGACGGATCTCTGTGAGTTCGAGGCCAGCCTAGGCTACCAAGTGAGTTCCAGGAAAGGTGCAAAGCTACACAGAGAAACCCTGTCTCGAAAAACCAAAAAAAAAAAAAAAAAAAAAAAAAAAAAAAAAAAAAAAAAAGAAAAAAGAAAAAAAGAAAAGAAATTGGTTCTTTCCTACAGTAGGATTTGGGGATTAAACTTAGTTTGTCAGGCTTGCACAGGAAGTGCTTTTACTTGCTGAGCCATCTCATTGGCCTCTTGGGCTACAGTTTTGATTTGGGCTGATAAAACAAAGTACCATAGACTGGTGGCTTATAAACAGAGGTTTTTTTCTCCTCAGTTTTTGAGGCTGCAAGTTTAATATCAGGGAGGTGGTGTGGTTGGGATCTAATGAGAGCTTTCTGGGTTGTAGATAGCTGCCTCATTGTATCTTTATGGGAGGGAGTGAGGAAGAGAACTTGGGGCTCCCTTATAAGGGTGCTGATCTCATTCATGGGGGCTCCAACCTTATAACCTAGTCATTTCTCAAAGACTTTTCCCAATGTCATTGAAGCTTAAGATGTCAATATATAATGAAGGAAGTATAAAAACATTTATTCCAAAATTACTACTAACATTGGAGTCCCAGAATCCAAATAAATCTATCTGCTTAGATTAGGGAATGACACAGGCTTGTACCAGTCGCTTGTCTACTGAAGGGAACCTCAAAGTCTTTATGTTTCATTTGTGTGGATCCCTCCTGTGCACTTCAACTTGAGTGTCCACCCATTGTAGACAAATCCTTGGGCTTTCCAGCTCTCCCCTCACCCATGACCTAAACATTTCTCTGGGATGTTGATGGTCTTCTTACGGATACCTCTTAATCCCATAGTGTTCACAGACCATGTTCTTAATCTTTTAATAGTCAGCTTAAGGTAAAGGCTTAGGGATAACAGAGACCCAGACTTAGTAGGCCCCAAGACTTTAGCATATGTCATTCACTGGAAGTATCATTCAGACTGTGTTGTAGGTTGTTGTTTGGCTCTTTTTGGGGAGCCTCGGCACCCAGCTCCCAAATAAATCACACACAGAGGCTTATACTTAATTATGAATGCCCAGCCTTAGCTTGGCTTAGTTTCTAGCCAGCTTCCCTTATCTTAAATTATCCCATCTACCTTTTGCCTCTGGGCTTTTGTCATTCTTTAACTTCTATAAATCTTACTCTTACTCTGTGGCTTGCTGTGTAGCTGGGTGTTTGGCCCCTGGAGTCCTCCTCCTTCTTTTGGCTTCTAGATCTTAGCTCCCTCTTCCCAGATTTCTCTTTCTATTTATACTCTCTGCCTGCCAGCCCTACCTATCCTTTCTCCTGCCTTGCTACTGGCCAGTTCTTTATTAGACCATCAGGTATTTTACA
Organism: Peromyscus leucopus; assembly: GCF_004664715.2. Taxonomy (NCBI): domain Eukaryota; kingdom Metazoa; phylum Chordata; class Mammalia; order Rodentia; family Cricetidae; genus Peromyscus; species Peromyscus leucopus. The sequence goes on along the minus strand of NC_051063.1, from coordinate 26,053,798 downwards.
CAGGCACAGTAACACAGCTTCACAGAGTTAAACAAATGTAACATAAACAAAAGTAACACACTTTAAAATAATATTCTATTACAAGACTATAAAACTCAGCATGCAGACAGCACTACCTGCCAAAACTAAAACGTAGGCCTCATCCATCAAAGTCCATAGTTCTAGGAAAGTCTCTAAATGCACTAACCTTGCTTTTTGGCCTCTGTAGTTCTGCTTCTGACTAACTTTTCTTGTTAACTGAAGTATGTAAACCCAGGACCTGGTTTTTGTGCTTAAAAGCTCACTCCAAGAAAGGTTCAGGGCTACACCCGTAGTTACTACTAATAAAGACATTCTATTGGCTTAAACCCATCCTGAGCAGTCTCCTCTGATGAATACACCACAACAGGACCATAATGCAGACAATGAAAACATGAAGCAGGATATGAACTATACCATCCAGAATTCTGTCACCTTTCAGTTCCTTTGGAGTCCCTTAGGGGCCATTTCTCTGTGAAGCAATCTTTCTCCCCACAATGCAGAATGTACTCAGTTCACAACTTTATTTAAAAATAAGTTGGTTTAGGTGAGTGGTGGTGGTGCACGCCTTTAATCCCAGCACTTGGGAAGCAGAGGCAGATGGATCTCTGTGAGTTCGAGGCCAGCCTGGTCTACAGAGCGGGTTCCAGGACAGGCTCCAAAGCTACACAGAGAAACCCTGTCTCAAATAGCAAAAAAAAAAAAAAAAAAAAAAAAAAAGTTGGCTTGACTTTCAGACATCTAAATGCCCTTCAAAATTTCCTTTCCAAGCAAAAGAGCCTTCCTCGACCTTCAGTGAACTTCTATTCCTACTATGGAGGTGGGGTGAGGAGCCATGCAGGGATGAGGGGAATCTGAACTAAATAGGTAATTCCTTTTGGCTATCAACATTACATTTTAGAACTATTAGTGCCTAGTCACAAAGCATACAACAGAAATACAAAAACTCTTCTTTTCAAAGACTTTTTATGATCTCCATCCCATTACTCTGTGAATCATTTAGTGAAGGCCCTGAATTTTGTGAAGAAAAAAGCTGCTCTCCAGGTGCAGAAGGCTCAAGATTCTGGGGTAAGAGGTGGAGAGTTTGAGTAGAGGTGAGATAAGATTTGTTGAGAGCAAAGTTGCAGGGTTTTTTTTCCTCTCTCTCTCATCTTTGGTCCCTCCAAAGTGGGAAAAAGGTCCTGTCTCAGAAAGAAGGGGAAAATGAGAGAGATGTTAGAGGAGTGGTTATAGAATAGACCCTCCAAGGCAATGGGGTGGCAAGAGTACTACCTAGGAACTATTTTTTGATAGTAGTTGTGGAGGGCAGGGTCTCCTATAGCCCAGGCTGGCATTAAACTCCTTCCTGATCCTCCACACCCAGTTTATGTTGTGCTAGGTACTGTACTAGGGATTCAAGTTTGTCAGGTGAACACTCTACTAACAAAGCTGCATCCCAGCTCCTTATGTGGAATTTCTTTCTTTCTTTTCTTCCCTCCCTGCCCCCCAAGACAGGGTTTCTCTGTGTAGCCCTGGCTGTCCTGGAACTCACTCTGTAGGCCATGCTGGCCTCAAACTCACAGAGATCTGCCTGTCTTTGCCTCCCAAATACTAGGAAATGTGGAATTTCTTTTTTTTTTCTTTTTTTTTTTGTGATATATATTTTTTATTTTACAATATCATTCAGTTCTACATATCAACCATGGGTTCCCCTATTCTCCCCCCTCCCACGCCCTCCCCTTACCCCCAGCCCACCCTCCATTCCCACCTCCTCCAGGACAAGTCCTCCCCCGAGGACTGTGATCAACTTGGTAGACTCAGTCCAGGGAGGTCCAGTCCCTTCCTCCCAGACTAAGCCAAGTGTCCCTGCATAAGCTCCAGGTTTCAAACAGCCAACTCATGCAGTGAGCACAGGACTTGGTCCCACTGCCTAGATGCCTCCCAAACTGATCAAGCCAATCAACTGTGTCACCTATTCAGAGGGCCTGATCCAGCTGGGAGCCCCTCAGCCTTTGGTTCATAGTTCATGTGTTTCCATTCATTTGGCTATTTTTTTTCAATAATTGAGTAAAACTGAAATTTATTATATGCCACAGTCGTCCTAGGGACCTCCATGCTATATATATATAGCCTCTATGGTTCTATGGGTTGTGGTCTGATTGTTCTTTATTTTATATCTAGAATCCACCAATGAGTGAGTACATACCATTACTGTCTTTCTGGGTTTGGATTACCTCACTCAGGATGATTTTTTCTAGTTCCATCCATTTGCCAGCAAATTTCATGCTTTCATTGTTTTTCTCTGCTGAGTAGTACTCCATTGTGTATATGTACCACATTTTTTTCATCCATTCTTCTGTTGATGGGCATCTAGGTTGTTTCCAGGTTCTGGCTATTACAAATAGTGCTGCTATGAACATAGCTGAGCATGTATCTTTATGGTATAAATCAGCATTCCTTGGGTAGATGCCCAAGAGTGGGATGGCTGGGTCTTGAGGTAGTTCGATTCCTAATTTTCTGAGAAACCGCCATACTGATTTCCACAGTGGTTGTACAAGTTTACATTCCCACCAACAGTGGAGGAGTGTTCCCTTTGCTCCACATCCTCTCCAACATTGGTTGTCATTGGTGTTTTTGATCGTAGCCATTCTAACAGGTGTAAGGTGGTATCTCAGAGTCGTTTTGATTTGCATTTCTCTGATGATTAAGGATGTTGAGCATTTCTTTAAATGTCTTTCAGCCATTTGTAGTTCTTGTTTTGTGAATTCTCTGTTTAGCTCTTTAGCCCATTTTTTAATTGGACTGTTCAGTGCTTTGATGTCTAGTTTCTTGAGTTCTTTATATATTGTGGAGATCAATCCTCTGTCAGATGTGGGGTTGGTGAAGATCTTTTCCCAATCTGTTGGCTGTCTTTTTGTCTTATTGATTGTGTCTTTTGCCCTGCAAAAGCTTCTCAGTTTCGAGAGGTCCCATTTATTAATGGTTGTGCTCAGGGTCTGTGCTGTCGGTGTTTTATTTAGGAAATGGTCTCCGGTGCCAATGCGTTCAAGAGTGCTTCCTATTTTCTTTTCTATTAAGTTTAGTGTAACTGGATTTATGTTTAGGTCTTTGATCCACTTGGACTTGAGTTTTGTGACAGATATGGATCTATTTGTAATCTTTTACATATTGACATCCAGTTATGCCAGCACCATTTGTTGAAGATACTTTCTTTGTTCCATTGTATAGTTTTGGCTCCTTTGTCAAAAACCAGGTGTTCATATGTGCATGGATTAATGTCGGGTCTTCAATTCGATTCCATTGGTCCGTATGTCGGTTTTTATACCAGTACCAAGCTGTTTTTATTACTATAGCTCTATAGTAGAGTTTGAGGTCAGGGATGGTGATGCCTCCAAGGGTTGCTTTATCGTATAGGATTCTTTTAGCTATCCTGGGTCTTTTGTTTTTCCATATAAAGTTGAGTATTTTTCTTTCCAAGTCTGTGAAGAATTGTGTTGGATTTTGATGGGGATTGCATTGAATCTGTAGATTGCTTTTGGTAAGATTGCCATTTTTACTATGTTAATCCTACCTATCCATGAGCATGGGAGATCCTTCCATTTTCTGATATCTTCTTCAATTTCTTTCTTTAGAGATTTAAAGTTCTTATCAAAAAGGTCTTTCACTTGTTTAGTTAGTGTTATCCCAAGGTATTTTATATTATTTGTGGCTATTGTAAAGGGTGATGTTTCTCTGACTTCTTTCTCAGCCCTTTTATCATTTGTGTATAGGAGGGCTACTGATTTTTTTGAGTTGATCTTGTATCCTGCCACTTTACTGAAGGAGTTTATCAGCTGTAGAAGTTCCCTGGTAGAGTTTTTGGGGTCACTTATGTATACTATCATATCATCTGCAAATAGTGAAAGTTTGACTTCTTCCTTGCAATTTGTATCCCTTTGATCTCCTTTTGTTGTCTTATTGCTCTAGCTAGAACTTCTAGTACTATATTGAATAGATATGGGGAGAGTGGACAGCCTTGTCTTGTTCCTGAATTTAGTGGTATCGCTTTGAGTTTCTCTCCATTTAATTTGATGTTTGCCGTTGGCTTGCTATAAATTGCTTTTATTATGTTTAGAAATGTTCCTTGTATTCCTAATCTTTCTAAGACCTTTATTATGAAGGGGTGTTGGATTTTGTCAAAGGCTTTTTCAGCATCTAAGGAGATGATCATGTGGTTTTTTTCTTTCAGTTTGTTTATATGGTGTATTACATTGACTGATTTCCATATGTTGAACCATCCTTGCATCCCTGGGATGAATCCTACTTGGTTGTGATGGATGATTGTTTTGATGTATTCTTGGATTCGGTTTGCCAATATTTTGTTGAGTATTTTTGCATCAATGTTCATGAGGGAGATTGGTCTGTAGTTCTCTTTCTTTGTTGCATCTTTGTGTGGTTTGGGTATCAGGGTAATTGTAGCCTCATAAAAAGAGTTTGGTAGTGTTCCTTCTGTTTCTATTGTGTGGAACACTTTGAAGAGGATTGGTATTAGTTCTTCTTTGAAAGTCTGGTAGAATTCTGCACTGAAACCATCTGGTCCTGGGCTTTTTTTGGTTGGGAGACTTTTGATGACTGTTTCTATTTCTTTAGGGGTTATTGGTCTATTTAAATGGTTTATCTGGTCTTGATTTAATTTTGGTATGTGGTATTTATCCAGAAAATTGTCCATTTCTTCCTGGTTTTCCATTTTTGTGGAGTACAGGTTTTTGAAGTATGATCTGATGATTCTCTGGATTTCCTCATTGTCTGTTGTTATGTCTCCCTTTTCATTTCTGATTTTGTGAATTTGGGTGCTCTCTCTTTGCCTTTTGGTTAATTTGGCTAGTGGTTTGTCTATCTTGTTGATTTTTTCAAAGAACCAGCTCTTTGTTTCATTGATTTTTTGTATTGTTCTCTTGTTTTCTATTTCGTTGATTTCAGCCCTCAATTTGATTATTTCCTGGCGTCTATTTCTCCTGGGTGAGTTTGTTTCTTTTTGTTCTAGAGCTTTCAGTTGTGCTGTTAATTCATTGGTATGGGATTGCTCCATCTTCTTTATGTGTGCATTTAGAGCTATGAATTTTCCTCTTAGCACTGCTTTCATAGTGTCCCATAAGTTTGGGTATGTTGTACTTTCATTTTCATTGAATTCTAGGAACTCTTTAATTTCTGTTTTTATTTCTTCCTTGACCCATTGATGTTTCAGGTGGGCATTATTCAGTTTCCATGAGTTTGTGGGTTTTCTATAATTTTTGTTGTTATTGAGTTCTAACTTTAAGGCATGGTGGTCTGATAAGATACAGGAGGTTATTCCAATTTTTTTGTATCTGTTGAGATTTGTTTTGTGTCCAAGCATGTGGTCAATTTTTGAGAAGGTTCCATGGGGTGCTGAGAAGAAGGTATATTCTTTTGTGTTAGGATGGAATATTCTGTAGATATCTATTAGGTCCATTTGAGTCATAACATCTGTTAGGTCCTTTATTTCTTTGTTAAGTTTCAGTCTGGTAGATCTATCTTTTGGTGAGAGTGGTGTGTTAAAATCTCCCACTACTAATGTGTGGGGTTTGATGTGCGTTTTAAACTTTAGTAGTGTTTCTTTTATGAATGTGGGTGCTTTTGTATTTGGCGCATAAATGTTTAGAATCGAGACTTCATCTTGGTGGATTTTTCCCGTGATGAATATGTAATGTCCATCCTGGTCTCTTTTGATTGATTTTAGTTTGAAGTCTATTTTATTAGATATTAGGATAGCTACACCAGCTTGTTTCTTAGGTCCATTTGCTTGGAAAACCTTTTCCCAGCCCATTACTCGAAGGTAGTGTCTGTCTTTAGAGTTAAGGTGTGTTTCTTGTATGCAGCATATGGATGGGTCCTGTTTTCTTATCCATTCTGTTAGCCTGTGTCTTTTTATAGGTGAGTTGAGACCATTGATATTGATGGATATTAATGACCAGTGATTGTTAATTCCTGTTATTTTTTTGGTTGTGTTGTGTTGTCCTTCTGTGGTGTATGTTGGTGTAGGATTATCTATTGCTTGATTTTTCATGGATGTGTTTAGCTTCTTTGGGTTGAATTTTCCCTTCTAGTGCTTTCTGTAGGGCTGGGTTTGTGGACAGGTATTGATTAAATCTGGTTTTATCCTGGAATATTTTGTTTACTCCGCCTATGGTGATTGAGAGTTTTGCTGGGTATAATAGTCTGGGTTGGCATCCGTGGTCTCTTAGTGTCTGCATGAGGTTTGTCCATGATCTTCTAGCTTTCATAGTCTCTATTGAGTAGTCTGGTGTTATTCTGATGGGTTTGCCTTTATATGTTACTTGGTCCTTTTCCTTTGCAGCTCTTAATATTTTTTCTTTATTCTGTGTGTTTAGTGTTTTGATTATTATGTGGCGAGGGGACTTTTTTTTTGGATCCAGCCTATTCGGTGTTCTGTAAGCTTCTTGTATCTTCATAGGTATTTCTTTCTTTAGGTTAGGAAAGTTTTCTTCTATGATTTTGTTGAATATATTTTCTGTGCCTTTGAGTTGGTATTCTTCTCCTTCTTCTATCCCTATTATTCTTAGGTTTGGTCTTTTCATGGTGTCCCAAATTTCCTGGACGTTTTGTGTTAGGACTTTTTTGTCTTTATTGTTTTCTTTGACTGACGAATCTATTTTCACTATCATGTCTTCAGCGTCAGAGATTCTCTGTTCCATCTCTTGCAATTGGTTGGTTATGCTTGTTTCTGTAGTTCCTGTTCGTTTAGTCAGGATTTCTATTTCCAGCATTCCCTCAGCATGTGTTTTCTTTATTGTCTCAAATTCATTTTTCAGATCTTGGAATGTTTCTTTCATCTGTTTAATTGCTTTTTCTTGGCTTGATTTGATTTCTTCCCATTTTTTGTTCGTTTTTTCTTCCATTTCTTTAAGGGAGTTTTTTATTTCCTCTTTAATGGAGTTTTTCATTTCCTCTTTAAGGGAAGTTTTTATTTCCTCTTTAAGGGAGTTTTTTATTTCCTCTTTAAGGAAAGTTTTTATTTCCTCTTTAAGGTAGTTTTTCATTTCCTCTTTAAGGAAAGTTTTTATTTCCTCATTGAGGGAATGTTTTATTTCTTCTTTAAGGCCTCTATCATCTTCTTAAAGTCATTTTTAGGGTTGATTTCTTCTGTTTCTTCTGTCATGGTATGTTTAGGTCTTGCAGGTGTAGAATCACTAGGTTCTGATGTTGCCATATAGGTCTTTATGTTGTTGCCTGTATTTTTGCACTGGCGTCTACTCATCTCTTCCTCTGTGCGGTGCAGGTGGTGTCTGTGTCTGAGAGTGCCTCTCTTGTTCTAATTTTTAGTCTTGGTTTAGTAGGGGTTCTTGGTTAAATTGGTGCTATTGGGCTATTTCTTCAGGGGCAGCTGATTTTGATCGGTGAATTATATACTTATGATTCTGGTGATCTGATTTGGTGTCTGGGTAGTGCCTTCTTCTGTGTTCCCAGGTCACGTTTTGTTCATTTGTCAACTCCTCAGCTGATCTTGTTTCTTCAGACTTTAAACTGTAGGCATCTGAATCCTCTCCCAGATGGGTTTCAGCTGAGCAGGGTAGTCTCACCAACACCTCCAAGTTGTTGGGTTTCACAGGATCAGCAGCTGGGCCCTGGGTTGTCCTCAGATGGAGTGTTCAGATTCATTCTGGTTCTGACCCACGGAGATAGCTTCTTCCCTAGATGTTGGGGTTAGGGGCGTCCCTGTTCCAAGCTGCGTCTGCTTGTCTCCGTCCTTGGGCCTGTCTACCTCTGCGTTCCGCCGCTGGGCCTGTATGTCCCTGTCAGCTGCCGCTGGGTCTGTCTGCCTCTGGGGGCCGCCACCGGGCCTGAATGTGTCTGCCGGCTGCAGCCGGGACTGAATGTCCTTGTCGGCCGCTGCCACCGGGACTGAATGTCCATGTCGACCGCTGCCGCCAGGCCCGTTTACCTCAGCGGGCCGCCACTGGGCCTCTCTACCTCTGTGGGCTGCCGCTGGGCCTGAATGTCTCTGCTGGCTGTCGCCGGGTCTGAATATCCTTGTCGGCTGCCGCCGGGCCTGAATGTCCCTGTCGGCCGCTGCCGCCGGGCCCGTTTACCTCAGCGGGCCGCCGCTGGGCCCGTCTACCTTTGTGGGCCGCCGCTGGGCCTGAATGTCTCTGCCGGCTGCCGCCGGGTCTGAATATCCCTGTTGGCTGCCGCCGCTGGGCCCGTCTACCTCAGCAGGCTGCTGCTGGGCCCGTTTACCTCTGCGGGCCGCCGCCGCAGGCCTACCTGCGTCCGTGGAATTTCTTAATGGAGAACATTTACAATGACTTAACATTCATTTCCTTCAAGGAGTCTCACCCCACCCTTCTACATGGTAGTTTGTGACTGGTCTCCCAGGTCCTTCATCCATTCTGCATGCTAGAGTGAGTTCCTCTGCATAATTGCTTTGTCCCTTCTGTCTTTTCCTAATTACTGATCTGCTCCTATGGACTCCAGGCTTCCTGCTATACTCTTGCTTTCTAGGAAAATCAATGTTGTGTGGTAAACATGCTACTCAGCCCCTATTATTCAAGAACACCATGTGGTCATTGTTAGGATTCTGTACATGCGCAGCTCAGGGTCCTGTGTCTAACGTCTTACATCATCAGTGGCCGGCGACTGCATACCACCACGTGGTTACGCAGTTTCTGGCTTAAAAAGCTGGACTCGGACCCCCACCCTTCTCTTTTTTGTGTTTCCTCTTCTCTCTCTCTCTCTCTCTCTCTCTGCTCCTGACATCTTCCTTTCTCTCCAGGCCTGGCTTCTTTCTAATAAAGTTCTTTCTAACTCTGGTAGTCATGGCTGTAGCTTGTGACTTTTCCACCAGTGCCATTCATCCTTTCAGTCATGTGGCTTTGGAGTCCCAAATCTGCAACTTTCTGATTATGGGCCCTTTATTTCTCTGGTTTGTCATTCCATGATGTATAAAATTACAACAATAGTGCTTATCTATTTGTGCAGTAATCAAAAGTACTATGTGAACTGATAGATTCACAACATGCCCCCACAGTTGGGTATGCCTGCGGACCTAGACACTTCCGCCTAGCCATTTCCGGGTCAAAATGTCTCACATGACCAGGCTTTGCATGGTTGTGTAAAGTGCGCAGTGCAACCATGTGATCTACGTGCATGCATGGAGTAGCCACATGAGCCTGTGTATTCATACACAACCCAGCCTTTATAAGCCCGTGCCATATTCCAGGCTTCTCTCTTTATGCATGTGTCTTTCCACAGGCCTATCACGTCTGTCTCTCTCTCTTATCTTAATAAAACTCTTGTTAGTGGATTCTGTCATGTTTCATGACATTTCCTTGGAGGGTAAGAACACCACCAAATAACTAACATGAACTGCAGTTTTTGTTCAGTACATTGACATTATACATTGCTTGGTCTAATCTGTAAGTTCCTCAGATATTAACCTAATTAACTTTTTAAAAAAATCTTTATAAGTGTTTGGCTGCATGTATGTCTGTGTACCATATACCTGCCTGGTGCCCATGAAGATCAGAAGAGAGTGTCCGATTTCCTGGAACTCCTTGTAAACCACTAACTGGGTACTGAGAACAAAACCCAGGTCCTCTCCAAGAGCAACAAGTGTTCTTAACTGGTGAGCCATCTCTCCAGGCGCAAAATTTAAAAATTGGGATGGAGAGATGGTTCAGTGGTTAAGAACATGCACTGCTCTTTCAGAGGACCTGAGTTCAATTTCCAGCACTCACAATGAGTGGCTCACAATGGTAACTCCAGTTCCAGGGGATCTGATGCTCTCTTCTGGTCTCTATAAGCACCCATACACATGTATACATACACACACACACACACACACACACACACACACACACACACACACACCAATAAAACATTTAAATGGGACTAGAGAGATGGCTCAGCAGTTAAGAGCATTTGGCTTCTTCCAGAGGACCAGGGTTCAATTCCCAGCACTCACATGGCAGCTCACAATTGTCTTTATCTCCAGTCCCAGGGGAATCTGATGCCCTTTTCTGACTTTTGCTATTCATTGCATACATTTCGTGCACAGACATACATGCAGGCCACACCCATACACATAAAAATAACAAATAAGTTTAAAAATGTTAAAAAGAGATTTAAAAATATTTAAATGATTTTTATTAAAGTTACATAACACAAAGTTCATCATTTTAGAATTGATTATTCAGTGGCTTTTAATATATTCATAATATTGGGCAACTGCTATATCTGTCCAGTCCCAAAACATTTTCATCATCTCTAAATGAAACTCCCATACCTATTATATAATTATTACCCACTCCCTCATTCTCTGACAACTGACAATCTGTGCTCTGTCTTTATGAAATTTTTAGATGTTTTATATAAATGAAATATTTTCCCCCTTTGGGCCTAGCCTCTTTTACTCAGCAAAAAATGTTCATATTAACACTTCATTGTTTGAGGATATATTTTTTCATAATATGAGTATGACATATTTTCCTTATATATTTTACATTTATTAAGACAGACTTGGGTTGTTTCATATTGTAGCTACTGTGTCTAATGCTGTAACTGAGATTTATGTACAAGTTTTTGTTTGGATATGTTTTCAATTCTCTTGGGTAGGTACCTAAGAGTAGAAATATGTTGGGTCAAAAGGTAAATCTTGTATTTTTAAGGACTCAGTTTTTTTTCTTTCCTTTTATTCATCCATTTTTTTCTTATTTCTTAGAAAGGAAAAGAATACTTAAAAAGTCTGTAATGATGGCACTATTCTATATGTCTGTGCATATATGTCTAAACTCATAGAACTAAACACCAGGAAGAGTAAATTTTATTTCATATTTATTATTTATGCAGGGTCTTGCTATGTATCCCTGGCAAGCCTGTAACTGGCTGTACATACACAGTCAGGCTGACCTCAAACTTGCAGCAATTCTCCTGCCCCTGCCTTTGTAATGCTGAGATTATAAGTCAAACACTGAACACACAGGATTGTAAAGGTTGAGCTATAAGCCACAGACACTTCCTATGGCCCAAGAAGCACTCCAGGAGCAGATTTCCCTCTGTAATAAGTTGGAACTGGCTCCACAGATTCATGGACCTATACAAACTACACCATGCGGAGCTTGAGGCTTATTATTGCCATTCCCAAAGTATCTGCTAGATGGCATCCTCTGTTCACAGAGGAAACTCCTCCAAGGAATGGGATCTCCAGTTACATCTGCCTGTCTAAACCTTAGGTTTGAGATATCTCTCTGGCAGGGACAGATGCTCAAGCCAACTGGGTGAATAGGCTACAAGCCTATGTATTCTACATTACTGTAAAGAAAAAACTCAGTCTGTGTAAAGCTTTGTGTTTTTCAGTATCCCAGATATTCAACAGATTTCATTTAGAATTAACTAGCTAGCTGAGACTTCAATGAAGGAAGAAGTAGGTTCTCTTTTCTGAGAATAAATAAAATATCCACATACCCATGATGGCTCACTTTAGATGTGTAATACCCTTTTTCTAAGGTTTTTAAGATCATTAGTCCCAGAGTCTGGAGCAAGAGAATGTTTATGTTATTGTAGTATTAAGGTTGCCCTTCCAGCTTGCTTCTCCTATGAGTCAGCTAGCTGATTCTAAGGGCTTAGCCTAAGGTTCCATTCAGTTTAGCGTGTCTCTTTCTCTTTTAGAAGCAGTTCTTGACCAGACATGGTAGTACCTGTCTGGAATCTCTATCTATCTATCTATCTATCTATCTATCTATCTATCTATCTATCTATCTATCTATGATGTGGCAGGAGGGTCACCACAAGTTAGAGGACAGTCTGGTCTGTACAGTGAATCCTGGATAGCTAGGGCTATATAGCCAGACCCTGTCTGTAAAAAAAGAAGACATGGGGGCTGAAGACATAGCTCAGAGGTTAAGAGCACTAGCTGCTCTTTCAGAGACCCTGAGTTCAATTCTCAGCAACCACATGATGGCTCACAACCATCTATAATGGTGGTGCCTTTTTCTGGTGTGCAGCCATACATGCAGGTGGAACACAGTGTACATAATAAGTAAACAAATCTTGAAAAAAAAAGAAGATAGGGTTGTCAAGGTGGCTCAGCAGGTAAGGCACTTGCCGCCAAGCCTGACCACCTTAAATTGATTCCTGAAACTCAACTGGTGGATGGAGAGAAGACTCCTAAAAGTTGTCTTTTGACTTCCACATTTATGGACATCCATCTGTTAAAAGTTTTTGGCACTACAAATAACAAGTGGACCGGTTTTGGTGAGACTAGCTCCTGTCTGATGCTGATCATAAAAAGGTAATCCTTTGACAGATGATGGTCATAAAAGGAGCCAGGATGATGGCTTAGATTCTTTCTACATTAACAGAAAAATAACTTTTTTTAAAAAAGTAAATTACTGGAGGAAAGCACATTTTCTGCCCTGATTCTGAAAGTACAGAATTAAGGATTATGCTTCTACTGTGTAATATGAGTATTTTGTCTCCACCAAAATGTGTTGATTGTCTAGCACTTAATGAGGTAAAAAATGTTTAACTTTCAATAAACAATTTGGGGGTGAGGATCTTATGTTTCTCTCAGGCTGAAATTTGAGTTAAAACTAGCTTGTCTTGTTTACTAAAGTTCAGTGACTGTAGCTAGAGTTTTCCTTCCTGGCCCACAGTCAGGACAAATCTCTGTCACCTGCCAGTCCCACAGCCGCTCAGACCCAACCAAGTAAACACAGAGACGTATATTGTTTAAACTGTTTGGCCTAATGGTTCAGGCTTCTAGCTATCTAGTTCTTACATCTTCAATTAATTCATTTCTATAAATCTATACCTTGCCACGTGGCTTGTGGCTTACCAGCATCTTCACATGCTGCTTGTCATGGCGACAGCTGGCAGTGTCTCCTTCACTCAGCCTTCCACTTCCCAGAATTCTCCTCTCCTTGTCCTGCCTACTTCCTGCCTGGCCACTGGCCAATCAGTGTTTTATTTATACAGAACGATATCCACAGCAGGTGACCACAGAACTACTGGGTTGATAGCAAGAGACAGCTCTGAGAACAGAGGTCCAATTGGAGAGCTAGAAGTCTGAAGAGATTGGCTTTGGCTTTCTAGAATATACAGACATTTCTATAACATTGGGAGGCCAGTGAAGCCCCACTCTTTTCCTTTAAAGTTTGATCTCACAGGGAGGTGGGGATTTAGATAGATACCTAGCATGATCTAGCTAGTACCCCTCAGAGGGCAGAAACTTATCTATATTGGTGCTTCTTACACTTTTCCATGTGGCTCCTTTTTGCCCAAGAAATCTTTGGGTAACATGGGCATAAATGAATATAAAACAGTTATATAAATCAAATATTTGCTGATAAAAATCATAAAGAAGTTTCTTATTCATGTTTCAAAGCTGCCATTAGTTGCTATGACATTATAATTTGTCACCTTCACATTTCCTGGTGAGGACTGGGTATGGTAGCTCAGATGTTAGAGTGCTTGCCCCACATGTGCAAGATCCTGGGGGTTTGTTTTTGTTTTTCTTTCTTTCTTTCTTTCTTTCTTTCTTTCTTTCTTTCTTTCTTTCTTTCTTTCTTTCTTTCTTTCTTTTTTTTTGCGACAGGGTTTCTCTGTGCAGCTCTGGTTGTCCTGGAACTTGATTTATACATCAGCCTGGCCTAGAACTCACAGAGATCCGCCTGCTTCTGCCTCCTGAGTGCTGGGGTTAAAGTTGTGTAAGGGGGGCGGGCTGGAGGATCCGAAGTTCAAGATTATTCTGTGCTACACAATGAGTCCAAGGCCAATTTGGGCTACATGATAAAAACAAAAGACAAAACAGAAAACAAGCCACAAACAAAATGTCACAATTAAAAAAAAGTCACAGTGAAATTCATACTCTGTACAATTAATAAAAAATGATAATAAAAAAGTGAGCCTACTTCAAAGAAAGGTATTAATAGAAAAACATTATGTTGCACAGCTTGTCAACATTTTACATGTGAAATTTGGTGACCATGAGGTCCTTTCAGAATGAGAGAGATGTTAATGGGAAGCCTTGGATTTCCAAGATCCCTTTCAATTCTTGGAATTGTCATGGTGCCTAAGACCACGTCTTCCTCTACTGGCAAAGTCCTCTGTATATATCTCTACAATAACTTTTTTTTTTCAAGACAGGATTTTTCCATGTAACAGCTCTGGCTGCCCTGGAACTCACTGTGTAGAGCAAGCTGGCCTCAAACTCACAGAAATCTGCCTGTGTCTGCCTCCTGAGTGCTAGAATTAAAGGTGTGTACCACCATTGCCCAGCAATCTCTACAATACATTTTATTCCACAGAGTATGTAGCCCAATTTGCTTTCCTGCTGGTGAAGGAAGTTCCCTGTACTCCCTGCAGTGCTTGGCAAATTAGTAAACATTGAAAGGAGAGACTTAAAAAATGGAATTTCTATTTCCAGCTGTTTTCTGAGGACCTGGAAGTTGAGAGGCCATAAGGATGAGGACTCTAACTCTAGTAGGATCCAGAAAGCCCATGTAATTATTGAGGCACAAGGAATGTATACTTTAGAATGAAGATAGATTGTTGTCTTTCAGGATAGCAGATTTCTGTTTACAAAAACTTTGACCCAACAGCTTTATCTATGGGAGACAGGTACCCCTGGAAGAATGAGAATCCCTGATGCAATCCAATGTTTGTTTATTTCACTGACATTTTTTCACTATCTTTTTTTTTTTTTTTTTTTTTTTTTTTTGCATTTTTAGCTCAGCTGACCCTGTGTACAGTTTGTCAGCTTTTGTCTTTCCCATTCCTTGCATCCTCACAGGAACCTCATTTGGATTTCCATTTTTGCTCTCAGCTGGCTGTCAACAATTCCCTTATTAGTTATTGAAACTTAATGGATGACTCTTCCTCAAAACAAACCAATTTTTCAAGGGGGGAGGGCTGTGAGTTATTATTGCAGCTAATTGAAAGGAATGAAACAATCCCAGTGGAATTATAGATAGGAATAGAAAGCTCCCTAAAGTCTTAACCATTTAGTCAATACCTGCTTTGTCTTCTTACAAGTTCACTTTGGCAACAAAAAAGAACGCTCAGAACCAAGTTGATGTGTCTAGTCTGTGCCAGACAGAGATCAATGCACAAACTCTGATCTCTCTGCCAGGTTCAAATCCTAGGACTTTTACTTACTAGTGTGTGATCCAGGCAAATAATAAAATCTCAGCTATGTTTTCTATCTCATCCGGATGTTGCGTTCAAGTTGATAATCATGTCAAACAGCTAGCACAGGCCTGATTCCCCCACTGGGTAAATGCTATCATTGTTCCATTCTTGCATTGGAATGTCCTAATTTCCTCACAAAGGCACAGATAACTTGACCTACAACCATTTATTTTGTAGGAAGGATGCATCATCCTGTAGTGGACAGAGAACTGGACAGGCTAAGACCTGCTTGCTGTGTCTACTGGGACTCACTCTTGCTGGTTCTGTTTCATATCTGTAAAATGGAGACAGGGATTTACAGAGTTGCAAACCAGGAGTGTTTCTATCTATCAGAGAGGTAAAACCCCAGCTGACTGGGGCTGGATATAAGAAAGTAGAGAGTGGTAGGGTTTACAGTTAACAGAGCTTTGCTACTCAAGAGGGTGTGGTTTTCTTGCAGGATTGATAGAACATTGGAGTCTGTCAAAAATGGAATTTCAGGATCTGCCATAGACCCACATCTGAATTTTTTTTTTTGTTTTTTTGAGACAGGGTTTCTCTGTGTAGCTTTGTGCCTTTCCTGGAACTCACTTGGTAGCCCAGGCTGGCCTCGAACTCACAGAGATCCGCCTGGCTCTGCCTCCCGAGTGCTGGGATTAAAGGCGTGCGCCACCACCGCCCGGCCCACATCTGAATTTTAATCAGAATTTGCATTATTAAAAGATTTCTAGGACTGGTAAACACAGGAAGTTTGTGAACAGGTTACTATGTGAAAGCATTCAAATTTAGTTATTAAAAAATGTTATGAAGCCAGGCAGTGATGGCACACACCTTTCATCTCAGCACTGGAGAAGCAGAGATAGGCAGATCTCTGTAAATTCAAGGCCAGCCTGGTCTACAGAGCTAGTTCCAGGACAGCCAGGGCTACACAAAGAAACTATAGAAAAACAAAACAAGATGTTATGGAGATGAAGAGATGGCTTAGTGGTTAAAGGTACCTACTGCTCTTACAGAGGACCCATGCAGCAGGACTAGGAGTTCCAGGCCAGCCTGGGTTTTGTGAGACCCCATTAAAAAAAAAAAAAGTGAAAAAATGTCAGTGAAATAAACAGACATTGGATTGCATCAGGTCTAGGCTCCTGACAAATTGCCACTGTAGTTGGGCTCTATGGTGATGGCCACTTTAAGAGTTTCTCTTCTTTTTGAGAGAGACCCTTTCATCACAAGTTAGGATCTGGGCATAAGAGTATGTAGCAAAGACTAAGCTTAGTTTACTTAGAATTCCTGTTGCTTAAGTTTGCTCAGCTCTCTGCCTTCTGACAAGCACTTATTAATTCTTGCAGACAAGCGATGTCCACTGACCCAAATCTAGACACTAGGAAGTGTTTATGGCAGGTATACCCACCAGGAAAGAAGACTATCACGGCCTGTTAGAACCCGTGAACACATTCTGGAAATGCGGTTAGTTCCTTTACATTCTCCAATGCTTAATGACTGTTCTCCATTTCTCTCGGCACCTCCCTACTACTTCCTGGCAGCTCCGGGGCAGACAGTTTTTCCTTCTTTTGGACTTCTGTGTTTCAGAACGGATATCCGGCCCTCAAGGCCCAAAGGAGGCAAAGGCCTCATTGTTCCCTGGAGCCTGGCAGCCCCGCCCCCAGCCTTTAGGACTCTTCTTGCAAGACCCCAGGTGATCGGAGAGGCAGTTTCCCAGGATTAGGGGGCCTTTGAGTGAAGAGGAGCTGGGGCCACATCTGGAGTGCGACGTTCTTCAAGTGTAAATTTAGAGCCAAGTGCTCCAAGATAAACAAGCCTGGAATTTGAGTGCTTTTCCACTCCGGCTCAGCGCTGGCCTGGCTTGTTACTTATTAACGCGCCCACAGCGATCTCAGACGGTTCCTTGTGTGTTTTTAGTAATTCGAACACAATGAGTTTGGTTATAATGAGAATCGTGGAGTTGCGGGCCCCGCAGGCTTGCGAAGCTATTCGCACGCGGGACGCGGGGATTCCGGGAATCCCAGGCGCCTGCGTTTTGGTTCTCCTAGACACGCCGCCGCCAGGGGGCGCTCAGACTGCGTGGCCAGAGCCGGGCCACCGCCGGGTCGCCCAGGCGGGCGAACCCCTTCCTGCCCGGAAACAAAGTGCACCTTTGTCAGCGACCTGGCGCATGTGAGCCACAGACGGCGGGAAGCGCGGAACCCCAGGGGCGCGTGTTCGCCCGGGTCTCAGTTCGCACCTGGGCCTCCCACACCAGCGTCCCGCCGTCGTGGCTTGTGCTCTACGCTTTCTGGGATCTTGGTGGGGCAGGAAAGGGACCTTCCACTCCTCCTCGGCTGAGTCGTCTTTGACTCTCCTGCTAGCAAGGCTGGGCTGCCTGGTCTCAGCGCCATATCGGATGCACTCCCGCTCCATAGTCCCTGCTTCAAAAGCGGCCCCGCCTCGTCAGGCCCCGGACTACAACTCCCAGCTATCTTGCGCCCAGAGCGTGCCGTGGGCGGTGCCTCTGAGCAGGCGCCTGCGTAGTCCGGCGGCTCGAGCCTAGAGTACCACACCCCCGGGAGGGGAACGAGGGGAGGTTGAAGCATCCGAGGCATTAAAGCATCCGCGGGAGCCGGAGGGGAGGAGAATGGAGTGACAGAGACGCGCGGAGGGTGGGGGGTGGGGGGGAGAGTGTTGAGGGAGGGGGGAGGGGGGACACAGAGGGAGGAAGAAGCAGCGGCGGCGGCTCCTCGGTGCAGAGGGGGAAACTCCGCGGGCTCCGAGCAAGAATAATGCGGTAGCAAAGCGGGCTACTTGCTCCCGGCTCTGGCATTAGCGGCGTCAGCCTGAGCAGCGGCATCACTCCAGGCGCTGACAGCCCCGGCCGGCTCCCTCGCTGACTGCCGACTGTCAATGGAGCTGGAAAACATCGTGGCCAACACGGTGTTGCTGAAAGCCCGGGAAGGTAAGCTCGGGTGGTCCGGTGTGTGCTTAGCGCATTCGCCGCGGGCAGGGGTGAAGGTGTCGAGTAGGTAGCGGTCGTGCAAGGATGCTCGCGGCGAGTTGGTGCGAGCGGTACAGCTCGGAGATCTGTTTGCAAATGTTGGGGGGGGTGGGGGCTTCTGCCCTTGAACTCAGAAGATTAGGATTGGGGCAGAGACGGTTGCAGGGACGAGTTAAGATGCTAAAATATCCTCTAGTTTCCAGCTGAATCTTAGAGATCGTGCCATCTCCCCAGCTGTTGAAAGGTCAGCTGGAAAAGCATTCTTTCAGGAGAGAGAGGCAGGAAAATGTGCCAATAAAATAGCCTCTCAAGTTGGTCCGGGATGGTTTTGGGAGTGTGAACTAACCCCCTACCTCCGGTGTGTGTGTGTAAGGGGGGGCAGGCTGAGTTGATAAAGACTATTGGTGGGAATCATCCTCTGGGAAAATTTCTTAGGGAAATCCCATCGTTGTGTGGAAGAAAGCCTTTTAAAGGCAAAGTAAGATGTTGAGGAATTAGCCAGTTTATAGAATAATGAAAAAGTGGCTTTACAAATCACTGAGAAAATAATAAAAAAATTTCAGGGTGAATTTTTGTTATTAACCACCCCCACCCCACGATAGGTAATAGTTCCGTTTTGGCTCAACTAAAGGCAAGTGTGCTGCTGTTAAATGCGTTTTGTATGTAACTTACTAAATCTCCTGCATTTAATTGTTAGGAAATATCATCTAAGTGGAGTGAGTAAGGTCTTTAGTAATACCTGTTACTATGTATTTTGACTCTTTCTTGAGCTGAAAAAGTGTGTGTTTGTGTGGGGGGGATGTCAGAAACAGATGTCCTAAAAGGTTTGTGTTGCATGAATGTAAGCATACATATTTAGGAAAACTTGGGATTTATATAACATCTCATTTGCCAAGATTTGGACTCTGGTGTGCAACCTTTTTGTAAGAAGGGGAAATTTTTTCCCTTTCCTGAGAGGAGGCTGTATTTGATATCCAGGGCAGACTGAGTAAGGTTTTTTTATTTAGAAGGACTCTCAGTAAGCAGCCCATGCCATCCCTACTTCTTAATATTTTCATTCACCCATTTTGATGAATGAATGAAGACTTTCTGGCCAGCAATAAAATGCTTCATGTTTATCCAGCCCATTCCATCACCTTCTGGCTTCTTACATGGTGTGTGGCTGGTAATTTACAACCTTCCTTGGGCTAGGTTTCAGCAGCTCATCTTGGCCTCCATGTTGCACTTTCAGGTCACTTGTCACCCTAAAGCAGCCACCTGGAAGGCTTGTTTTGGAAGTCCCCAAAGGAGGCAATGCTCTGAAAACTGAGTCGAGTTTCAAATATGCAGGTCTCTCTCCTGCTGCCATTCGCTCAACTTTTTTAGAGGGAGGACTATTATTACTATTACTAAAGGTGACTTTAGGTTCTAAGACCCTAGATTTTTGTTTTTGTTGTTTCCTTTCCTCCACTAACTTGACATGGTTAGTGAAGTAGAGCTAGGTGTGGGGTGGAGGCTCTTCACTGGGCCTAGAGGTAGAGCCTTGGAAGCCATTGCAGCCTGCCACCTCATGGTGGGATATGATGGTACATCTCAGGACGGGGGTTGGGCAAATTGATTATTTTGAAATTATTTTGATCATTGACACCTCTATTAATTCTAAAATCATTTCTTGGGGGAATCCCTGGGTATGATGGTCCTGGAGGCCTTTGCATGTTCTCCTGATTGCTCCTGTTGCTCAGGGAGACAGCTTCCTGATTTGGTAGGTTACACATTTGTTTGTTCTTCTCTCAGGAGTGACTCCTTTATATATGCTTCACTTTAAGTTGGGAAGTTTTCCCTCCTCCTCAGTTATTATTCCCCGTGTTTTTACTGAAATGAATTTACTGGCTGGTATTTTTGTGTGTCAGGTTAGAATATAGGTTTTTCTGGAGTCTTAGGGAGGAGAGCTGTGGACCGAAAGTGTATGTAGAATGATGGACTCCCATTGGGACTGAATTAATGTGATTAGAAGTGTTCAGGACTGTGCCATTTGCTTTTTCCTTTTAAAGTCTTTCAGTTTTTCTGTGGAGAGTTCAATAGATATCTCCTGGTGAGAAACAGCTCTTGAGAATGCCTTCCAAATGAGAGGGCTTTCTTTGCCTGCAAGGAAAAAGAGAGATTGACATGTGAATTATAAATTAATCATGTACATGGAAGCTTCATTTTAAAATTTGTATTTACTCCCCCCTTTATGTCTAAAGAGAATCTATAATTTTAAGTGCTTCTATTCAGTAAAGCCTGGGATTTTATTAAAGTTTTGAGCTTATCCTAATCAACATGGAGGAATCCAGAAATATACATATATTCTCTTAAGTTTTCTGTTTAAAGTCGTCATATTGAATTTAGTAATTCTCCAAATAACTGTATTATCTAGATATTCAGAAATGAATGTTTCAAGACATAGAATTCTTGCCTAGCATGCAAGACCTTGATTTGGTCCCTAGCACTCTCTCTCCATTCACAAAAAGGGAAGGAAGAAAGGAAAGAAAGAAAGGGAGGGAGAGAGGTAGAGGATGGAGAAAAGGAATAAGGAAAAGATAAAAGAAAAAGAAAAGAAAGGCAAGGATATATACATATACATATACATATACATATACATATACATATACATATATATTGCTTAGCATACACCAAGCCCTAGGTTTGATTCCTAGCATGGAATAAACTGGACATGGTTGTACATGCCTGGTCTCTGAGTTTAAGGCCTCTCATGGAGGGTTCTAGGCCAGCAAGGACTTTGCCTAGTGAGACCAACCAACCCACAAAACAAACAAATGAACTTGTTTGTTTTCTTTTCTCTTTTTTCTTCTTCTTCCTCCTCCTCCTTTTATTCTTTTCTTTAAAAAAAAAAAAATTAAGACACAGCCTCACTGTGTATCCCTGCTAATTGACTGTATAACCCAGGCTGGCCTCATAGAGAACTGCCTGCCTCTAATTTCCACCCTTGTGACAGTTGTTTTGAAATAACAAAATATGGAGATGTAAATTCAAAATGCTAAATCTACTGAATTATGTTGTGTGACTTGTTTATTTGTCCTGCTTGTGTGAGAAAGTATTAAGTTGGTTTTTAGCTTTCCTAAGGAATGGTTAAGTAACAAAGAAATAAATTGAGACAGAATTTATGCCAATTTATGAAAATGAGCTAAGTGATTAAGCTTTTAATGAAAAAGGGACCCAGATCAAGTCTTCTTCTATCTATTTACATTTCAGAATCTTGGAAAATTGGCAGGCAAGCTCCTGTTGAAATACTGGTAGAGTGAGAGTGTTTGCAGAATGCCTTTTGTGTATTTCTTTTTGGTTTATTATTGCAGTAAAAGTTCTCACCCCACCCCCACCACTACCTACAATCTAGATCTGAACAGTACTGGGTGAGAGGAACATTTCCAAGGAATTACCTTTTCTTTCTTCCCAGACTAAGTCCTTTCTGATCAATAAAGACCTTGATTTGGTCTTTATTGAATATATGTTTTTTTTTCCCTTAAATTCCTGGCAAGTGCTGGAATGTCATGACTCTGCTGTTTGTCACAATTTCTGAAAACCAGAATGTACAAGAAACCTTTCATAGATAAGACTGTGACTTTTTGCCTGTATCTGCCTGATGATCAAGATTAGGGACCTGAGAGAAGGTAAACCTTGGGGCTGGGAGAGGCCAGGGAGGCTAGTGGGAGGAAATGAGCCAACATCTAGAGCTGGGAGAAGTAGGCTTTGCTTTTGATAGGCTTGGCATTCTATAGCAAATCAGAAGCCTACTTTCCCCCTGTGTTCTTAGTTCCTGATGCTGGAGCTGAAACATGGTTGGGCTAAGTTGTCAGAAGACTGGGTATTTCTGAAGCTTGTAGTCCACAAGCACAGTTCTTCTACCCAAAGCTTCTTTCTTCAATTTGAGGATACAGAAGAGTGATAGCTTTCGTCCTGGTGGCTGGCTTGTGTGAAAGCAGCCTGGCATATTAAACACAATACTGTTAAGCTGTTAAATGAAACTGCCTCTTCGTGTAGTTTCTTTTTCAGTACCTACAACATAGAGATAGAGAAACCAAAAGCAACATTCAGAAGGCCTGCCTTTCCAATAGAAGATTTTCAAATGATGATTATGCTTCATCTAGCTGCCTGTTTTACTAAGCATCAGATAAAGGCCCACAAGACTCTCATCTTTCAGTTGTTTAGTTGCTGCTTGTCAGATTCCAAACTATAAATGATTGTAATCTTTCAGTACCCAAACTAATACTTGCTTAAGTTATGTCTTCAAAGCCAGAGCTGTTGTAGTAGCTTGCTAAACGATGGCCTTTGGGCCTGCACTGCAGGCTTTAAAAAAGCCCAAGTGGATTTCAGAAATGAGTTCTACACAAGACCGACATATTTGCCTTTTCCATGCATTGTTCAACTCTCAATCCATGCCTGGGGACTGTCAACATTATGATACTATCTAGGCTTTTAGGCATATTTAAAGTCAAGTCAATATTTGTTTCCAAAAGATTTGTGGCTTTTAAGATAAAACATAATACCTAGACTTTTTTTTTTTTTTTTTTTTTTTTGACAGATTTCCCTGCAATTCCCTGTGTAGCCCAGGCTGGCCTCAACCTTGCAGCAGTCCTCCTGCCTCAGCCTCTCAAGTGCTGAAATTACAAGTGTGAACCACCATGCCTGGTTATAACATCTAGATATTCCTAATGAAAAAGTGCTATGGTTTTGATTTATTTTTAGAAAAATGAAGATAATGTTGTTTCTTTAACTATTATTCAGACACCAGAGGACACATTCCATTTGTATAAATCATACTACTTTTTAAAAAAGAAAGCAATCACTTCCCGATTGAATCCTACTCCCATTCTCATTTTTAAGAAACCATTCTTGAATTGTCTTCCCAAACACAAGAGTTACATTGCTGTGTACATTCATTCATGAATGATTATTTTAAGGATGCATGGCAGAAGTGATGTTTTGGATATCAGCCTTGGATAAATACAATTAGAGTTGGGTTAAAAGACACAGTTGGGTCAAGGGTAGTAGTGCATGCTTTTAATCTCAGCACTCTGGAGGCAGAGGCAGGCAGATCTTTGAGTTAGGCCATCTTAGTCTATGTAGTGAGTTTCAGGCCAGCTATATAGTGAGACTCTGTCTCAAAAAAACAAAAACAAAAACAAAAAACAAAAACAACAACAAAAAACCCCAACAATTTGAGCATTTGGTTTATTTTTATTTTTATTTTGGTTGTGCTTGGGATTGAACTCAGGGCCTTGTGCTTAGGCATGTACTTTACCACTGAGATACATCTCAAATCTTTTTAGGCTCTTTAAACTAGAAAACTGGAAATGAGCAGGACTGGATGTTTTCTTTCTCCCAAAGAATTGAAGGTGATTAGGGTGCCAGCTGCAGCTGAGTAGACTGTGTGGACCCTGTTGTGCTTAGACTTTGAACAATGTCCAGAAAGACCTATATGTAATTAAAAGATGAATTTGATGCCAGGTGAAGCTCATGTCTGTAAGAGAATTACCATGAATTGGACCAGCCTACACTATTAAGTGAGATTCTGTCTCAAAAAAACAAAAACAAAATCCAAGTTTATGCTTAAGGGATGGGCTTGAAACTGGAAGAAAACTGCTGATTTTCTAGGGTGTAGTGCTTTCGTCAGGATCAGTGGTGGTGCATGTCTTTAATTCTACTACTGGTCTACATAGAGAGTTCTAGGGCTACACAGAGAAAGCCTATTTCAAACAAGCAAAAAACAATCAAAACCAAAACAAAAGAGTAGTTCTTTCAGATAGATACCACCAAGAACAAAACAGGAAAACCTTTTGGTTGAGGATGGACAAGGTCTTGTGGATATGCTGGTTGCAGTTCTAGGTTGAAAAGGCAGAGGCTGCCCTCCTTTCTGGATTTCTGTTGGGATTAAGTTGTATGCTCTGACTTGATACTGAAAGGGAAACAAAGGAGAGAGTGGGCTGGCCTTCATCCAGGTAGATATGTGGAGCTTAGGACTGACTCAGTTTATTTAGTTCAGGAATGGAGATAGTGGTAGTGGTGAGCCACCATGTTCCCCTGACCCTCTTCATATCCTGTTGGTAAATTTATCTAAATTGAGCAACTGTCTTTCCTGATTTAAATGAAGAGTATGGTATAAACACATACAGAACCTCATGTTCCTTTAAAGATTTTTAACTTATTTTCATTATTGTGGTAATATCTTACTATGTAGCTCAGGCTGACCTCAAACTCGTGATCTTCCTTCCTCAGCTTCCCAAGTGCTGGCTTTACTATGCCATGCCCGACTCCATGTACTTTCTTGAAATTTCTAATTTAAATATATATTGAAATAGTCATCTTACCAAGAGGAAAAAATACATTGTGTAAAGTGTCTTAGTTATTGTTGTATTGCTGTGAACTGACACTGACCAAGGCAGCTTATAAAAGCATTTAATTGGTAGCTTGCTTACAGTCTTAGAGGGTAAGTCACCGACCATTATTGTAGGTAGTTTAGTGGCAGCAGGTAAGCATGACACTGAAGCAATATCTAAGAGGTTTTTTGTTTTGTTTTGTTTTTTAAATTGAGGAAGGGTCTCACTATATAGCTCTGGCTGTCTGGGAATTCATTATGTAGACCAGGCTGGCCTCATACTCATAGAGTTCCCCCTGTCTCTGCCTCCCAGGTGTTGGGGGGTTGTGTACCACTATACTTGGCAAAAGCTTACATTTTATCCACAAACAGTAGGCAGAGAGACTGGGTCTGGCCTACAAAAGACTGGGCTTTTGAAACCTCTAAGTACACCCCCAGGGACACACCTTTTCCAACAAGGCCATATCTCCTAATCCTTCCTAAGTAGTCCAGCAACTGAGGACCAAGCATTCAAATATATGAGCCTGTGGGGGTCAGTCTCATTCAGACCATTATGCAAGGACAGAAGGAAAAAAAAAGAAACTTACATAGATTTCAAAGAAGTGATCTCAAATGAGGGTGAAAATGGGGCAAAGCAATTTGAAGAGTTTCTACTTCTTCTTAACAGTATAGACTGAGAAAATAAAGAAGGTAAAGATGTTGAAGTCAGCTGGGTGGTGACAGTGACCACCTTTAGTCCTAGCACTTGGGAGGCTGAGGCAGGTTGATCTCAGTGAATTCAAGGCTAGCCTGATCTACAGAGTGAGTTCCAGGACAGCCAGGACTACAGAGAGAAACCGTGCCTGAAAAACAAAACAAAAAGGATGTCAAAGTCAGCTTGTGCTTGCAACTACTTCACAGTAATTTCTCCCTAAAGACTGTTTTTGAAACCTGTTTAACAATGACTCAGTTGGGGCATACTTGCAAAGGAAGGAAAGCATTTGAAACAATAAAACAATTAGTTACTTTTTCTTTCTTATCTGAAGCAAGGAACTCTATTTGAAATGATGCCAGAGTTAGCCCGGAAGATCTTCCTGACAGAGACACTCATAAATGTGGCCACTTTTGATAGGGTTCTCTATAGCTCTAGAAACTTGTAACCTGTGGAAAAATCAATATTTTTTAAAAAGACAAGGATGAGATGAACCTCTGAGGACAGCTTCCAGGGCCTGTTCAGAAAGCAAAAGTAGAGTAACAGATAAGAACATTCCAATGTGGGTATTAGAGACTCTTCTGTCTGCCTGTTTCCGAAGAGAGGTTACTGCTGGCTTTATGTTTGGGCAAACCAAGAGGCAAGAAAGGGCATCACTGGCCCAGAGTCACTTAAGCTGCAAGTGGACCCACCATATCATTCCAAACAAATCTTTCTTCTCTTCTATGAAATAAAGCCAGACTGACTTCTTAGGGTGGTATGTTTCCTGTTTGCTCCCTCTTCTCCCCGCACCCGAGAATGGTAGCTCAGGCTGGCCTTGAACTCAGATACCCACCTGCCTCTGCTTCCTGAGTGTTGGGATTAAAGGTGTACACCACCACCACCTGTTTGCTTTTTTTTTTTTTTTTTTTTTTTAAGAAGCTCATGCTTGGCTTCATTGATTGAAGAAATTAAAAAAAAAATTACACTTCGTGTGTGTGTGTGTGTGTGTGTGTGTGTGTGTGTGTGTGTGTGTATGTGTGTATGTGTAAGTCAGAATCAGTTCTTTCCTTTTACTACGTGGGCCCTGGTGATTGAACTCAGGTTGACAGGCATGGTGGCAAATGCCTTTACTGGCTAAACCATCTTGATAACTCAAAGTTTTTTGTTTGTTTGTTTTTGGTTTTGTTTTTTTTTTTTGTTTTTTGTTTTTTGTTTGTTTTTTGAGACAGGGTTTCTCTGTAGTTCTGGCTGTCCTGGAACTCACTTTGTAGACCAGTCTGGCCTCTAACTTAGAGATCCACCTGCCTCTGTTTCTTGAGTGCTGGGATTAAAGGTGTGTGCCTCCACTGCCCTTTTTTTTTAAATTCTTGTTTTATGTGCATGGATGTTTTGCCTGAATGTATGTCTGTATATCATGTGTCATGCCTGGTGTCCAAGGAAGCCAGAAGAGGGTATAAGATCCCTTGGAACTGGAGTTACAGATGATTGTGAGCCACTATATGGGTGCTGAGAATCAAGCCCCGGTCCTTTGGAAGAGCAGCTAGTGCTCTTAACTGCTGAGCCATGTCTCCAGTCCCTAAGATATGTTTTTAAAATATAAATGCCCACAGGGTTGTAATGGTAACAAAAAGTAGGTCCGTCAGCCTAGCTGAAGAAAGGGACAAATGGGAACCATAACTTCCCACCTAGACTTTGATGTCAGTCAAGTGCCAATTTGAGATTAACTAGGTTGAGTTATTCATTGTAGGTGTTGAATGGCCAATGGGGGAATCTTTGCAGTAGGTGATTCTAGTTGAAAAGTATAACTGAAGGTTAGAAAGGTGATCCTGTCGTGAAAGTGCTTCTTTTGCATGCATGAATACCAGAGTTCAATACCCAGAACCCACATAGCAATGTCATATGTGAAGACACTAATGTCAGAGCTGGGGAGATACAGACAGTTGGAAACCCTGGGGCCTTCGAGCCAGCCAGTCTAGCCTAATTGATTAGCTCCAGGCTTAGAGAGACCCTGTCTCAAAGGAGATGGATATTGTTCTAGGGATGATACCCAAGGCTGTCCTCTGGCCTCTATATACACAGGCACATACATGTACATGCATTTGTAACACAGGTGCTAGCACATAAATAATCAGTAAAAGTATAACTGCATCACCTTGCCGGGGGTAGTATCTGTGGTTGAAGAGTGGGTGGGATATGTACAAGTATCTACATGTTCACATACATGTGGACATGTGTATGTCTATGTCTATGACTCTACCTATGTTTTCCCTCTGCCTGTGTCCTGCCTATTCACACTTCAAATTATCAGATATAGCCACTTGGTATTTTTCTTTCTTCCGGTGGGACTAGTTGCTGAAAATTGTCCCTAAAGAACAGGATATCAAAGAAGAAGGGGGTAGTGAAACGAGGGCTACATCACTGCCAGTAGTATATCCTTAGCAGAGCTGGGAGGTGGGCAGTTAGCTAGTTAGCTGGTGTGGGCTTACCGTGTTCTGTACCTGCCCTGCACACCTTTACTACTTCTTAGGTCATGCTTGTCTGTAGACTGTGCTCGAGGGTGACATCTTAGGCACATGCTCAGGTTCCTGCAGTTTTCTCTAATACAGAAGTGGAAGCTCGAGTGGGGGAGGTGAGTACCCACTCTCGTTCCTGAAACTGGAGCATGAGGTGGCCTTTCCCTCAGCAGAGCTTTGCAGGGTTAACCCCTTTTACTCTTCAACACTAACTTTATGAGTACTTGCCTACAGAGTTCTTGTCAATCTCCCTCCCTCCTCCTCCCTCCCTCCCTCCTCCCTCCCTCCCTGTGTGTGTGTGTGTGTGTGTGTGTGTGTGTGTGTGTGTGTGTGTACTCTTTGTTGCCATCCTTGGGATCAGCTAGCTACCAGATTTAGAATCCTAGCCAGAAGAAGTATGATGTCACTGCTTAATAATGAGTGACAGGAAGCCTTGTATTTACCTTTGATTTGGTATGGAGGTGTAGCTCTGAATTTACCCCCCTCAGGCAGGGGAGAGGAGAGGGATTACCCAAGTATAGGACAAAGGGAGCCTGGCCAATGTACTTGGCCTGCATAGTTGATAAAAGGTACTGTGAAACATCATATGAAATGGAATTCTATCTTGGTTGAATCTTGGCAGCACTTTTGAAGTGGAAACAGGCTGAGAAGAGTCACCAAGTGGCCAGGAAAAGTAGCTTTCAAGGACTGGTACTGAAATATGTTCTGCTTTGTCCTAATGCTGTCATTAATGTGCCCAGAACAAGTTCATTAGGTCATGTAAACAACATCCGTGAGAAGGAACCAAGCTCTAGGAATAGTGGGGAATGGAGTGAGCACAAAGAATTGAGGTGTTGACTTGATTGGCATAGGTTACTTAAGTGTCTTCCATATCCCTGGCCTAAGTGTTATGGATAGATGCACATAGGCCTGCATTCATGGTGTGTGTGTGTGTGTGTGTGTGTGTGTGTGTGTGTGTGTGTGTGATTAAAGGAGGGTGTGCTGCAGTGTTGTTGGTGTTCAAAAGAATTTCCAGAATAAGTTATGGTGCTGTGCTTCTGTTGTGGGAAGGAAAACCAGAGAGCAGAGTCCCTAAAGGAAGTAGGTGCTGGGGTTGGGGGGATAGTTTGCTGTGCAAGATGAGAACTGGATTCCCATCCAAGAACCCATGTGAAAAATGGTGAAAATCTAGGTGAGTAGTGCTAGAGAGCAGAGACAGGCAGATCTCGGGCTCACTGGCCAGCCAGCTGAGCTTAACCCTGTCTCAAAAAAACAAAGTGGACAGACTAGGCATGGTGGCACACACCTTTAATCCCAGCATTTGGGATGTAAAGGCAGGCATATCTCTAGGAGTTGGTAGCTAGCCTATTCTGCATAAGGAGTTCCAGGCAAACCAGGGCTACATAGTGAGATCCTGTCTTAAAAACAACAACAACAAGGCCCGCTGGTGGTGGTGGCACTCGCCTTAATCTCAGCACTTGGGAGGCAGAGGCAGGCAGATGTCTGTGAGTTCGAGGCCAGCCTGGTCTACAGAACTAGTTCCAAGACAGCTAGGGCTGTTACACAGAGAAACTCTATCTGGAAAAACAAACAAATAACGAACAACGAACAAACAAACGTAGTTGGAAGGTTTCTCTGGTCCCACCCTGCCCCATCACAGTCTGCATTCCTTCAGTCATGCCTGGCCTGTGGTCCCTCAGCCACTCATAAAATAATCATTCAGAGGCTTAATATTAATTATCAACTGTATGGCCTATGGCAGGCTTCTTGCTAGCTGTCTCTTATAACTTAACCCATTCTGTTAATCTATAAGTTGCCACATGACTGTGGCTTACTGGTACTTTCACATCTTGCTTCTTCTGGCAGCGGCTGGTGTCTCTCCTGACTCTGCCTTTCTATTTCCTGTCTCTCTCCTTGGATTTCCCACCTGCCTCTAAGCTGCCTTGCCATAGGCCAAAGCAGCTTATTTATTAACCAATGGGAACAGCATATATTCACAGCATACAGAAAGATATCTCCCAGCACTTCCCCTTTTTATCTAATCAAAAAGGAAGGTTTTAGCTTTAATATAGTAAAATTATATATAACCAACAGTTATCAAGTAAGAATTATAGTTACAATTTCTAGTCTATTTATACTTGGCAAAATTAAAGAAAATATTTTATTATCTATCCTGTATTTGTGAGTCTAAAGTTTTGTATCTAATTTATCTTTTATCATGACCAAGGAAAATTATAACTAGTCTTCAATTACATCAAAGACCTCAGAAGGATATGATATTACCTAAGTAAACAGGAAGAGCATTGCAAGCAACTTCCAAAAATCTAGAATGACAGAGACAGCTGGCTGCCTGGACAGTCACCCAAAGTTCCTCTGCAATGTTGGGGCATCCATCTTCAGCCTATAGGCCTGGAGTTTCTCAGTTGCTTCTCCCTATGTCCTGCAGAATAGGTGTCAGTGAGGTGAGGTTAGCTTAGCTTGTGACTTTTCCTATTTCCCTGATTTCTCAGGTTTTCACCCTTATATCTGGCTCCGTGTTTTTTTTTATTTAATAAGACCGTTTAGCAATTCATCTACAAATAACAACCCAAAACAACAGTAACAACAATAACAACAACAACAAAAACAAAACAAAAACAAAGTAGATGGCACCTGAGGTTGACCTCTGTTCTACACACACACACACACACACACACACACACACACACACACACACATACACATACACAGACACACAAAAAGACTTCATGTCACAGCATAGTAGATGATAAATTAGGAAATGTTTCACCATGGTGAAGAAAGATTACATAAGTGTAGAGGGCCAATAGGAAAATGTTTTCCAAATGTTTGTCTTAACTGTGAAAAATGTTTGGCAAGATCACCCTTCCCCCTGAGTTGGAAGTGGTTTGTTTTCGTTGTTTTCACAGAAATAAATATTTGCATTCGACCAAATGTTCAGGGCAAATAGTTGTCTCTGGTTCTGAGCCGTGTTAGTTGAAGGAGTTGCTTCATGCTGACAACCTCATCTCTCTTTTGGCCAGATCAAAGGTAACCTAGGATGGGATCTTTACATGCTTGTCATGTCACTACTAGAGTGAGACTGAACAGAAAGGAAATAGGAAGCTAGGCAGTGATTCTTCTAGAGATAGGGTGGCTGAGACCTGGTACTTGAAGGATGGCTTTCTGCTCACGGGCAGCAAGGCTGGATCCAATTAAGACAGGGAAGTGTATGCTAACTCAGAGGAAAAGTTTCTAAACAGTAAATTCTGTAATTTCTCTGAAGAGGAGGCCAGCATGATGGAGCTTTATGGATGATGCCAGACCCTGTGATATATAATAATTAGTAACCACCAGTTATTCCACCACATACTCATTCCTCAAACCACTAACGATTGCCTGGGATGGAGTGCACTGGCCCTAGATACTTGCCCCAGATGTCTTCCCATCAGTAGTATTCAGTTAGAGGGAATAAACAAACAAACAAAAAACAAAGCTGAGTTTAGTGACACACAGCTTTTTAATCTCAGCACTTGGGAGGCAGAGAGAGGCAGGCAGATCTCTGTAAGTCTGAGGCCAGCCTGGTCTACATATTGAGTTCTAGGACAGCCAGAGCTACGTAGTGAGAGCCTGTCCAAACAAACAAACAAATGGAAAATCCAAACCCAAAACAAAACAAAACAAAACAAAGCAAAACAAAACAAAAAAAACAACAAAGCTTAGTTCTCTACAACAGATAGCAAAATGTCAATTCAGAAAGGAAAGGCTGGATGTCCTCAAATGATTGAATGTGTTACTAAGGTGAGGATGAGTGTTTGGATACTATTGAAGCACATCTCTTGGGTTACTCTTTAGTAATGGTTGGGGAGCTGATGGTTTTATATCATGGTGTTTGGGGTTCTTGCTAATTATTTTCTTTTTTGTCAGTTTAAAAACATTTCAGGAATGATTTCCAAGAAGATAGGGTTTGAGGGGCTCAGGCTGGGTCAAGTCCTTCCTCATTAAGTACTAATAAGTGAACCTTGGCTGCTGTGGGTGGGCCTCTGTACATTAAGTACCTTCCTAGCATAAAAAAGAAGGAGGGTAGTGGAAACAGAGTTCTGTGCACTAGGCATCATTATAGCCTCTGAGGGAAGGAAAGAGTGGACAGTGGACTTAGCCTTTCTAAGAAGTCAACCCACACATTTATTGATATTATTGTTGTTATTATTATTATTATTATTATTATTATTGTGTGTACTATGGGAAGTCAGAGGACAACTTAGGGCAGTTCTTTCCTTCTACTCTGTGGGTCCTGGTATTTGAACTTTGTTGTCAGGCTTGGTGACCAGTGCCTTTATCCTTGGAGCCTTCTTGAGAGCCTAGGGTATCTTCCTTCTAAAGCAGCCTGTGAGAATCTAGAATTGTCTAGGAGACAAATCTCTAGGAATGTCTGTAATGAGGTTTCTAGATTAGATTAATTGAGGTGGGAAGACCTGCCCACTTGGGGTGATACCATGTCATGGGCTGGAGAAAGTGAGCTAAGTACCAGCATTCCTCTCTCTCTGTTCTCTGACTGTAGTGCATTGTGATTAGTTGCTTCATAGTCTGCCACCATGACTTACCCACTGATGTACTACTGAACTATGAGCCAACATGAACCGTTCCTTGGGCTGAGAGTGTAGCTCAATCAGAGTGCTTGCCTTGCATACACAAAGCTCTGGGCTTAATCCCCAGCACCATATAAAACTGGATGTGGTAGCACTCTAGTAATCTCCCACTGAGGAGGTAGACGCAAGAGGATTGGAAGTTCAGTGTCATTCTTAGTTACACAGCAAGTTTGAAACTAACTTGGACTATTTTGTAAGGCCCTCAAATTTGATACCAACTTGGGATATGTATGACCCTCTTTTAACAAACAAGCAAACAAGAATGAACTCTAAGAACAACCTACCAACATTAATAAACCACCACACCCTCCTACCTTAAGTTACTTTTGTTAGGTATTTGATAACAGCAATGAGAAAATAATTAAGATTCTATTATTTTGGGGATGGGGCTGGTGGCACATGCTTTTAATTGCAGCACTGGGGGTCATGGGTAGACAGGTGGTTCTCTGAGTATGAGGCTAGCCTGATCTACAGAGTGAGTTCTAGGATAGACAGGGCTATACAGAGTAACTCTGTCTTGAAAAACAAAAAATAAACAAAAAAACCCAACCCAAACCAAACAAAATTACCAAGCCTTTTTTGACCATTGTTTTTTGTTCATCTTTCCTGTTTCATGAATCCTGTGATTTACTCTTCTCCATCCTTACAGGTGTAGACTCAGACTCAAGAGGTAAATGATTTATACCAGAACACCCTGCTAGTTCATAGCCTGGAGCCTGTGCCTTCATGTCTGATTCTCTTTCTGTATTGTCACAGCTGCTCTTCTCAGTCACCTGTCTAGCTATTCAGGACATCAGCACTACCATACATGGGACATTAAACATTGAATTGAGTGTATAGTTGTGACTCACTATGTAATAGGAGCCATTCGAACTCATTTTTAAGGTTTTAGACAATACTTGCTTTCTTATGAAAATTTAAATGAGGCAAAGCATCAGTGAGCAATTAAAACTTATCCTATGTATACCTGCTGCCAGTCCCATCACTGAGGCCACTCAGAGGTGATATGAGGTAGCTTTTATTTTATTTAAAAAAAATGTGTTTTTTGTTTTGTTTTTTGAGACAGGGTTTCTCTGTGTAGCTTTGGAACCTGTCCTGGAACTCGATTTGTAGACAGGCTAGCTTTGAACTCACAGAGATCTGCCTGCCTCTGACTCCTGAATCCTGAGATTAAAGGCACGTGCCACCACAGTCCGGTCTTATTTAAAACATGTTTTTCATGAATATATATTTATATATGTCAGGTCAGCCTTGGGTGTCATTCCTCAGGCATCACCCACCTTGGTTTTTGGAACAGGGTCTCCCACTAGTTTGGAACTCACTAAGGTAGGCTGGCTGGCCAGAGAAGAACCCTGGTTACCCTCGTGTCTCTTCCTTCCCAGCCCTGGAGTTACAAATGTTTGCCACTGTTGTTGGCTTCTTTCTCCCCTCCCTTCCCTCCCCTCCCCTCTCCTCTCTTCCCCTCCCTTCCTTCCTTCTTTATTTCTTTATTTATTGAGACAGGGTCTCTCTATATGGCCCTAGCTGTCCTGGAATTTGCTGGCTTCAAGCTCACAGAGATCTACCTGCCTCTGCCTCCACCTTCTCAGTGCTGGGATTAAAGGCATGAGCCACTATGCATGGCCTTTACTGGCTTTTTAAACGATAGGATCTGGGGATTGAATGCCAGTCCTCATGTTTACAAGGTAAGTACTTTATGGATGAAATTATCTCCCTACACTCCCTCCCCCAAAGGCAGCTTTTAGGTGGTCATGTTCCCAGCACTCGGTACATAGACACAGAAGCACTGAGTAAGAATATTGAGATATTTTTCATGCAAATGGTTTCTCCCATTCATGCTGTTCTGCAGCTGTTTTCAGTCAACAGCATGTTGCAGAGATTTCTCATTCTGTGTTTACAATTCCTCATTAAATGAATGGGTGTTGGGAAAAACTGTCTTCAGAATCTGAGTGTTTCAATGGAGTGCTGGGTATTTTCTGACAGACCCTTTAGGGGTTATCCATTTTTAAAGAAGTGTCTTTGGTTGCCTTTGACTGGTTTTGTATCTAAACCCCCATTTGGGCTTTCCAAATTTCAAGTATCATTAGTGTAGGAATAGCCTACCTATTGTAATCTTTCAGCATTTATTTTAAAGATTTATTTCCCCCTCCATGGGAATTCCTGTCTAGTAACATCCTCTCCTGTGGGAAGAATAGTTGTAATTTCTGTAATGGAGTTAAGTGACCTGAGAGTTGTTCAGAGCACATTTTCTTATGAGAAAGGGGAGTGATACCTGTGATGTGACATTTTTGAGAGCTTTGGGATTTAACATCCCTTACCTCTATATAATTAGTCATCTTTCCTTACAGTATTCAAAGCTTGGATTAGAGAAGTCAAGGTTAAGTCAAAAGACTACTTGCCCATGTCTTTGAACGTGTAAACAGACAGGAAATGCAAGCTTGGACAACAGACCCACAGCTTTCATTATTTCATTTTATTTATTTGTGTGTGTGTGTGTGTATGAGAGAGAGAGAGAGAGAGAGAGAGAGAGAGAGAGAGAGAGAGAGAGAGAGAGAGAGAGATCAAGAGAGAGAGATCGAGCGAGCCACAGCGTGTTTATGGAAGAGAGGATAATCTCCTACCTTGTTTTTGAGGCAGGGCCTCTTGTTTCTGCAGGGTTACTCTAGCCTACCTGGCCCATGAACTTCTGCCAAGTCTCTTGCCTTTGACTGTTATCTTGCAGTAGGAATACAGGGATTATAGGTGTGTGCCACTGAATATATCTTTTTAAAGGAGGTTCTAAGGATTTGATTGCGATTGTCAGGCTTGTGTTACCTGGTAAGTCATCTCCCTGACCCTGATCCCATGTCTTTTCATGGTGGGCCATCATATATCCCTTGTTTATTTATTTAGACAGAGTTTTACTATGTAACCCAGGTGGCCTTGAATTCTACATAGCACTGGCTGGCCTCAAACTTGAGATGCTCTTGCTCCAGCCTCCACCTCTGGAATTACAGGCATAAGCTACCATATATAGTTTATTTTTCTCACCATTAATCATCACTACCATCCTGTGAAGTATACCTGGGAGATGTGGTTGGTATTAAAATTCCAAGCTGGAAGCCAGGTGTGATGGCACAGGCCTTTAATCCCAGCACTCAGGAGGCTGAGACAGGTGGATCTCTGTGAGTTCAAGGCCAGCCTGGTCTACAGAGTGAGTTTCAGGACAGCCAGGGCTACACAGAGAAACCCTGTCTCAGAAAAACAAAAACAAAAACAAAAACAAAAACAAAAACAAAAAACCAAACCAACCACCAAACAAAAAACAAGTTGGGCTGGGTGATAGTGCGTGTCTTTAATCCCAGCACTTGCGGGGAGGGGAGGAGGCCAGGCAGAGGCAGGCAGATCTCTGAATTTGAGGCTAACCTGAACTATAGAGCAAGTTTCAGGACAGCCAGGGCTGCACAAAGAAACCCTGTCTGGATAAACAAAAAACAAAAGAAACAAAAAAAAAATTTTTTTTCCAAGTAGGGAAGGAAATTAAGCTCAGAGAGGTGAAATGATTTTCTAGGATTTCACAGCTAGGGTGTCCCCTTCTTCCTCTAGTGCAGTGGTTCTCCTTTTAGGGTTGAATGACCTTTTCACAGGGGTTGCCTAAGACCATTGGAAAATACAGATATTTACATTACAATTCATAATAGTAGCAAAATTACAGTTATGAAATAGCAACAAAAATAATTTTATGGTTGGGAGTCACCACAGCATGAGGAACTGTATTAAAGGGTTGCAACATTAGGAAGGTTGAGAACCACTGCTCTAGTCCTAACCCACTTCATGGTTCCCACTGTAGATGTAACTAACCGTCTTATTAAATAAGAAACACAGAGCCAATACAGAGATGAAAGCCAAGAGGTCAGAGCAATAACTAAGAGCTAAAAACCTTACCCTTCACTTTCACTGTTGTCCTACCTCTCCGAAAGAGACCTACTTCCTGTGTCTGTCTTTTTTTTTTTTTTTTTTTTTTTTTTTTTTTTTTTTTTTTTTTTTTTTTTAGCAGTTTTCTGTGTAGCTTTGCGCTTTCTGAATCATTGTAGCCGGCTCCCGAACTCACAAAGATCCCCTCCTCTGCCTCCCGTGCTGGTGGCGTCGCCCCCCCCCCCCCTGTTTTTAATAGAGTTTCTGTTCTGCCTTCTCATTGATTGTAAACCCAGCCACATGACCTCCTAGTCACCACTGCCTGTCTGTACAGACCTCCAGGTCTTCTATGGTTGGTACTGAGATTAAAGGCGTGTGTCTCCAATGCTGGTTGTATCCTTGAACACACAGAGATCTACCTAGCTCTGCCTACCAAGTGCTGGGATTAAAGGCGTGCACCACCACCGCCCAGCTTTCACTATGGCTTGCTAATAGCTCTGACCCCCAGGCAACTTTATTTATTAACATACAAATAAAATCACATTTCAGTACAAATAAAATATCACCATATTTCCCCTTTTCTATTTTAATAAAAAGAAAAAAGGAAAAAGGTTATAACTAACATAAGAAAAACTATATACAAAAGTACAATAACTGTATACAATATATACAAGTAATAAATACCTAACCACATTGGGCACCAGATGTAGAGGGAATCTTAGAAGGTCTTATTAATAAAATCAAACCCAGGCAGGTATTGGGGTGAACGCTAGAAAATCAGAGAACCAGAACAAGCTACAGCTACCTCACCTGGCCACTTCTCAGCTGATCTTGTTTCCTCAGACTGGAAGTCTGTGTCCTCATCCTAGTGGCTCTCAGCTGAACTGCTGCTGAAAGCCTGAAGCTTAACCAGCTAAAAGCTTCTAGTTTCTGATCCTCATGCCTTATATACCTTTCTGCCTTCTACCACCACTCCCTGGGATTAAAGACGTGTGTCACCATGCCTGGCTGTTTCCAGTGTGGCCTTGAACTCACAGAGATCTAGAGGGATTTCTGTCTCTGGAATGTTAGGATTAAAGGTGTGAGTGCCACCATTTTCTAGCCTCTGTATCTAGTGACTGTCTGTTCTCTGACCCCAGATAAATTTATTAGGGTGCACAATATTTTGGGAAACACAATACCACCACATCCCACCTTATGACTCTTGTTTTCCCTGTATGGTTCACAACTTTTCCTACCATAGGGGTAGAGGGAGAATAAATGTATCACAACTGGGATTAGAAACTGTCTCAAGGATTGGGCGCCTTTTCCTAATCCTTTCAGAGATGTTTGTGGGCTGGTGTAAGCTCCACTTACATCTTTTATGCATGACTTCATTTGTATAGTATTTTCTTCTATGGGATTTTGTGGTTCTTCCATTGCTTGTTACTGCTTTGATTGAAAGTTTGCATGTGATTTATGCAGGCAAGGGTGATAAGATTCCCACCTGGAGAATTAAAAGCTTGGCATGAGGCAGAGGCCAAAGCCTAGGTCTTTGATAACTCTGTAGCTGTTGGCAGGAGTGACACTTTTCTTCCCAGAAGCATTTGTAGGCATGTGAGTTAGCACTCTGGCACTCAGTAGACTATGTGGAGAAAGGCCATGGATGTGGTGTAGACCTAATGTCACCATTGAATGCCAGAAGGAGCCCAGCATTGCAGCCAGCACCTTTCCTCCCTAGAGAGGGATCTGAGGTACAAAGCAGCCCATTAAGATGGCAATGCCAAGACAGAAGCAATCTCAGCCAGGTTCTAAAGCTCAGTGTCTGCCACCTAACCAATTCCTGAGCTGGGCTGGTCCCTCTGGAGCTTCTGTGACAATGGACATGAACAGGCAAGTTAGAACAACAGAAATGTATTCCTGCACAGTGCTGTGGATATCGCTCTGTATAAATAAAATGCTGATTGGCCAGTAGCCAGGCAGGAAGTATAGACAGGACAAGCAGAGAAGAGAATGCTGGGAAGTGGAAGGCCGAGGCAGAGAGATGCTGCCAGCTGCCGCCATGGAAATCGAGATGTAAGGTACTGATAAGCCACGAGCCACGTGACAACTTATAGACTAGTAGATATGGGTTAATTTAAGATATAAGAACTAGATAACAAGCCTGCCATGGCCATACAGTTTATAAGTAATATAAGTCTCTGTGTGTTTACTTGGTTGGGTCTGAGCAGCTGTGGGACTGGCGGGTGAGAGAGATTTGTCCTGACCGTGGGCAGGGCAGGAAAACTCTAGCTACAGCACAGCTCTAGAGGCCAGAAGTCTAGTATCAAGTATAGGCAGGCCACCCTCCCCTGGAAGGTGCTAGAAGGATCTGTTCCAGGCTTCTCTCCTTAGCTTGTAGATGGCCATCCTCTCCCAGTGACTCTTCTATGACCTCCCTCTTTGTGTATGGTTCTCTATCCAGGTACCCCCTTTTGTAAGGATACCAGTCATATTGGATCTCAGCATATCCTGAAGACTTCATTGGGACTGCTGGTCTCTGTAAAGGCTCAATTTCCAAATAAGGAAACATTCTAAGGTTCTAGGGGTTAGGACTCCAACACATGAATCTCGTAGGAACATAGTTGAACCCTTAACACAGGTCTTGCTCATGTACTTGTTAGAAGCTATTGGAGAAACCAGGTACCTGTGTTTGACCCCTCTTCCCCCAGGGTGGTTCTGTGAGCAGCCACTACCAGGGAACGTCACAGCCTGTCACTCTCTATTACCTGAGACCCTCCTGGAGCTTCTGATCCAGCCTGGTCCTATAGCAGGACTCTGCTGTGCATTGAGAGGGCAACTGGTGCCTGCTGTCTGCTTATACCTTTCCAGTGATGGGAACTACACCCTCTCTCAGCAGACTATCCCTTTGTGAGCTCCTGGATTTAAAAAAAGAAACAAAC
Organism: Peromyscus leucopus; assembly: GCF_004664715.2. NCBI lineage: Eukaryota > Metazoa > Chordata > Mammalia > Rodentia > Cricetidae > Peromyscus > Peromyscus leucopus. The sequence continues at coordinate 26,014,654 of NC_051063.1, read as the reverse complement.
AAAAAAAAAAAACAAACCAAAAACAACAACAACAACAGAAAAAAACCCAATGGTTTACCCAGGAAATTGCAAAAATTCCCTGAAGGCTGAGACTGAGGCTTAAAAAAATATTTATCTCTTTTGGCCCTACTAGGTACTAAAGATGTTCCAAGTCTGCCTGTGAAGGCCAGTTATATACCAGGCACAGCATCAACCATTAGGTTCTGACTCTGTTCTTTGGCGACATGGCAGGTGATGCTCTATCTACCCTTTACTAAGGATACCTTCTAAGAGCAGACACCTGCCATGTCTGCTGCAGGGAAGACTGAATAAATTACTTGTTGTCATGACAAAATATCTGATAGAAGCAATGCAAAGGATAGGAGAAGTCTTTATTTTGGTTCAGGGTTTAACTTAGGGTACAGTTTGTTATGATGGGAAAACTGTGACTGAGATCATGGTAGTAAAAGTGTATGGCTGGGATTCTACATCCTGATGCTAACACTTACTTGGATGCTTCCTTTCCCCCTTTTTATTCAGTCTGGGGCCTCAACTCATGGAATGATGCCACCAACATTCAAGGCAGATTTCCCCCACACCTGTTCAGTTAATCCTCTTTGGAAGTACCCTCACAGAGGCTCCAAAGGTGTGCCATTAATCCTCAGGCCATTTCTTTTAAAGGTTTTATTTCTAATTAATTAATTAATTAATCTTTTTTTTTTTTTTTTTTTTTTTTTTTTTTTTTTTTTTTTTTTTTGGTTTTTCGAGACAGGGTTTCTCTGTGTAGCTTTGCGCCTTTCCTGGAACTCACTTGGTAGCCCAGGCTGGCCTCGAACTCACAGAGATCCACCTGCCTCTGCCTCCCGAGTGCTGGGATTAAAGGCGTGCGCCACCACCGCCTGGCAATTAATTAATCTTTTAAAGTTTATTTATTATGTACAGTGTTCTTCCTGCATGTATACCTGCATACCAGAAGAGGGTGCCAGATCTCATTACAGATGGTTGTGAGCCACCATGTGGTTGCTGGGAATTGAACTCAGGACCTCTGGAAGAGCAGCAGTGCTCTAAGCCATCTCTCCAGTCCCAAGGTTTTATTTATTTATTTTTTATAGATGTGTGTGTGTGTGTGTGTGTGTGTGTGTGTGTGTGTGTGTGTGAGAGAGAGAGAGAGAGAGAGAGAGAGAGAGAGAGAGAGAGAGAGAGAGAGAATATGAATATGTATGTGGGTGCCTGCAGAGGCCTGAAGAGGGCATTGGATTCTCAGGAATTGGAGTTATAGGTGGTATTAAGCCACCTAATATGGATGCTGGGAATCAAACTCTGATCTGTAAGAGTAGCAAGTTTTTTTGTTTTGTTTTGTTTTGTTTTTTTCAAGACAGGGTTTCTCTGTGTAGTCCTGGCTGTCCTGGAACTCACTCTGTAGATCAGTCTGGCCTCAAACTCAGAGATTCACCTGCCTCTGCCTTCTGACTGTTGGGATTAAAGGTGCCACCACACCTGGCCTCTTACTTCTTTTTTCTCCTCTTCCTCTTTCTTCCTCCTTCTTCCTCCTCCTTTCTTCCTCTTCCTTCCTCTTCCTTTCTCTTCCTTTTTGAAACAAGGTCTTTCTACACAGACCTGGCTGTCCTGGAACTCACTATGTAGTCCAGATTAACCTTAAATTCAGTAGAGATCTTCCTGCCTCTGTCTCAGGATTCTGGGATTAAAGACATGTGCAATGGCCCGCTTCAAGGAAATACTCTTAACCATTGAGCTATCTATCTAGCCCCCACCTGGTATTTCTTAATCTAATCAAGTAGACAGTAGAAACGAATAATTATAGGGACTAAAGCTAGAGCACCTGTCCCCAGATGCCCAGGCTGTGGTTTTACTGGGTATCACTGTCCATTAACAGACACTTTCATTTTAGGACCACAATCTGCTGACAGTGGCAATGGTGGTGTCTGGCAAGCTCAAGAATGTGGGGGTTTAATAACTTGACATAAGTGCGATCTAGACACCCACTGTTTTTCTTTTTGAGGTAACATGGTATTTTTTTCCTGTTAAATATACTCAGCTAATATATTTCAATTCCCACTGAAAGTATTATTGATAGCTCTGTGAAAATTTGATGGGAGAATGTGCTATCAACATGATGTTTGTCCATAGGCATACAGCTTCAATTCTCTGAGCCAAACTTATCCCAGTCCTATAAATGTACATGTCAGTCCCAGTGGTCTCTGGGGCTCATTTCACTCTTCCAATCTTGAGAATTTGTTAATCCAAATTCATTATTGGCACTTATAGTAATGTTTTTTAATTAAATTTTAAAACTTTTATTTTATGTGTATTTACTTGGTGTTTTGCCTGCATGTATGTCTGTGGAGGCCAGAATAGGATGTCAGATCCCTATTGGAGTCACTAGCAGATTTGAGCTGCCAAATGGTTCCTGGAGCTTTGAAACCCCATCCTCTAGAAGAGCAGCTAGTGCTCTTAACCACTAAACCATATCTCCATCCCTCACTGATAGTAATTAAACTGTGGGTATCTCCTAATTGAATTTCAAGAGCAGGCATTATACATGAAAATAAAAATTATCCCTGAGGGCAGAGAGCTATGAGGAGTTATATGTGTAATAGAAACAAACAGGATAAAAATCTACTCTGCTAATTTAACTGCCACCTGAACTCTAAGAAAGGGCAGTGCATAATTCTTGTATTTTCTTTAGTGAATCATAGAAGGAAAACTAAATAAAAATAAACAGTTTGATTGTTCTGTACTGTATTATTCTAATAATCTGTCTTCCTGGAAAATTTAAAAATATACAGTCCTTAATCTGGTTAAAGAAAACAGTAAGTAAATATTTTTGAAAAAAAAAATGCAAGAATTTTCCATCCAAACACAAGCAATGGAAATACTGCCATGTGAACTTGAAGGCATCCCCCCAAAACTCAGATAAAGAGGTAATGCCTGCTTTTCAAGCTGTTTGGGGACTCTTGTCACCCACAAGAGAAAAAGCAAGAAATTTGAATGGTACTATAGAACACTCTCAAGGCTCTTGACATCCTGCCTCACCCCTGCACAGGTTGGTCTAGACACTGCCTTATATTGGCAGGTAATGCTAAACGGTGGTGTACTCCTTTTATCCCAGCACTCAGAAGGCAGAGGCAGGCAGATCTCTGAGTTCTAGGCTAGCTTGGTCTATATAGTGATTTCTAAGGTAGCTAGTGCTGCACAGAGAAACCCTGTCTTGAAAAACCAAAATCAAAACAACAACAAAAACCATCACAAAAAATCCAAAATACCATCTTGGCGGGTGACACAGATTTCAGGCCAGGGCTTTGGACAGAACAGTTGGTGCTCTTTTACATAGTTCTTTGCAGCTGGAAGTTGTGGTTGGAAATCACTCAGTTCTGGCTTTTTTCAGTGACATGCCTAAGGAAGGCTACAGGCTGATGGCACAGCCTGTCTTGTCTTTATCATCACTCAGGGATAAGGCCTTGTTGATTATAGACATCCAATAACAACAATGGGGATGGAATCATCTGGATTCAGACCCAAGTGGGAGTAAAAGCTTAGCATAGAGTAACACAAACATTTCAGATCTTCATCTGCTAAGCCAAGGATTCAGGAAATCATTCTTTGGTCTCACTTTTGACTACTTGAGTTGATGGAATGTGTGAACAGGCCCTTAAACTTCAAGTGTTCACTTGATCTTTGGGAAAATCCTTTAGTGAATGAATGAATATTTTGTGTACGTGTGTGTGTGTGTGTGTGTGTGTGTGTGTGTGTGTGTGTGTGTGACCATGAGTTTGTGTGTGCCACAGTGTGCATGTGGGGATCAAAGAACAACTTTTGGGGAGTTGGTTCTCTCCTTCCCCTGTTTGAGGCAAAATCTCGTTTCTTCTGCGGTAGTAGGTATTCTAGGATAACTGGCCCACAAGTTGCCGGTGGATTCTTCTCTCTCTGCCTCCCATCTCTCTGTAAGAGTGCCAGGATTATAGGTGCATAACCCCATATCCAGTTTCTTATGTGGGTCTCTGGAAATCAAACAAAGGTCATCAGACTTGTGTAACAAGCATTTTTATTCTCAAAAATTCTTTATTATTTTTCTTGATGCATAAAGCAGACAGAAAATTTGAAATTGGTGAGTGGAGTGCAATAAGGAAGAATGGATGGAACCTGCACAGGGTCAATATTGCCTCCTTGGCACTCATTTGTTAGGCTGGGTTCCACTTGGTGTGCAGGTGCATGCTTGCTTTTCTGTAACTAACATCACATACTTTATTTTATAACAAAATGACAGTTAGTAGGAGGTGAGCACCAACTTTTCAGTAAAGCTGGGGAGCTGATGAAGAAAGAGTGACATTTAGAAACTAGAATGTGCTATAGAGAATAGGTTCCATGAGTGCTATCTAGTAAACACAGGAATGACTGATGATCAGAGATGCTTTGGGATGTTGAAATGAGATCTAACCATCATGCTGATAAGATTTAAGACTTTCTGGGTATAAACACTGGGAAAGCACTTCAGGAATGCTAAAACAGATACTGCCCTTCCCTTCAGACATTCCACTCTAATTGAAGGCAAGGCAGCTACTTCACCAAGTTCATCATAGACTCTAGTCACAAAGGCTGACTTGATAAAGGATAGTAGTCAGCAGAGGCTTCGACAGAAAAATGGACACCAGTGGCTGGTGGCAATGATGCACCATCCACAGTCCTGCTACCAGGTGCATGAACAAGGAAGGCTTCATAGTGACAGGTGTGAATTTCCCTACAATTTGATGTACTAGTGATCATTGAAGATCCATCAGAGGCTGAAGTGCTCTCTCAAGGTTTGAGCTTGGGTGTGGCTCTACAGGCTGTGAATGGGCAGATTCCAGAGTGAAGTGACTGGATGGAGTGTGGTGGGTAAAACAATGTGGGGATAACTGGGGGAATAGCTTGAGGTAGCTTTGTTGCCCTGGTATGTGGGAATAGTTGAGGGGGACAGGGAGTGGGCAGACTGGAGAAGAAGAGGGTCTCATGGGGAAGCCTTCTGAATGCCAGGCTGAAAAGTTGGGAGTTCCTATTTTAGGCAGAAGGGAGTCTTTGAGTGGGGAAGTGTGATATTCCCTAAACTTGAAGACAGTAGATCAGGTAGCAGAGGCTCTGTATTGTAATGAACAGTGAGTTCTGAGAAGCATCTGGAGGTCCAGGATCTGCAAAAGAGGACTGAGTCAGTGAGAGTAGCTTTGGGGAGGTTGAATCTACCTAACTTGGCACCTTTGGGATGTGGAGGTAGATAGAAAGATAAACTATGAAGAGTGGCTTAGAGATGTTGCTGGCTTTGGGGATAGGCGTAAGCTTGTTTTGGGTCTCTCTGAGTGATGGGTTGATGAATGTGGAGCTTGAGGGATGTGGGGTGTTCAGGCAGAGGCAGGAACATAACAGCAGCACCAAAGAATCTATGAGCACCCAGCCTCCACTGCTCTTCTGATAATAGAACATTTTTTTGGAGGAAGTACTGCCCTCTTCATACTTAATCCACAATGGTTCAGTAGGGATGATTTCTCATTGGCTCCATCAATGAGCATATGAACCAACTCTAACCAATCAGAGCCTTGATTCTTGGTTTTCCCATAGGGATTGTTTCAGCATGAGGGTATATGTGATTCCTGGGTCAGAGGACTACTCTTTTGCTGAGAGCACTATGTTTTCTTAGGGACATAACAGAATAAAGGTAACACTGTACAAATGGAATCAAAGGTTGATGGGTTGTGGTAGGATAGAGAACAGAGAGATAATGGTGAGATTGAGACTCCTTATCACTGATTGATTTTGGCAGCCAGAGGTGTGTCCCTGGCTTCTGGTTGGGCAAACTGATGATTTGATTACAACCAAAGAGTCTTGACTCAAGGCTAGAAGTTACAGGCCAACATCAAATGCCAGGCCCAGAGGGGTAGTATATGGCTAGGGAAAAGAAGAGCACCTGAGTCCAGGAAGGCTAAGTGAAAACATGGGTTTTAGGCTTTGCATAGGTACAGGTTTATTTGTTTTCCCTAAACAATGTAGTCCCCAACTTGGTTGCCCACATTGGACTTTAGTTGTAGAAAAAAAACCAAAAAAAAAACCTAAAACAGGATATAGGTAAACAACATTCCAGTTGCCATGGAAATGTGAACCCAAAGTGTTAGGAATGATAGCTGTGTGTGAGTATGGAAGTGGGTTCTGTCCACACACTGGTCTGATCCTAAATCTGTTTCCTCATGGAAGCCTGGGCATGTCCATATCTCATTATGTATCCAGCTCCTCCAGGGTTGGTGACACCTCCTGTCAGCTTCAGTTTCATTATCACTAGAAGAGCCATAAACTAAATCTGCATTTGAGGCTGCTTTCTGCCATCCTTTGGCAGATGCTATTTTTATCTCTACTGCACGAATGAGATAATGGAGCTCATAGAGGTTCCTTAACCTTTCCAAAGCTGCAGTAAGGAACAGATGAGATGGAATTTGAACCCAGGTCCTTACATCTGTGCCCTTTTACCATCATGGTTGACTACATCATGTTGGTGAGAAAACATAAATAAAAGTAGTTCAGGGCTGGGGAGATGACTCAGTGGGTATTGCCATGAAAGCTCGATGGCATAACCTCTGATCCCAAGAACTCATATTAAAGCTAAAAGGAGTCACATATACAACTACTGGGAATAGGAAAGCTATTTTCCTATTGGAAATAGGAAGCTGGGACAGAAGAATCTCTGAAAGTTTGTGGGCCAGCTAGCCTGGTATACAAAGCAGTATAATGGGAGAAGCTTCTTCAGAAAAGGTGGAAGGTAGGGATCAACAGACACACTCTAGTCCTTTAACCTCCACATGTGCACTAGTGCCTACACACTCATATACACACAAATACACTCAAACGCACTCAAACACACTCGTATACACACAAATAGTTTTATTTTACATGTCTTTTTATTTAGATATATTTTTAAATTTATGTGTATATGTCTGTGTGAGTGTATGCCATTTGTGTGGGTATCCTTGGAGGTGAGAAGAGGGAGTCCGATCTCATGGAACTGGAGTTAGCGGCAGTTGTGAGTTGCCCTATGTAGGTGCTGGGAACCAAACTTAGGTCCTCTAGAAGAGCAGCAAGTGTTTTCAGCCACTGACACATCTATTCAGCCCAGCCTTACATCTCTTGCTTCAGTTACTCCCTGCCATAAACCATCTAGGTAGATTCAACTGGTTAGTCTCATTTTGTAAATGAGGAAACTGAGGCATGGATGGTTTAGGAATCTTCCCAGATTCTACTATGGGTAGGAAGCAGAAGTGTATTTTAGGATTGTCTTTTTTTTTTTTTTTTCCCCAGCTGGATTTGAAATGCTGAAGTGTCTTCAGCTTAATTTGGAAGGATAGGGTGGGTGATAACTGTGATTTCTAAAGTCAGCTTCTATCAGTCTTAGTGTTCTTCATGCGTAGATTTATGGTGAAGCACCAGATTGGCAGAGGGCTGATACTGGATACAGAATAATGGCAACTTGATTTGTCTGTGTCCTGGAGTTCACCAGTGTGTAAGGAATAGGACAGTGTTGAAAGCAAAAGGTTTAAGAACAAATTCATACCATCAAGTCTATGCAAATTGGTTTCTCAGTGAAGAAGAAACCAAATGTACTACTGTTTGTGGGCTGTCTACATGTGTTACAAATGCCTTGCAGTGGGAGTATGGGACTTTTTTTTTTTTTTTTTTTTTTTTTTTTTTTTTTTTTTTAATCAAGGGCTTGTTACAAGACACACTTCAGATGCTTTAGTTCCTTTAAGCTTATGAATTGATTCAAGAACAAAAAGCATGAATCATTTTAAAGTGAAGATGCTGGGATGTCAGCCCAAATCATTTCTAATGCTGTTTTTTACTTACTTTTTGAAAACATATTATATGTAGGATTTGCTGTTCAAAATAATCTGGATTTGGGGACTAATGACATGTAAGCTTCCTGAGAACAGTCTGTTTTCTTATTGTTGTTGTTTTTAAGATTGTGTGTGTGTGTGTGTGTGTGTGTGTGTGTGTGTTTGTGTGGGTCTATCCACATATAAGTGCAAGTGTCTGTGGAGTCCTGAAGAAGGCATTAGATACCCTAGAGCTGGAATTACAGGAGGCTTTATGTTCCCCAACATGGGTACGGGAATAGAACTTGGGCCCTCTGCAAGAGCAATGCATGCTTTTAATGTGGAGCCATTTGTCCAGCCCTTCATTATTTACTTTATGCCTGTATGTAGTAGGCACAAAATAAATGTTTAAAAAATAAACAATGCTCGGAAGTAGTAGTTCACGCCTTTAATCCCAGCACTCAGAAGGCAGAGGCAGGCGGATCTCTGAGTTTGAGGCCATCCTGGCCTACAGAGTGAGTACCAGGACAGCCAGGGCTGCACAGAGAAATCCTGTCTTGAAAAACAAAACAAAACAAAAGGATGATCCCAATGTCACCTATGTTCTCCCCATAAAAAGTCTTCTCCCTTTCTGGGAGACTTTGAGGAGCTGGAAGGTAGTTAGGGGCTAAGGAGAGCTATAGTGAGGATTCAGCTGGTGAAGCCTCTGGTCAGCTAGACAAGGTGGCCAGTAAGGTGGCCAGTATGGTGGCCAAACACTTGCCTCCCTGAGACCTGGTTCTTACCATCCAGGCAGAAAGGCCAAAAGTTCCTCTCCTCAGCTCCAGGGTCAGGAGTTGTCTTAGTTCCCTAGAGCTTTGTGGCATTGAGACACTTCTTTCACTCTGTGAGACCTCTAGGTCCCCCAGGCCTACACTGAGAAGGGCTGTGTAAATCCAGTTCCAATTTTTAATTGGTTCTTTGAAGAATGTTTGCTGCACAGGTTACTTTGTTCCCCTCGATGAGTTTTCATATTCTGTTGAGAGGTGGCGGAAGTACTACAGCGATTGTCCTACAGCATGGAAGGCTTTATTTTTTTTTTTTTTATTTCTAACAGGGGATTATGTGTTAACAGGACCCTGAAAATGGCTCAGCAAGTAAAGGTACTTGCCAAGGAAGTCTCTAGACCTGTGTTCAATCCTCAGAATCCATGTAAAGGTGGAAGGAGAGAACTAACTGTACGAAGTTGTCCTCTGACTTCCATATATACATTCCTGCCTACATCATGCATATACACAATAATATATAGGTAAAATAATTTAAAAAATAAAAAAAGGGATGGCGAGATGGGTCAGTGGGTAAAGGCACCTGCCACCAAGGCTGACCATCTGAGCTTGATTCAGTGACCCTCGTAGTGGAAGGAGAGAACTGATTCCCACAAGCTGTCCAATGATCGCTACATGCATACTATGGCTCAAGTACCCATAAAAATTTTAAAGCAAAAAAAAAAAGTGTTTACATTACCCCTGTTTTACTTCGGAGGAAATTGAGTTCTAGAGAGGTGGCACATGGCACAGTACTGTGAATACTCTCAGTTGTCAAAAGCCAAGTACAGATATATGACTGCCTATTTTTTTGTTTTAAGACTAGGTGGACCTCAAACTCCTGGTGTTCCTTCTTGCTTTCACCTTCCAAGTGCTGGCTTTACAGGTGTATGCCACCAAGCCCTGTTGGAACATGACTAGTACACATCATTTTCTTTTGCTTTTTTTTTTTTTTTTTTTTTTTTTTTTTTTTATTAGCCCTGTCTGGGACCCACATCCTGGTGTGAAATTTGGGAGGAAGGTGTAAGCTTTTGTTTGGTAGTCCATTCTGCCTGAATTACTGGTTTTGCTCAGTCATTGGGTTCTATGAGCTGCTGGAGAGCTTTGTGCTTAATGTATCTTAGTATTTTTACTGAGAAAAGCCCACTGCCTGTCATATTTCCTAGAGATCTATTTCAAAAGCTGGTTGTGAGGGGAATTTTTGGAAAGTGAATGGGAGTGAAATTAATTCAAGTGAAGTGAATCCTATTTTTATATTTTTTCCAGCCTAAAGAAAGTAAGATTGCCCCCAGAAAGGATCCCAGGAAGCTGCAGCCTTCAGAGGCGTTGTGGACCAAGGCCTTGTTATTCCCATGACTATCTCCCTGGGCCATGGATATGCTCCTGGGACAGTGTTTACTGTGCAGATATTAACAGTACCTTGGGTGGTAGTAGGTGCTTCTTATAGTTGTCTAGCCCAGAGGATATGAACTTAGAAAAATGTAAAATCAGAAAATTTCATGAATGACCTTTCTGATTTACAGTGTTTCAGAAAACTGGAGGTTTGGGCAATTTGAGGTGAATTTTTTTTTTTTTTTTTTTTTTTTTTTTTTTTTTTTTTTTTTTGAGACGAAGTCTTTTTACATACCCTGGTTGTCCTGGAACTCACTATGTAGACCAGACTGGCCTTGAACTCACAAGATCCTCCTGCCTCTGTCTCCCAAATGCTGGGATTAAAGGCATGCGCCACTATACCTGGCTCATCATTTTTATTTAGATTTTCCCCTTTCCTTTCCATTTTTTTCTCTATGTCCCACCCTCACTACCTCACTATTCCTTCCCCCTTTGTGTTTCCTTCCTTCCTTCCTTCCTTCCTTCCTTCCTTCCTTCCTTCCTTCCTTCCTTCCTTCCTTCCTTCCTTCCTTCCTTCCTTCCGTTTTTCATGACAGGATTTCTCTGTTGATAGACCTCTGCCTGCCTCTGCCTCCCGAGTGCTGGGATTAAAGGCCTGTGTGCCATCAACCGCCTGGCCTGTGTTTTCTTTTTTAAAACCCACTGAGCAAAAAACAAAACCAAAACTAAACTCACTGAGCCAGTCGGGTGGTGGTGGCACACACCTTTAATCCCAGCACTTGGGAGGCAGAGATAGGTGGATCTCTGGGAGTTTGAGGCCAACCTGATCTACAGAGCTAGTTCCAGTACAGCCAGGGCTACACAAAGAAACCCTATCTTGAAGAAAACAAAAACAAAGAAAAAAGCAAACCAAAAAACAACCCCCACCCCCCACAAAACAAATAACAAAAACTTCACTGAGCCCACTAAGTGCTACATGTATATACATGAGTGTAGGACACTCTACTAGGACATGGGTTGCACCTTTGAAGAAAACTGACTCTTCTTCCCATAGCAGAGATAGTGCTTCTCATTGGTTTAGAACTCACCAAGTAGGTTATGCTGACTGGCCAGCAAGTCTCAGGGATCTGTCTCTCCTGCTCAGTGTATTTCCCCAGCCTTGAACATATTATTTCTGTGGTGCTCTGACATAAAGAATAGACCTAAGTGTAGCATGAATCTTAAAGGTACTTACTAATAAAATCAAACCTGAAGCCAGTTATTGGGGTGAATGCTGGAATATCAGAGAAGCAGAACAAACCACAGCTACTTCACCTTGCCAATTCTTCAGCTGATCCTGAAGACTGGAAGCCTCTGAGTCCTCATTCAGAATGGATTTCAGCTGAACTGCTGCTCAAAAACCTAAAAGCTTAACCAGCCAAATGCTTCTAGTTTCTGGTCCTCACGCCTTATATACCTTTTTTTTTTTTTGCTTTCTGCCATCACTCCCTGGGATTAAAGGCTCACTTTCTGGGATTAAAGGCGTGAGTCACCATGCCTGGCTGTTTCCAATGTGGCCTTGAACTCACAGAGATCCAGAGGGATTTCTGCCTCTGGAATGCTAGGATTAAAGGCGTGTGCTACCACTGCCTATCCTCTAGGTTTAATATTGTGGCTGTCCTGTTCTCTAACCCCAGATAAATTTATTAGCATGCACAATATTTTGGGGAACACAATACCACCACACCTAAGCCCCGTATGGATGCTTAGAGTCAGAATATAAGGGTGGAAGGGACACCAGATATTCCCTGGGGCCTTCAGCAGACCTTGTGGAGTGGCTTCCTTCAAGGCTGAGCTACAGAGGCAATGTGCATGTGCACACATGTTTGAACTCCAGGTGTACAATGTATAGAGAGGGAGGAAGTGAGGCTAGCGAGGGCCCTCCTATCACTTATGACTCCCCCAACATATTATGGCAAAGGAAGTTGAACAATACCCATATTTACTTAGTTGGAGGGGAGCTCTGTACAGGTTCTTACAGGAAAACCTTCACTGTCTGTCTGTGAGGAACATATGGCGTGCCAGCTGAGTTAGGGGTAGAAATAGAGCTTTGCTTCTCAAATTTCCTGTTGCTGTTTACAGTCTGCATGAGGCTTAGAGGCCTGGGACCTGATGCATCAGGGAAGAAGGGGGTTTTGCTATGTGTACACATAGGTCTGGTTTGAGTTCTGAATTTTTAGGTCCGGAGAGAGCTTCCTAGGCCAAAGCAGAGGACATGTCCCAAGGGTTCTGCAGGGGAGCATCAGGCTTTGTGGTTTACTGGGTGGAGGAGACTGTACCAGAAGGAGGGGACCCTGGCCCTGTAGATCTCAATTAAACTTTGGACTAGCTTACCCAAAAGGTGGGATCATTTCCTTTGGAGGTTTAAAATAAAGAACTGAGGTTGGATTCCCTCTGGAACCAGGGCTCTGGACTCCTTGGTGCTAGGGTAGATCCTGTATCCCCAACCTTCCTTGTTCAGATGTTAGACACTGTATTCCTCACCTGTCTGTCTGTCCCCCTCCTCCCCCGCCCTCTCTCTGTGTTTGTGTGTGTTTGGGAGTGATGGTGGTTCCCAGGACTGAAAGGCTCCTCCTTGCTGCTAGAAAGCCAGCATCGTACCCCTTTGGTGTTTAAGGCAGCAAGGTTAGGAGATACTCTGCAATCTGCAAGACTGCACACTTGAGTGCCATTGTCCCCATAGCAGCAAAGAAACTGTCACTTTCTGTAGCTGCAAGCTGTAGATATATCCCAGACCTGAGAACTGTATACCCCACTCACTGTCTATAGTGGTAAGCCACATCTGGGCTAGGCTCAGAGATGACCCCAGAGCAGGTGTGTGGTTTACAACTGCATAGGATTGACAGTGAGCCTTTTGCTATTGGAAGAGAGGCTGGTTCCCATAGTACATTGTGCAGTCATTTCACTATGAAAGAGCTCAGCAAAAAACTTGATTTTGGTAGATGGCAGTGAAGCTGAGGCATATGGAAAACATTATTTTCCATTTCAGTAGACAAATATATATGTTTTCTTCTGTGTAATCTAAATGAACACAGGCAACTTGCAGAAACCTCACTCCTTACTGGGAAGAGAGGAAATTTTATTTTGGAGAAACTCATTTTAAAAACAAGTAGGATAATATAGAGCTGTCCCTGTTGACAGAGATTAGCAGCCTTGAGGATTCAGAGTCAGATGCTGGTGGCTGCATATTTGGGGCTGAAGAATGCAGATATCCAGGCCACAGGCCCAAGGATATAGGTAGCAGGACCATGCCAGGCCCTCAGTCTTTGCCTAGGTCCCCCTTGGTCCATTGGTGACCTCAACTGACTACAAAGTGTTAGGGTTAGGGATTGAAGAAATTCCTTTATGTAGTACCAGATGCCATTTCCTACATAGCAGTTCTCCTTTGGGTAGCCTATCTATTAAGACCTGAGGTGTTAGCACTTGTTCCTAGATGTCTGTGCCCTTGAAGGGCCTGCCTTCTAGATCCTGGGGCTTTGTTCCTTATGACTCCCAAGCTCCATGTCTAGGATGTGGGACAGATATATTATAGTGTGCTTTGTTCTCAGCCTAGTCAGCAGTTGGCTTAGCCATAGAGTTCAGCTTGCATTTTTTTTTTTTTTTTAAACAAACAGGTTCTTTTGGGCAAATGTTGGAGGCATATAAGAAAGTAGTTATATGCTGGTGGAGTGGTGTACACCTTTAATCCCAGCACTTGGGAGGCAAAGGCAGGCAGATCTCCAGGTTTGAGGCCAGCCTGGTCTTCATAGTGAGTTCCTGGACAGCCAGGACCACACAGAGAAACCCTGTCTTGAAAACTAAAATTAAAAACAACAACAAAAAAACAGTTACATATACATAAATTCCATTAAGTATCACAAGACATAGAGATCGACAGATATGTAGATGATTCAATATATCTCAGCATGCTAATAAGTTATATCTTATTTTCTTTGTTTTAAGTTGCAATGTTTTCCAAATCAAAGATATGTGTGTATAAACATATATACATACCCTTTCACTTTGTAGATATTTTGTTTTACTGTATCAAGGTGTTCAATTGATTTTGTTCATTTTCTAGCTTGGAAATCTCCTTTCCTATTTTTCATATTGGAATAAGTATCTGTCCAATGTGTTTTTAAACATTAATGTTCTTTCCCATCAGTCCATATGTTACAGAAAATATGTATTTCCATATAGTTATAGTGAGTATGAAGTCTGTTTAATAGTTTAAATAAGGCTATTTGACAATACAGAACAGAATTTAAAATTACATGTATAGAATTGTAGTTGGAAGGTTTCTCTAGTCCCACCAGGCCCCTGCAGTCCCGTGACCCACTTATAAAATAGTCACTTAGAAGCTTAATATTATTTATAACTGCTTGGCCATTAGCTCAGGCTTATTACTGATTAGTTCTTACACTTAAATTAACCCATACTTCTTATCTGTGTTTAACCACGTGGCTTGGTACCTTTTCTCAGTTCTGCCTTGTTATCTTGCTGCCTCTGTGTCTGGCTGGTGACTCCTGACTCAGCCTTCCTTGTCCCAGAATTCTTCTTGTCTGCTTACCCCCCCCCCCCATACTTCTTGTCTGGCTACTAGCCAATCAGTGTTTTATTTATCAACCAATCAGAGCAACACATATTCACAGCATAGAATCACTTTGCATTTTTTAACATGGGGCAGTCTTCAGATTCCGCCCCACACTGCTAACCACAAGTTCTCTGAGAACACATTGCTTGCCAGGATGAAGCTGGCAGAGCTGTGGCAAGCAGCCTTGTTGGGAGTGTTATATTTAACTTTGAACCTGACACTGTGGCTGGCTCCTTCACTTACCTAATGAATGTGTGTTGAGCCCTCCACAGGACTCAGGCACTGGACCAGCGAGGTAAGAAGATGAGCAGAAATGCATGGTATTGGCTTGATCATAGAACAGCTGTCCTTGAGGGGGAGCCTACAAATGAAGTGTAGAGAGAAACTGTCTTCTACCATCTTAGGTTCAGAGCCTAGGGGCTACAAATTAAAATAGCTAAAGCCAGGTTAAGTATGGGAAGGGGACAGGAAGTGGAGGGAGATTTTTATTTAACTCACATTTAGGCATAGCAACTCACAAAGAAACATGGTCCAAGGTGGTGCTTAAAATTTGGAGTTTATATACCATTTTAGGCCAAGTAAAAGGGAAGAGGGTTTGGGGCTTCTAGGAAGCAAATTAAGGGAAGGTTATGAGAGGAAATGCATGGTAGGTGTGTAAAGGCTATGTAATAAACCAGTCACATCAGGTGCTCAGTGTTGACTGGTTCCCTGCTGTGAAAGAGGAGAGAGATCTTTACAAATGGATATTCATGCCCAGCTTTTAGGCAGAGGATGGGAAGGCAGAGTGCTAATTGATTTTAGCTCAAAAGAATTCTCTGCCAATATGGAGTGGTGTGTTCTGGTCTCCTATCTTTGATTTAGCACAGAATAGAGAAAGCTTCACTGCCCCGTGGGGAGCAGATCTGGCACAGAGGATAGGCTCTGAGGGGTGAAGTCTGGACAGGGGAGAAATGGAGTAGGTTTGGCGTAGCAAGCTGGCACAACCTGTGTCCTATCGATACTGTAAGGCATCAGTATTTCTGAGCGTTGGTGCCCGATGATTATGTGAAGTTTGTTAAGTAGCTGGGTCTTGGCTAGCTGGTGGTGTTGAGTACCAGGACTGGGCAGATAGCAATGCCTGCTACACACAAGACAGACTGCTTCTGGATGATGGCACCAGGTAAGGCTGTGTTGAGGTCAGCAGGCAAGGGGGGCAGGTTAGGTTTGTCCCATCTGCCAGGTTTTGTATCCAGTGAAAACGAAAATTATTTAAAATATATATATATATGTATATATATATATATATATATACACATATATATATTTAAAATATCAAAACAAATTTTAAAAATAAATATTTTAAAAAATAGTAAATAAAAAAATAACATGAACTTTTAGTTGCAAGAAAAGAACATTAACAAATTCCTATCCAGGTGTGATGGCAGCCTTTGATCCCAGCATTTGGGAGGCAGAGGCAGGTGGATCTTTGAGTTCAAGGCCAGCCTGGTTTACAGAGTGAGTTCCAGAACAACCAGGGCTACACAGAGAAACCCTGTTTCTAAAAAATTCTATCGTGTTGCTCAGAAACACTTTTGCTGTGGGACGGTCTATATGTCAAATTGCTCTGATTGGTCAATAAATAAAACACTGGTTGGCCAGTGGCCAGGCAGGAAGTAGGTGGGACAAGGAGAGAGGAGAATTCTGGGAAGCAGAAGGCTGAGGCAGAGAGACACTGCAGCCGCCGCCATGACCAGCAGCATGTGAAGACGCCAGCAAGCCACCAGCCACATGGCAAGGTATAGACTTATGGAAATGGATTAATTTAAGCTATAAGAACAGTTAGCAAGAAGCCTGCCACGGCCATACAGTTTGTAAGCAATATAAGTCTCCGTGTTTACTTGGTTGGGTCTGAGTGGCTGTGGGACTGGCGGGTGACAAAGATTTGTCCTGACTGTGGGCAAGGCAGCAAAACTCTAGCTACAAAAGGCGCCCAACGTGACAAGAATCCATTAAAAACTGCTTGGCTTGGCGGCAGGTCCGCTTTCCCGCAAGGGCGGCAGGCAGCAGGCAGCCGGCGGCGGCGGTGGCACGCGGCGGCGGCGGCGGCAGCGATCGGCTTCTTAGTCCGAGAAGCGGCTTCTTAGCCTGGGTCTAGTTCTGCTTGACCTCAGGCTGGACTATCGGTGAGCTGCTTGCTTAAATCCTGCTTGCTTAAAGCCGGTGCTACAAACAACTCAGAGTTGCCCTGCCAAACAGGGCCCTGCCTGTAAAGCCAACGCACGTGGTCGGAGCTTAAGGAAGCCAGACCCAAGCCTTGACTCGGCACAAGAGGGAACACGTGGCTGCATTTAAACTTTAGCCAGCTACGCTTTCTTGCTCTCTCTCTCTCTCTCTCTCTCTCTCTCTCTCTCTCTCTCTCTCTCTCTTTCTCTTTGGATTTACACCTGGGACACTAGGTGGCTGCTTTGAAAATCCCCTCGGATTTCTACTGTTCTACGCAGATTTGGTAAGTCATAACATATCAGATATTTTAAAGGAAACTATCTAAAAGAGAATTTTTTCCACATTAAAAAACAAATGGGTTTTATGTGTACATTGGAAGAAAATTGTTTTTTGTTCGAAATTTTAGGCAGTCTGGCAATGGAACAACTATATAATATTAGTATTGGTGGAATTATGCACCTTATCACTATAATAATCCACATTTTAATATTTAAAAAGATAGTCAATTTAAGTGCCAGGATAACAGCTTTAGAAGAACTTGTTAAACCTGTAAAAATTCAGACAGAAGAAATTAACAGTGAAGTTGTTTCAAGTCGGGATCATAAGGCTGCAGTTTAAAGCAATAGGCTCAAGGTAATATAAAAAATAAGCCACTAGCCAGGCGGTGGTGGCGCACGCCTTTAATCCCAGCACTCGGGAGGCAGAGGCAGGCGGATCTTTGTGAGTTCGAGGCCAGCCTGGGCTACAGAGCGAGATCCAGGAAAGGCGCAAAGCTACACAGAGAAACCCTGTCTCGAAAAACCAAAAAGAAAAAAAAAAAAAAGCCACATAAAGATGGCTACCACACAGAGAATCTGGATTATGTTCTCTTTGATATTTGTAACTGAAGAAAAACATTTGATTACAAAAGCTGTTAAGTTATGCCAAAATGTATATTTTAAAGGTACCTTGACTTCAAAATTCGTCTATAAGGATATGTTGCTTTGGAAAAGAGGCTCTGCTTTTGTTTCTACAGAAAGCCAGAGGCTATGGATTTGTTCCAGATTAAGATACATCAGGTTTGACCAGCCAAGACCACCTGAAAGGTCTCCGATGACACCATGGCCCAGATGATCCAACATCCAGAATCGTTTCAAGTCACGGACTACTCCATGATCCTAAAATTTTCTTTGTGTCCCCATAAGATACAGCGCCCCCCTCCAGCAGGAAGTAGTAAGAGAAGCTACGCCCAAATTCCCAAATATACCAAGCTGACTTTGGAGATGTGTAAAAGTTAAAACCTTCCTTTTAAAAAAAAAGAAAGGGGAAGTGCTGTGGGACGGTCTATATGTCAAATTGCTCTGATTGGTCAATAAATAAAACACTGGTTGGCCAGTGGCCAGGCAGGAAGTAGGTGGGACAAGGAGAGAGGAGAATTCTGGGAAGCAGAAGGCTGAGGCAGAGAGACACTGCAGCCGCCGCCATGACCAGCAGCATGTGAAGACGCCAGCAAGCCACCAGCCACATGGCAAGGTATAGACTTATGGAAATGGATTAATTTAAGCTATAAGAACAGTTAGCAAGAAGCCTGCCACGGCCATACAGTTTGTAAGCAATATAAGTCTCCGTGTTTACTTGGTTGGGTCTGAGTGGCTGTGGGACTGGCGGGTGACAAAGATTTGTCCTGACTGTGGGCAAGGCAGCAAAACTCTAGCTACACACTTTGGCACTATATGTTAGAATCCAAATCTAATTAGCTTAAGCAAAGATGAGAAGTTGTGGACTTGTGTCTGAGAATCTAGTTCATTCCTGGATTCTACATCCAAGGATTCAGAGAATGTCCAGTCTTCTCTCAGCCCTACTTCCTTCTTGGTTGTGTCAGGGGTCAAGTAACAGCTAGCTTAGAGATTCCAAGGCACTTCAAGGGTCTTTTCTGAAGCTAGCAGAATGACTTATAATGAACTTTTTAGTGACATCTCATCATGTACTTGCCCTTGGCTGGAGTTGGAGAGAAGGAAAAATAGTTGGGGTCATATGGAGTGGATGTGACTGAAGCAAGGGATGATTGAGTGTCACATAATCTTGCCTTTGTCTGCCTCATCATAAAAGAATGAGATGCCAGCTGGGCAGTGGTGGCATACGCCTTTAATCCCAGCACTCTTAGGGCAGAGGCAGGTGGATCTCTGTGAGATTGAGGCTAGCTTGGTCTACAGAGTGAGTTCTAGGACAGCCAGAGTTTTGAGAACTCTGCCTCCAAAAAAAAAAAAAAAAAAAAAAAAAAGGTGTCCCAACAGACACAGAGATCCATTAGGCTTACCTGCATGGGTGGCAGGAAAGTATGTGTATATGTGTCTGTCTCCCCAGCACTGGAATTATGGGATTACAAGCATGCACCTCCATGCCTGGCTTTTTTGTTTTTGTTTTCGAGGCAGGGTTTCTCTGTGTAGCTTTGCACCTTTCCTAGAACTCACTTTGTAGACCAGGCTGGCCTCGAACTCACAGCGATCCTCCTGCCTCTGCTTCCCCAGTGCTGGGATTAAAGGCGTGTGCCACCACTGCCTGGCATACCTGGCTTTTTAAGTGAGTTCTGGTAATCAAATTCAGGTCTTCTGTTTGCAGCTGTTTCCTCACAAAAGAGTAACCTGTTATAAATTTATTTTACATACATTTATATAGAGAGTAGTTTTAAACAATGAGCTCTACCCTCTTAAGTGTTGTGACCTATAGTCTGAAGTTTTTATAACTACATACAACATTGCATCTTCTGCAGCTGTGATTAGGTAAATATTGAGGCACCCTGAAGCTTGGGGATCTATGTAACCATCCTAGGTCATCCAATTCCAGGCCCAGGAAGGGTGGAAACTCTTAAGAACATTCCATTTGAGTAAGATACATTTAATAAGAGCAATGGAAAATAGCAAACCTGGTCAGCTTGGGGAGAAGGAATGTGCTCTTCCATGCAAAACAAACAAACAAAAAAATGTGACTCTGTGAATCTTCCAACACATAAAAGGACCTGGAGGCTGGATTTAAAAATTGGCACTGAGGAAAATCTCATTTCCACAGGGATCCCTCCAGCAATGTTTGTGTCTTTGGGACAAACCAAAATAACTTCCAAAATGAGAGTTTGTGCAGTGGGGATGGTTTTGCCTGGATTCTAACACCCCAGATGAAAACTTTGGCTGTGCTTAGTACTAATGACTTTGATTCTGAGGTTGATGGTGTCTGCAGAAGGCTGGATCACACACAGTGCAATTAAAAATCACTGAAGATAGTAGAAGAGAGTTCTAACTGTGTTCGTCTCTTGTTATACTGCCTCTGTTTGTTTTCCCATCTTGGAAGAATGTCTTGTCTTGTGTAATTAATTGTAAGCAGCTTTTGTTCAGATTGGGGTATATGCAAAAGGGCTCAGAGCTCTTCAAATATATTCCTAAGTTTTATGGCTAGAAACACTATTTTTTTTTCTTTCTTACTATGCAAGAAAAAAGAAGGATGCATTTGGGATAGAGAAGACATGAGAGTCAGGGTTGCATCCAAGCACAGATACAGGCCCCTCTGCCCTCTGAAGTTGTTGAAGTTTGGTGGTGTGCCAAAATATTGAGTGTTTAAATATGTGAGAACATGTGTGTGTATGCATGTATGTACACACACACACACACACACACACACACACACACACAATTAGTGTTTGTTCATTTGTGCACATGCATGCATATATAGTACTGGGCATGGAACTAGAACCTCAGACATATCAGGGAAGTTTTTTTCTCTTTTTCTTTCATTTTTCATTTTTTTATGTGCATTGGTGTTTTGCCATAGAACTGGAGTTACAGTTGTGAGCTGCCATGTGGGTGCTGGGAATTGAACCTCTGGAAGAGCATTCAGTACTTTTAACTGATGAGTCATCTCTCCAGCCCCAAGTGTTTTTTTCTAAGCAAGGTCCCTGTCCCTAGCTTTATTTGTAAAAACATCAACAGGGTTCTGATGTGTGTATTGATAACAAACTTGCTTTTTTTTCACTTAAATGTACAGAACTCTATCATGTCATCCTATGTGTACATTAATTTTACTGTTGTATAGCATTTCATAATATGGATTCTATTCATAATTGGCTAAACTATTAACTTCCTTCTTTTTCACCCTCCCTCATCTTTTTTTCTCCCTTCCTTTACTGGAGATCAAACCCGGGACCCTTCACATGCTAGTTGAATATTCCACCATTTTATTACTTTGGCATCTCTGTGACCATAATACTTCCCCCTCTTCACCTTGTCACTTTTTATTTATTTATTTACATTTTTTCTTTTATTGAAAATTTCTTATACAACATATCTTGATTATAGTTTCCTCTCCCTCTACTTCTCCCAGTTCCTCTATACCTCCCCTCCCTCTGGATCCACTCCCTTTCTGTCTCTCATTAGAAAAGAATGGGCTTATAAGATATAACAACCAAACATGACAAAATAAAATAGAATAAGACAAAACAAGATGGGTGGTGGTGGTGTAGGCCTTTAATCTCAGCATCAGAGGCAGGCATGTGAATCTCTGAGTTCAAGGCCAGTCTGGTCTACAGAGGGAGTTCCAGGACAGCCATGGCCACACAGAGAAACTCTGTCTCAAAAAAAAAAAAAAAAAAAAAAAAGCAACAAAAAAATCCAAACCAAACCAAAAACAAAGCAAGAACTATCATATCACACTGTAACCCAACAGGAGGAAAAGAGCCCCAAAAGCAGGCACAAGAGTCAGAGACACGTTTGTTCTCACAGTCAGGAGTCCCATAAAAGCACTAAGCTAATAGCTATACTGTATATGCAGAGGACCTTGTGTAGACCCATGTAGGCCCTGTGCTTGCTGCTTCAGTCTCTGTGAGCTCATATGAGCCTCGCTTACTTGATTCAGAGGGCGGTGTTCTCCTGGTCTCCTCCATCCCCTCTGGCTCTTACACTCGTTCCACTTCCTCCATGGGATTCCCTGAGCTCTGAGGGGAGGAATTTGATGGAGACCTCTTTCTCTCTGCATGTCTGGCTATGAGTTTCTGCATCTGTTCCTATCTGCAGCAGGATGAACTCTCTCTGGTGATGACTGGATAAGGCACTATCTATGAGTGTAGAGTATAGCAGAATATCATTAGTAGTCATTTTTATTCATTTTTTTTAATAGACCAGTAGTGTTTGGTTTTACTCTAGGTCTCTGAACTGTCTAGTCTTTGGTTCTTGGTTGCCCAAACAGTATTGATTCTATGTTTCCTTTTTGTGTAGTGGGCTTTAAGTCAGATCAGACATTGGTTGGCCACTCCCACAAATTCTGTGCCACCATTGCCCCAACATATTATGCAGGCAGGACAGACTGTAGGTCAAAGGTTTTGTGGCTGGGTTGGTATCTAGGTTTCTCTTTTGGTAACCCACAGAGTACCTTGCTACACCAAAGAGAAAGAACATAGGGGTGAGGGCTCTGTGTAGGCACCAACTTGACTTCTCCATGTTCAATGAGTTGTGTGGGTGTTGTCCTCAGCAATGGGGCCCTGCTGTCAGTTTGCAGAGAGCAACCTTTTGTCTTAGCAACAGCCTGCATTGTTTGGAGATTTCTGTGGGACCCCCCTTGACCAACAAATCAGTTGAATGCAACCTAATCTTGCTGGAAGTCTTGCCTGGCTACAAGAGATGGCCAGTTGAAGCTCCATATCCTCTATTATCAGTTCTCATTAGGATCACCATCATAGATTCCAAGAAGTTTCCACTGTACTGTTTTCTACACCACTCCCAAGCTCCCCCACCCCAGTTCTAGCTGTCTTTCCCTTCCCTCTCTTCCTCCACACCATCTTCTCCATTACCTGGTTCCCCCACTCTTATCTGTACTTGCCCCCAGTTCACCCATAAAATCTATTCCATTTCTCCCTTCCAGTGAGATCCCTGTGTCCCTCCGCTCAAATCCCTTCTCTTTACCTAACCTCTCTGGGTTTATGGATTGTAGCTTGGTTATTTACTTAATGGTTAATATCCCCTTATAAGTGAATACATACCATATTTATCTTTCTGAGTTTGGGTTACTTCACTCAGGATGATTTTTTTTTTTCCTGTGTGACCATAATACTAAACAACTTACATTGGTTCACAGTTTTCAGAGGGTTTTAGTTCATCATGTTGCAAAGACATGTTGGATAGAGTTCATGGAGGTAGGAGCACCTGGTGAATGAAGATGACTTCTCATATCACAGTGAAAAGCAACTGGAAGTGAATGTAGTGGAAGAGTAGGGCCTAGTAAAAGCTTTAGAGGCCCACTCTTAGTGACCTTCCAGCTATCCCCCACCACCTAAAGGTTCTATAGTCTACCAAAATGGTGCCACCATCTGGAGGACCATTATTCAAAACATAAACCTGTGTTGGGTCATTTCAGATTCAAACCATCACTGAGTCACATCCCTAGCCATATCTGCTAGCAGTCTCTTCTTCTTTTCTTTTGCTATTAGATGAATAATCATAGTAAGAAATGGTACATGCACCAGTGCACTGACTGCTTGGCTTTGAAGCAGGACTTCCAGAGAATGATCTGAGCAGGATTTGGCACACTAGCCCTTCTGGCCAGGTCCATTCTCCTCATGTTTTTGTATGCCCTGAAAGTTGAGAATGATTTATTGATTTTTAAATGGTTGTAACAACAGAAAAACCAATTAACCATAAAGTTTTCTATGCATGAAATTCAGAATTAAGCCTCATAAGTAGTTTGTTGTGACAAAACCACATTTACTTGTTGATATGTTGTCTGTGAGTTGCAGCAGAAGGGTTGAGTGATCATTATAGAGACCACATGGCCCACCTATACCATTTGTTTTATTGTAGAAATTATTTGCTGACTCCTCACCTAGGGCAAGTTATTACTTGTAATTTAGTGTTAATTGTCAACTTGACAGAATCAAAAATCACACCCTAGGAGATGGGCCTCTGGGCATGCCTGTGGAGGATTGTCTTAGTTATATTTGTCTTTGTGGAAAGACTTGCTCATTGTTGGGAACATTCCCATGGTGGGAATTGTGGACTGTATAAAGTAGAGAGAGTGAGGTGAACACTAGGATCCATTGCTCTCTTCTTTAGACTGTCAAACATGCCCATCACCAACACCTGGAAGCAGTCCTGCTGGTAAACAGCATGTTGGTAGGTTCTGCAGACCCCTTCCACAGATCTTTTTCAGAGATAGGATCTGACCTCTGTCTGACTTTCCAAGACTAAAGTTCCCCTCAGAACCTCATGCCCAGACTTTGGGTGCATCTCCTGAAAGTGCTTTCCTCTAGCCAAAACTTTTTTCTTCTTTTTGTGAGAGAAGATCTCTGCTTAGCCCCTGAAATCTTAAAACATTTACAGATGTAGAAACTGAGGGATTCAGAGAAAATGAGCTCCATCGAGGCCTGGAAGCTAAATACAAAAACTGAGTGTGTGGAAGGGGGGTTGTGATACTTTCTACTCCACCCACCCTGTTTCCAGAAAGGTTCAAGAAGGTGTCAGACATGATACATTTCCCATCTGCATAGTTTCCAAATCAGCTTGATTTTGGATCTTGATAACTGGGTCAAAGCCATGTGAAAAAGCAGAAGTGAATGTCAGAGGGTGTGGCTTAGTTCTTTCCCCTGGTTTTGAGTCAAGGGAATTTGGAATGGTTCATATTGCTGTGTTTTTTGGATCCCTCCTCCCCCCATAGTCTGTGCTGCTCAGTCATGCCGAGAATGATGCTGTTGTAATAGATAACCTTCTTGAGGGAAAAGGCTATTCTTAGGTTTGTCCCCATGCCCTGTCATGGGCCTTTTCAAAAGCCCTTCTCATGCTCCAATGGCATGTCTACAAAACAAATTTCCCCCACATTCCTGACCTTGGGCAGGAAGGGAAAATGTTACTGAGTTTATGTGTACTTTCAGAGAAGAACATTTGCATTTTTTCCTCCTCTTTCTCTGTCATTTGTTTTTTCATGATGATATTAAGAAAACAGCAAAATGTTACTTGCCCTGTCTGAATTTTAAAACTTGGGCTTTTAATTTGCATAGACAGTAGTTCTCCATGTGGAATGCAAAGCATTTGATAGAATTTCCTGGAGGAACAATGTACCATGATTTCCTGATTAAAGCCACATTAAAACAAAAAGCAGAGTACATCCTACACACCCAAGACTAGTGCCTTACTTAATCATATTCTGAGGGCAGTGTGGACTGTGTGTTGATGGCATCATGGCCCTTCTGGGTCCCTGGGTTATTAAGGGCACCTTTGGAATGTCAGCCTAAGCCTGTCTACATGCTTATCTGTTTCCCAAATGGTGAACCTTTCCTTTTATGGATCAGCCACTAAGTCACTGTAGCAGAAAAGCTGGCACTCCATCAGGTCCTGAGTATTCATTTGCAGTTGTAATTGTTGTACTGCTATGCTATTTTCTTACTATCCTACAGAGATTGTTTTAGTCAGCAAAGTACTTGCTGCACTAGCATAAAGACTTGAGTTTGGATCTCCAGTACCCATGTAAGCCTGGCATCATAGGTATGTAACTGCAGTGCTGAGAGGGCAGAGACAGGCAGATTCCTGGAGTTAATTGGCCAGCTAGCCTAGCCACTTGATGAGTTCCAGGTTCATTAAGAGTCTCTGTCTCAAAAAGTAAGGTGGAGAGCCATGGAGGAAGATATCTGCTATTGATTTCTGGCCTCCATATGCATGTGCACATAGTTTATTTTTACATACATGAATACACACACACACACACACACACACACACACACACACACACACACAAATACACAATCACAAAGCATACCACAAGACTGCTCTAGAGACCATGTCTTATGAAGGGAAAAATCGGGGCAGGGTCTTTGTAGGGGAGCTGGTTGAGCCTGGTTAATCCAGATGATGTTCAGGAAGTGTCAGCAGTTGATGGATTTTTTTTTAAAGACTTATTTATTTATTATGTACACAGAAGAAGGTGCCAGATCTCACTACAGATGGTTGTGAGCCACCATGTGGGTGCTGGGAATTGAACTCAGGACCTCTGGAAGAGCAGTCTGTGCTCTTAACCTCTAAGCCATCTCTCCAGCCCCAGTTGATGGATTTTTATACTTGGACTTTTTGCTGCCCTGGTCTCTTTTCAGTGAAGATATTCCACTTTATTTTTTTCCCGATTCATAGCTGGAAGTGTTCTGGTAAGAAGCAGAAATGTGGACCTGATGCCTTCACTTTTATTTCCTGGTTCCTGACTTGGGGCATTGGTGAGGGTCAGTCAGTGGCTACTGCTTCATGGTTGTGGGGCTCCTGGAGGAAGTTCCAATAGTAGCATTCTTCTTCCCAGAACACATCAGTAGATGGGACCATGGTGGGAGGTATGGATTAGGAAACCTGCCCAGATTTTTCTGGCTAGTCATCTTCTTCTCCTGGGGCCAGGGTGCCAAGTATCCAGAAGCATAGGAAGCCAAATGGAGAGTCCTCAAGGGTTACAGCTAATGTAGATTACAGAGACTCCACCCCTCATAAGTAGTGTGCTACCCGACTTTCCCTTCTCAGAGCCCTGGGTCACTTGCCTGATGAGGAAGCTATGACTTCCTTGGCAATGTAAGTCTAGTACCAACTCAGTGGTGACACCTTGGGTGACACAATGGTGTCCCTACTCCTAATACTTTTTGAGCATAGCTCTGGGAGGAGTATTGAGATTATGGTAGCCCTGACAAGAGTTCTACAATTCCAAGAGAATCATCCATGGCTGATGTTAAATTCAGTATCATGTCAGGCTACTGATCTTTTTTTCTCCCTGTACCTTCATATTCTCTGGACTTGGCTGTGCCCATGGCTGGGGTTAGAGTTAGGGTTATCTATCTGTTCCTTTTATTTCTTTTAATTTTTACTTTTTCTTTTTTCTTTTTAAGCTGGAAGCTTGGACACATTAATGCAACTGCCCCCTCATTCCCTTTTGTTTTTATTTTTTAGAGACAGGGTTTCTCTGTGTAGCCCTGGCTGTCCTGGAACTCACTCTGTAGACCAAGTTGACTTGAACTCAGAGATCTGCCTGCCTCTGCCTTTTGAGTGTTGGGATTAAAGACACATGCCACCATTGACTGGCTAGCAACCACACTATTTTTGTGCCTAGTTGATTGGAGCTAGCCTTTCATGGGCCACATATCCCTACATGTTTTCCATGTACAGCTGTGCTAGGCTGGGCCCATAGCCCAGGCCCTCTCCTTGCTTAGTCCATCCTTTACTGTGGCCCTAATGTGAATGATGACACATTTTTAAAAAAAATACAGCATCTTCCATAAGCTTCTGCAAGTCTTCTGTGATGGAGGGTTCTGGGTACTGGTTGCTTGAATTCCCGGTGGTTCTTTGCCTTGTGTGTGTAGGTACACTTGCATCTGTGGGCATGCTTTTTTATGGTCACAGTAATTTCCAGATTTAAACATTGGCCCTTTGTAGGGCTTCCTGGAAAAAGGAGAAAGTTCAGGAAGCTAGACACCTGATAGAAAAATTTTATGGCTTCATTAACTGGGCAGTGAATTTCTTCCAATATTCTTTAATTCAAACCAAAGCATGGTGGGAGAGGATGAGCCACATGTGGGGCCTGCTAAAATGATATTCCTGTAATTCTGAGTGACTTGGGGAACTACTTTCACATTCATCTTGTGTCTTGAGTTGGAGGGTCCCAAAGGTCATTGTGGCTTCTAAGCCCATGATAAGGAAGGAGAAACTGAGGGAGTAGGAGACCATGACTCATTTAAGGTCATGGTCTTGAGTCATCTCTTTATGTCCAGGAACGATTGGTCTCATTTGCCCACCTTTTCTTTACAGAATGTGTATTGTGATGGGTTTAGATAGTTACTTCTTTTGTTTGTTTTTGAGTTATGGTCTCAGGGAGCCCAGCCAGGCCTTGAACTCTCTATCTAGCTGAGGATAACTTTGAATTTCTGACTCCTATGGTGGTATTTTATTTGTACTGAAGTGTGATTTTCATTGTATGTTAATAAATAAAGTTGCCCAGGGGTCAGAGCTATTAGAGCCATAGCAAGAGCGTGGCGGCGACGCACGCCTTTAATCCCAGCACTTGGTAGAAGAGCTAGGTAAGATCTCTGTGTGTTCAGGGATACAGTCAGCAATGGAGACATACGCCTTTAAGACCTGGAGGGCGGTACTTATAGACAGTGACAGGCAGTCATGTGGTTGGGTTTACAACCAATGAGAAGGCAGAACAGAAAGACTATTTAAAGACAGACAAACAGGAAGTAGCTTTCTCTTTAGGGGAAGCTAGGAGCACTGCAGGAGGTAAGATTTTAGCTCTGAGTTCTGACCCCTCAGCTTTCTCTTTTACATTGGTTCTGTGTTTCTTATTTAAATAAGACAGTTGGTTACATCTACAGACCCTCTTTCCTCTAACTCCTGAATGCTGGTATTATAGGCATGTGCTACCACACATAGTTGATTTTTTAAATGGATTTTTGAGTTTATAATATAATTAACTCCCTTCCCTTTCATCCCTCCAAAATCCCTCCCTGATCTCTTTCAAATTCATGACCTCTTTTTTTTTTACTTATCATTATTGCATGCATATATGTATGTACACATATATTCCTAATATAGCCTGTTCAGTCTGTATAATGTTAACTTGTATGTGTGTTTTCAGGGCTATTTGCCATTGAACAACCAATTGGTGTATTCTTACCTGGGGAAGACCACTTCTGCACCCAGCTTTCCTCAGTTGTCTATAATTCTTTATGTAGGGTTGAGAACTTAGGGGCTTTTCCATATCCAGTTGGCATGTCTATTGGTGTCATTTCTTTTTTTTGGTTTTTCGAGACAGGGTTTCTCGGTGTAGCTTTGCGCCTTTCCTGGAGCTCACTTGGTAGCCCAGGCTGGCCTCGAACTCACAGAGATCCGCCTGGCTCTGCCTCCCGAGTGCTGGGATTAAAGGCGTGCGCCACCACGCCCGGCGATGTCATTTCTTATTCAGCTCATGTTTGAGCAGTCATGTTGGTGAGACTTTTCGTATGTAGCTTCTGATGTTACTAGAAGACACAATCTCTCAGCAAACTCCTGGATCCTCTGGCTCTTAATAATCTCTCCACTGCCTCTTCTGCAATATTCTTTGAGCCTTAGGTGTGGGAATTTTTTTTTTTTTTTTTTTTTTTTTTTTTTTTTTTTGGTCTCTTTCTGTTGCAAAGAGTAGTTTCCTTAATGAGGAATGAAGACTACACTTGTCTGTGGGTGTAGAACAAATGTTTATAGATTGTTGATAGGGATTATGCTGGTTTCATAAATTAGAGGTTGAGGATTCTCCTCCAGTAATCATGATCTCACTAGCATTGAGTAGTAGCTAGGTTTTCAGTGCTAGACATTGTTTCCCTCTTGTTGAGCATGTCTTAAGTCTGGTTTCTTTCACTCCACAGAGCACTTATGGTTGGCCCCAGTTTCTGTGCCAGCAGCTCCTTTGGGATTCTGAGTGGTAGTCCATTGTTGATCTTTTTTCCAGTCGAAAGACATTTGGATTGTTTCCAACTTTTTGGTGATTATGAATAAAGCTGTTATAAACATTTGCAAACAGCATTTTATACAAGCATGAGTTTTTATTTTGACTGGGTAAATACATAGGAGTGGGATGGCTTGATCGGTTAGTAGGTGGATGTTTAACTTTGGAAGGAACTTCCAAGCTGTTTCTTTAGGAGTTGTGCAGTCTGCATGCCCATCAGAGATGTATGAGATATATCTTTTATTATCTTCCTGTTTCCAAAACTAAACAGAACAAACTTGTATTTGGTTATTTAGTTTCAAATACAAAGATACACCCTGTCTACTATACCTGTTTTAGTTTGAATTTCTCAGAGACAATCATTTGAATGTAAGTACTGTGCTTGGAGGTAATATCTCAGGAAATACAGTAAGGGACTGGAGAGTGAAGGAAAAGAAAGGATGCTAGTAAAGGGGGTATGGTATAATCAAGTGCGTAAACTTTTTTGGTACCAGTCACTTTAGTTCCCTGGGAACTGAGAAGTAACTTCAGAGTCTTCTCCCAACCTAGTGTCTATGGACTTTGTTCTCTGTAAACCAGTCCCCACTGTTGTCAGCTGAGGCAGCTATGGGGCTTATTCATTCTCTGACACATCCTGTGTAAGGGTGGGATGGCTTTGGCAACTGGTCACGATTGCAAGTCTGGCTCAGGTATAGTGGGACAGGCCCTCTCCCAGGTTCTAGATGATTCCCTTCACCTGATGCTCTCCAGGTTTCCTCTTTTATTGTAGCTCTGTCCACTGGTACTTTCTCATCATCTCTATTTTTTATGTGTCTCATCCCATGCTCCCTTTGCCAGCTAATTGACTATTCCCAAGGGAGAATCAGTGGATGGTATGGTAGTCCTTGCTCTTGGCAGAGCCCTTAGTTGATGTCATCTGTAGCCTCAATGGGCCATTGACTGTGACCAGGGAGCTATGCTATAGAGTGAAGAACAGTGCTGTCTTAAAAGAATCTTTAAAGATGATGGAATATTCTGTGTCTACCCTGATTGTTAAGGAAGTAATCACCAGGTAGGTATAATTACTAGATAATTGGAATGTGGTGTAGCTAGAGTTTTTCTGGTTCTGCCTGGCCCACGGTCAGGACAAATCTCTCATCTGCAAGTCCCACAGCCACTTAGACCCAACCGAATAAACACACAGAGACTTATATTGCCTACAAACTGTATGGCCACAGCAGGCTTCTTGTTATCTAGTTATCTTATATCTTAAATTAACCCATATTTATTAGTCTATAAGTTGCCACATGGCTCGTGGCTTACGGGTACCTTACATCTCGCTTTTCATGGCAGCGGCTGGCAGCATCTCTCTAACTCAGCCTTCCTGTTCCCAGAATTCTCTTCCCTGCTTGTCCCGCCTATACTTCCTGCCTGGCTACTAGCCAATCAGTGTTTTATTTATTAACCAATCAGAGCAACACATTTAACATACAGAGCATTCCACAACAACGAGGCACCAAGGAACTGAATTTGATAGGCTTACCAGCTAGGGAAAGAAGGATCCAATTTTTTTTTTTTTTTTTTTTTTTAAGGAAGTGTCACTCTTGAACTCTAGATCCTTCACCCTACAGGCAATGTGCTATCAGGTCTGGGTCAGCTTTTCTAACTTAAAGTCTAGTTGCCGTTGGTCAAGGATGATGTTAAATCTCTTTTGGATTAGGCTCTTAACCTCTCATCTTCTCTCTTTGTTCCTCTTTTTTCCTAACTCTCCCAAAATATTCAATCTAATGGATGAATTACTGTGGGTCTTCTCTTCTTCATGGGCATTGTGAGAGAAAAGACAGATGGCAGGAGGGTGGCAAGTCGAGAGAAGAGGCTCATAGCATTGCTTTCTCAAAATTGACAGGCCCATGTAGGCTCTGTAATGCTGTCAGGATGAGTTGCCTTTATGAAGTCTCCTGTACTCACTATGAGCACCTGCATCTTGTTTCTGTGTCAGTTCACAGCCTGATTTTTCTCAAGTCCAGCAATTTGACTGCTGGGTAAAGCTTGTTCCTGTAGAAGTGACAGGAACTCAACTCCAGCTGGCTTCAGTAAACAAATAACTCTAGGGAATTTGGCTCCTGCTTAGTTGTGGGTGGGGCTAGTGATGTCATCTGTTGTCTCTGGTTTCCCCTCTGTCTCCTGAGAACTCCTAGCTCTGCTTCTTTGTAGTGTTGGCCTTTCCCTCCCACTCCACTTTCCTCATGGAAAAGATGGCCAGCTGCTGTATGTCCTTAAATCTTGACCTTGGATTCCAGCCTCTGGAATTGAGAGCCACAACTTCCTGTTTTTTAAGCCCTGGTGACTAAGGCAGCTGAGAGCTGAAGGACAGTACCACTGGAGTGCCTGAGTTCTGCTGAGCTAGAAGTGTGGGGCCTCTGGTCCATCAGGTAATTCTATCTCCAGAGATACAAGGCACAGATCCCAATCTGAAGCACTGGCCCCACGTCCTCTTTGCTGCTTGAACTGCCAAAAGGCCTCTGTAGCTGTTTTGGTATCCCTGTCTAGGCCTAAAGTCAGGGGTCCTGCCCTTAGATGCTGAGTGGCTTTGAGACCCTTTTCTGGTTCCAGCAGGGAGGTTCTCTGAGGCTTTCTGGCCCCTTAATGAGAGTGAGACCACCTGGAGACAGGGCAATTCTAGTGGTTGTTTTAGGGAAGTTTATTTCAGGGTGTTGTGTGGCTCCAAACAGTCTGATTTCTTTTGGGGGGAGGTTGGAATAGGGGATGAGACATGGTCTCAGGTAATTCATGCTGGCCTCTATGGACTGCAAAAGATGACCTTGAATTCCTGATCCTCTTGTTGTCTGTCATCTTCTAAGTGCTGGGATTACACAGCACCTGATTCACAAGCAATCTGATTTTTACCCTTCGATAAAAACAATGCTGGTTGTTTTTGTTGAGGAGTGCTTTGTAAATAGATTTTTCTTTTGGCCGCCAGCTAGCAAAAAACAAAAAACAAACAAAAGACACAGAGACTAATTAATTATGAAGCTTGGCCTTAGCTTAGGCTTTTTCCTAACTAGTTTTATAACTTAAATTAACCCATATCTTTTAATCTGTGTTCTTCTTTAATCTATGTAACATGGCTTGGTTACCTTTACTTTGTACTGCCCATCCTGCTTCCTCTCCATCTAGCTAGCGACCAGCTTTCTTCTTCCCAGAGTCCTCTCTCTGCCTTGAAGTCCCGCCTATACCCCCTGGCTAGCTATTGACCAGTTAACTTTTTACTAAACCAATCACAGCAATGCATTTTCACACAGTATAGAATATCCCACAACATTTCCCCCTTCTGTCTAAATAAAAAGGAAAAGTTTCAACTCATACAGTACAATTATATTCAATAAGGACAATACTCAAGTAAGAAATACATTTACAATGTCCAGTCCATTTGTATTTGGCAAATTTAGAGAAACTACCCTATTATCTATCCTATCTTGGTTAGTCCAATGTTTGGTATTTGAGGTTTTTGGACTTCAAAACATTTTTTTTTAGATAAACAACTTAAGCTTTTATGTCTCTCAACATTATATATTTTTATACTTCTTTTGTGAGTTTCTTTTTTGAATTTGGAACTAGGAAAACTAATTATAACTATCTCATTTTCGACTCCATCAGAGACCCAAGAAGGATATATTATTACCTGAGAAAACAGGAAGTACAGAGCAAACAACTTCCAAAACTATAGAAATGACAGAAACGGCTGGCTGCCGGGACAATCTGTAGCTGGAGTCTTTTTGCCTGGCCCACAGTCAGGACAAATCTTTGTCACCTGCCAGTCCCACAGATGCTCAGACCCAACCAAGTAAACACAGAGACTTATATTGCTTACAAACTGTATGGCTGTGGCAGGCTTCT
The DNA here is from genome assembly GCF_004664715.2 of Peromyscus leucopus. Lineage (NCBI taxonomy): Eukaryota > Metazoa > Chordata > Mammalia > Rodentia > Cricetidae > Peromyscus > Peromyscus leucopus. The sequence goes on along the minus strand of NC_051063.1, from coordinate 25,981,553 downwards.
TGCTAACTCTTCTTATATCTTAAATTAATCCATTTCTATAAATCTATACCTTGCCACGTGGCTTGTGGCTTACCAGCGTCTTCACATGCTGCTTGTCATGGCGGCAGCTGAGAGTGTCTCCCTCCGCCTTCCTGTTAGTCCTGCCTATATGTTCTGTCTGGCTACTGGCCAATCAGTGTTTTATTTATTGACCAATCAGAGCAACATACAGACCATCCCACAGCACAGTCACCCAAGGTTCCTTTGCAATATTGGGCATCCATCTTTGGCCTACAGAATAGGCCAATTCTGACAGACTTTTCTGTGAAGCAGGAATTTCGAAGGATTGTTCCACCTTGTCTTGGCAAAATTTGGCAGTTGCTTTCTTTTGTGTCCTGCTTGTCCAGTTTGAACAGCATATTGTCAGCAGTCAAGGCAAGGGAATTTTCTTGCCCAATGGCTAACTTTTGCCACAGAGAAAGCAAACTCCATATAGAGGTTCTCTGATGCCCATCATCTTCTCTGAAATAGATTGGTGCTACCAGTAACAGACTTGTCTCATTGTCATGAAAAGCCTCATGTTATTAAAACATTTTAAATGACATATTCTGTAGGTCTCTGAAATGTTTGAATACCACCTATCTATCTAAAATAGATCTCTATATGACCTCGAAAACGTACCTAACATGATTATAAGTTTGATTGTTGTGGTTATATATTGTATAACCTAATAAAATTTGCCTGAAGATCAGAGAACAGAACAAGCCACTAGATTAAACAGAGGCCAGGCAGTGGTGGCACACACCTTTAATCCTAGCACTAAGGAGGCAGAGATCCTTTGGATCTCTGTGAGTTCAAAGCCACTCTGGACTATATGAGATTGACTAAGTCTAGGAGAGAAACAGCCAGACAGTGGTGGCACACATCTTTATTCCCAGCACTAAAAAGGTAGTGATATGATGGACAGAGAAGGGTATATAAGGTGTGAGGAGATAGGAACTAAACCTTTTTGGCTGAGGAAGCTCATTTGGCTAGAGGCTTTTTGGCTGAGGCTTTTCAGGCTGAGGAGTCCTAGAGGTAAGAGATGGCTTGTTCCTTTGTCTCTCTGATCTCTTATGGAAGTATCAGCTAGGGCATGGTGGGCCATACCTTTATCCCAGCATCTGGGAGGTAGAAGCAAGAGAATCGGGAGTTCAAGGTTTTTTTCCAGCCATAATTGCATTGGGAGACTGTCTTAGGGTGTGAAGAGATACCATGACCATGCCAACTCTTCTTCTTCTTTTTTTTTTTTTTTTTTTTTGGTTTTTCGAGACAGGGTTTCTCTGTGTAGCTTTGCGCCTTTCCTGGAACTCATTTGGTAGCCCAGGCTGGCCTCGAACTCGCAAAGATCCGCCTGCCTCTGCCTCCCGAGTGCTGGGATTAAAGGCATGCGCCACCACTGCCCGGTCCATGCCAACTCTTATAAAAGAAAACATTTAATCAGGTCTGACTTAGAGGTTCAGAGGTTAGTCCATGATGGGAAGCATGGAGGCATGCAGGCAGATGATGTTGGATAGTAGTTGAGAGTTCCACATCTGGATTGGCAGGCAGCAGGAAGGGAGAGCAACACTGGGCCTGGCTTGGGCTTCTGAAGCCCCAAAGCCCGCCCCAGTGACACACTTCCAATAACATCACTCTCTGTGAGCCTATAGGGGCCATTTTCATTCAGACCATCAGAGGCCTATGTGGGCTACCAGAGATCCTGTCCCCCAAAACAAACCAACAAAACCAAACAAAAACTAAACCAAAACCCAGAACTGCTGCTTCACAAGAAGTGCCCTCAGGAAGAATTGCATCCTTTTAGGTCCCAAAGAAATCAGGGACAAAAGGCTGAGATGCCTATTAACATCAAAGCAGACACTGGCTTCTAGGCTCTCTCAGGTAGCAAGTACCTGTTACAGAGTCCTGGCTCCTTTCAGCACTTCTCACTGCTGCCCCCTACCCTAAACTTCTCCAGCCTCTGAGTTTTCCTTTCCTTCCCCCAGCTTCTGATTCCTGTATAATCCAGCCATTTTGGCCATGCACTCTCTTGGTTCTCTTTGCTCTTTTGGTCTTCTTTTGTTTTCCTTCTTTTCTCTTCCTCTCTCCCTCCCCTAACCCCTCTTGCCCTGGTCTATTCTGGCCATATTCAGTCTGGACCCTTTCAGATGCCTCTGGCTGTTCTTTCCCTCATATCTACAATAAAAACCTTCAACCATACCTAGGAGCAATCAAGTCCTCATTTTCATTCACAGCTGACTTGATTTTGCAGACCTGAGGGAGAGGCTAAACTTTCTTCACTGGTACTGATCCTAATTGACTAGCCTCTCTGAGCCCTTGCAAGGTTTTGGATCTGTGGGTATGTCACTTGGTGGTGGAGAGGTGGCATTCTCTCAGGCTTTCTTCCTAATAGTCTCACTTTTACCCATGTCCTGCATTCCTGTGTGCCTCCAGGTATTTTTGCCATCTGTGTTTGTTCCATTGTAGGGGGAGTTTTTGCAGGAAATTAGGTGATTTGACACACACTCCCATTGTTGAGGTGTCAAAGCATGTGGCCTCTTCTCTCACAATTAGCGCAACTTGCAGAACAACAAACAATGGTGGTGTGGCATCCTGTGAAAGAGAAGAATGGGTGCAGGTGGGTGGCCAGAGCCATCGTTCCCAGGAAAGTGGTTTCTTGAGAGCATCCTGTGCCCTTAACATGTGTGTCAGGATTCCTCAGGTGATGTAGTGACATGCATGTTCAGCCTTGTAATGAGCTGTTGTTCTGGAGGCTTCCATGACCTGACCATGTTCATATGGCATTATACTTTAATTCTGGAGAAGCTGCCAGGCTGACAGGAACTGCCAATTCTGTTCTCCAGATCTCTTGTCCTAGCCTGGGGTATTGACTGCCAGCTGACAGATGCCAACCTTCTGTTTTGTCTGTTCCTGCCATTAGCCTTTGAGTTCTTTGAATGTGCTCAAAACCCTCCTTTCCACCTGACTTCTCATTTTATTGCTCACTGACTTGCATGGGTTGACACAAATATCCCCCTTTCAGGGATATTTACACTGGCATGCTAAGTATCCCAGCCTCTTTATTCTTCCTTGTAGCCCCCTGTTCGTTTCTTGTCCAATTCTGAGTTCCACATTGTACATTCCCTTTTGTACTTGCTTGCTTGCCTCTTCCTTCTAACTCCCCAATTCTCAAATAAGCTGGATTATTCACTGTTGGGTGTGGCTTGCTCCACACTACTCACAACCTGCTTTACTGAAGATCTTCAAATGCCAGGTATTTGGATATGTAAATTGGTTGGTCTGGGTCTCTAGGAGATTTCAGCAGTTTATTGGGACAAATCTGAGTTTAAATGTGGATTAGGTGAAACAATAGACCTTTTTCCTCTAGCAGCCCAAACAAGAGTGTGATTGGCATAGTTTAAAAAAAGCGCCTTTAGCTCTTAAGACATCTCTGGAAATTATATCTATCTATGTTTGAGTGAACTGGCATGCTGGGCCTCCAGAAGAATATAACTGTGGAATTTGAACTCTCCCCTACCTCAGGAGAGCCAGGCTGAAGGAGAGGGTAAAATCCCTTGAAATGTTACCAGTGTTATTATTAGTCATAATCTTATCTTTGTTAATAATAATAAGACCCACCTAAATGGTAGACAGAAACTTCCGCAAGCTACACCATTAAGGTCAGATAGCACCGAGGACCTGGGGAGGCGCCAGGGTGAGGGATGGAGTATTTGCAGGAAACCCCACCCTACCCACACATGTACAGCTACATCCTCCACACCCTTCAGGGCACTGATCAGTTGAAGCTTGTAGCCCCGGCAGGCACTCACACAGTCTCCCAGAGGCTTTCATCCTCTCTGCCTGAGATAAAATAGGATCTGTAGGTTTGGGAACTCCAGGGTAGTTTCTTGTGAAGAGCTCTCTAAGGTCTTTTCCCTTCTATTGTATGTGGGCCCCAGAGATGCCTGAAGCAATGTGTTTCCTACAGATTTTGTTTGCCTGCTCTGGCTTTTTTGTTTTGCTTTAGTAAACAGACATTTAGCGTATACAGATCTGTATACTTGACAAAGAGAAATCTGGAGCCCTGGACAGGCAGCTATACTGAGTCATTTATTCCTTTAACTTGAAGACCTTGGATGGTCTAGAGCTTTGTAAATGACTCATACCATGAATGCTGAGCTGGGTGTGGGGGCTTCTGTTGCCAGCTGCAACAGCAGGGGGATGACAAGCCTCTGATTAGCCAGGGGAAAAAGATGTTTGTGTCCTAGGTTATATGAGGCACAGCTTATTAACCCTGGACTTGACTTTGAAGAGTTCATGTCTGAGCTCCAGTACTTTATAAGTTGTGTGACTTTGCAGAAGCTGCTCATCTAGTGAATGTTCTTGGTGAAAACAGAACTAGCCCTGTGAATTGCTGGGAAGCTAAAGATGATCTTTGGAAATCATTTGGCATGAACCTACTCTTCATATCTGATAAGCTTTGTCTTACGTGCCTCCTATGTCTCGGTGATTTTGCTGGAAAGAACTTTCCTGAGTACCCACTTGACCTAGAATGGAACCTGGGTATCCATCCCTGTAGGCCAATATGATCTGTATGGATGTAGTAGTGTCCCATTCATCAGAAATGGTTCCATATATTCTGGACATGGGACTCTGTGCCGGTTTAACAGGGCAATAGCCAAGGATACAGATACCAAACTGAACAGACCTGGGTTTTCACACAGGTTTATGTCCCCTTTAGCTTTATAAGCTAAAGACAGGCTACTTAACTTCCAAGGGTATTTCTCATGCAAGATTTATTTGTCAGAACAATCAAAATATCACACAGCCCTTCCCCCTTTTTGTCTAAATAAAAAGCAAAAGTTTTAACTAGCACAGTAAAACTATATACAATGAGTACAGTAACTATATACAAATATATACAGGTAAGAATTACACTAACAACATCCAGCCGATTTGCATTTGGCAAATTCAGAGAAAATACTTCATTATCTATCCTATCTTGGTGAGTCCAGAGTTTTGTACCTAATCACTTTATATCCTTACTTGCATTACCAACCCAAAATTATCCTTTTATGTCTCTCAACCTTATATACTTTATAATTCTTTTGTGAGTTTCTTTTCTGAATATGGTAACAAGGAAAACTATATATAACTATCTAGACTTCAACGCCATCGGAGATCTGAGAAGGATATATTACCTGAGTAAATAGGAAGTACAGAGCAAACAACTTCCAAAACTAAGAAATGACAAAAACAGTTGGGTGCCTGGACAGTCACCTAAGGCTCTTCTGTAACATTGGGGCATCTATCTTTGGCCTATTGGCCTAGAATATCTGACAGACTTTTCTGTGAAGCAGGAATTTTGAAGGACTGTCCCACCTTGTCTTGGCAGTTTGGCAGTCAGTTTCTTTTGTGTCTTGTTTATACCATTTGGATGGTATACTGTCAGTAGTCGATGCAAGGGAATTTTCTTGTCCAATGGCTGACTTTTGCCACAAAGAAAGTAAACTCTATGTGGAGTTTCTTCAATGCCCATCATTTTCTCTGAAGTAGATGGGTGCTGCCAGGAACAGACGTGTCTCATTGTCATAAAAAAAATCTTACGTTATTAAAACATTTTAAATGTCATATTCTGTAGGTCTCTGAAGTGTTTGACTACCACCTGTCTTCCTAAAATATATCTCTATATGACCTTGAAACATACCTAACTTGACTACAAGTTTGATTGTAGTAGGTGACTATTAACCTGCATTTCTTTGTTATCCTAAATAGTTTGTGATAATAACTTTCAAGACTAGAAATTTACATTACATTGTTAAATGAGCTGTATAGGTACAATACTTTGAACAAGAGTAGAAATGTATGAACACTAGGTTCCAACAGAAATAACCTTAAATTTGTATCAATATACAAAAATATTTTAAACAAGAGTAGAAACATATATAAAGTATAACAAAATAACTTAAATTTGTTGTCAATATACAAAAATCCATACCAATGTAAAATATTTAAGACTAGTAGTTGCTTTTTTTTTGGTTTAAAAATAGATTCAATAATCTACCCTTTTAGCCTGTCATTTCTGTAACCCCCTTTTTTCTTTTTGGAACAAGATTCCTGAATCTAATCACCTTTGTTCAGCTTTTTTCCCTGACCATTACCAATAACAACTTGTAACCAACCCCCCTAAACAATGACAAATATCCATAACCTACTTAATGAACAAAAGCCACCCACCCCACCTCTTGAGAGAGGAGAGAGGAGAGAGGGGAGAAGGGAGAAGGGAGAGGGGAGAGGGGAGAGGGGAGAGGGGAGAGAGGATTCTGAAAAAAAAAAATTGAGATAATTGTCAAGACCTGGGAGAGCTAGCTGTGTCATTTGTTGTCAGTCTCTGAGTAATGGGAAAGAATAGGGCTTATCTCAAGTCCTGGCTGGAGTAGTCTGTGAGGATGGATCATCTGAGCTAGCCACCTTGAAATTGTCCTGAGTAGTTTTTAGTCCAAAGCTGATGTTTGAGTGATGTTTGTCAGCTTAGTGGCATTGCCCCAATCCAGATGGAATGGTTGTGGGGCCCCATCCTACTTTTGGAGACTTCAAAGGTCTAGGCTAGGCATGGTCATGGTTCACTGCAGAAAACTTAAACATTTTAAAAGTCATATGTAGCAGATCTCAAAGATGTTAAAGAACCATAATTTGTTATGTACATCCAGAGTACAAAAACTTAATTCCTAGTTACCTGATAGAGATTCAAACCCAAAATCATGTACAGGAAGCTAGCTGAAGTCTTTTTTCTAGAATTAGTTAGTACTCTATATGACCATTAATATCATGAGAAAAAGTTGAAAAAAAAGTATTAATTTTATAAATTTTGATATATTTATACCTTAAGGAAAGTTTAAAGAGTCAAAATAAAGCCAAGAATTATGAGATTAGTGGCAATAGAACACACAGTCCTTTGATTTTGGCTTTTCTTCTGTCCCATATCAGGTGGCTCTTCTGACATGAGACAGAGATTTTGGATTTTCCTTTAACAAGTATGCTTGGGTTTAGAGAAGGAAAGAGTCATGTCTCAACTCCAGCTTTAATTTTTAATTGAACTGGGACTATAAAAAGACCATTTGCCTTATATGTCTGTAGAGAATATCAGAAACAAACATTTGGGAAGATTTATGAAATTTTATTCTGTTGAAAATGAAAAGCATTTTTTTAGTCTTATAAGTTAGGTTTCTAATCCTCATCTATGGGTGCTGATTTTGCCTTTAAAGGCCTAATCACCATTTTGCATTCTGAATTAGCATTTTCAAAAGCCAAAGATTCAATTAATATTTGTCTAACTTGTGGATCTGTTATCATTTTATTTACAGCTGAAGTCAATCAGTGAAGGTTTCTTTTGGATCCTGTATAATTTTAGTAAATGACTCAGTTCTTTTTCTGACTACTTCAACTCTGTCCTAAGCATTCAAAGCTTCTGTACGCATAGAGCCAAGAATATAGACTGTCTTTGTGTATCAGCATAATTTTCCATTCGAAGAAGTTTGTCTTGGGAAGTTTCAGTACCTCTAGCCCTACTTCATTGTTCAATGGACCTAGCCTCATCTTTCCACCAGGTCGTCCACTGTAATTGAGGACCAGGTTTCAATACTGCTGTAACCAAGTCTCCCCATTCTTGTGGGATAACTCTGTTACTAGTTGCCCATGAATTTAGCATCTGCCTCACAAAAGGTAAATGCATACCATATAAGACTATCACTTCCTTAAATCTCCTCAAATCTAACATTTCCACAGGAATCCAGTGAGCTCTTCCATAGTCTTAGGGATACCTGCCATTTGGCGGTTGTTCCTGTATGTACAGTAGGTAAATTAAGGTTGAGCTTTTTATAACTTTGGGCTGTTCCTCTCCAATTTCATAATGTAATCATGAGGTTGGTTCTCCTTTAAATTGCTCTGTGTCTGAATATCACTATTATCTGTTTTAATAAGTTTTTCTAAGGCTTATAACTTTTCAGTCAAAATTGCATTGCTTTCTTTCATAATTAGTTGTAGGGATTGCACAGTAACCTTTCCTAAGGCTTGTATCTTATGAATAACAAGTTTTTCTAAGGTTTGTATCTTATCAGACAATTTCTCGTATTTGGCACTGATATAAACCAACTTATTTAGGGAAAAATAAGAATTATCAAACTGATAATGATTATAATTGATATTACATAAATCCCAGCTAAGTTAATTATCCCCTTATTTAATTGTTCTAATTTCAAACCATCTATTGTGGAATCGTACAGAGACCTAAATCCCTCCATTGTAATATTGTTTCCCATTTTTAACATGGGAAAAACTCTCTCTCTCTTTTTTTAACTAATTTCCCCCCTTCAAGAATTCTCGGTTGTCTCACCAAATTTGCTGATGATGACAGTGAAATGTGAAGGTGACTGTCCCCGAGTAGCACAAGCACAGTTGGCCAGAGAACACAGGTGGTGCACAGCCTGACTGAGGGTAGCTGCAACTGAGTGTATGGTGGTTGCAACAACAATAGAAGCCCAAGTGGGTGTCAAGGCGGCTACATAGTGTGGCAGCAGCCTAAGGAGGAGGTCCAGGGGAAGCCCACAACCCATGGGAGAAGGAGCCAGCCGTTTGAAAAACAGTCACAGGGAATCGGAAGAAACACGTATGGCAGGAGCTGTCTGAAGGCAGAGCCAGCTGGTCATGGGTGGGTAAGTCCATTGGCTTTTGGAGCCCAGAGTTTGTGGCCTGTGTGTGGTTGATATATTGTACACCCTAATAAACTTATCTGGGGTCAGAGAACAGAACAGCCACTAGATAGACATAGAAGCCAGGCATGGTGGCACACACCTTTAATCCCAGGATTTGAGATCTCATGTCTTGCTTGGGAAAGACACACGCCTTTAATCCCAGGAAGTGATGGTAGGAAGCAGGACGGTATATAAAGCATGAGGACCAGGAACTAGAGGTTTTTTTTTAAGCTTTTAGGCTTTCAGCAGCAGTTCAGCTGAGATCTATTTGGATGAGGACTCAGAGGCTTCCAGTTTGAGGAAACAGAATCAGCTGAGAAGTTATTAAGGTGAGGTTAGCTGTGGCTTGTTCTGTTTCTCTGATCTTTCAGCGTTCACCCCGATAGCTGGCTCTGGGTTTGTTTTTATTAATAAGACCTTTTAAAGATTCCTGCTATACCTGTGGAGTTTGGGTGGCAGCTGGAGACTGTTGTAGAGAGGCTGCAACAGAAAAATCCCAGAATTGTTCAGGGGGCTTGGAGAAAGAAAGGAAAAGCCAGCTGGCAGCACAGTGGCTCTGGCAGGTGCAGCTCTGGCGGCTCCTGGCAACTGTAAGGCCAGGGGCAAGCAGCTATCTTGAGAATTTGTGCCCCGAGCTGGATATGAAGTGAAGCCTTAACTAATTATTCTTTATCAATAAAAAATTGGGAGTCAAATATCAGGATAAGAACCTGAAAGATCATAGGAACAGGGGAGCAGCCATCAGTGACTTCCTACCTCTTCCTTTCCTTTCTCCAAAAAGGGCTGAGATCCTTTCTCAGCCCTGCTTTACTACTTCCTGTCTCCTATCTGTCTACAGTCCTCCAACTTCTGTGGTGATAATGTATTCCCCAATATATATCATGCACCCTAATAAACTTGTCTGGGGTCAGAGAACAGAACAGCCACTAGACACACATAGAGACCAACAAATGGTGGCCTTCACACCTTTAATCCTAGCATTCCAGAGTCAGAGATCTATCTGGATCTCTGTGAGTAAATAGCCAGGCATGGTGACTCATGCCTTTAATCCCAGGAAGTGAGCCTTTAATCCTAGGAAGTGATGGCAGAAAGCAGAAAGGTATATAAGGCATGAGGACAAGGAACTAGAGCTGGTTAAGTTTTTAGGATTTTGAGCAACAGTTCAGCTGAGATTCATTCTGGATGAGGACTGAGAGGCTTCCAGTCTGAGGAAACAGGATCAGCTGAGGAATTGGCAAAGTGAAGTAGCTGTGGCTTGTTCTGCTTCTCTGATCTTCCAGCACTCACTCTAATACCTGGCTCCAGGTTTGTTTTTATTAATAAGACCTTTAAGATTTGTGCTACAAACTTCTATGGTTAATTTTGGTCAGCTAGGGCCTAGCTCTATACTCTGACTCCCAGCAAGCTTTATTTGTCAGAACATAATCAAATTATCAAAATATTGAGAGCCCTGTTCTCTGAGCAGCTAAGAGCATAACTTGCAGCATTCATTGTATAGGAGGTGCTTGAGAAATGCTAACATGAACCCAGATCACTGTGATGGATGTTGCCTCAGTGATAAGCAGGCATTGAATGCCTCAGAATCTGGAGGGACAGCAGACTGATGACAGACAGGTGATTTTGTCCCATATTCAAGATGGTGTATGTTCTTTGTGGTCCCGTGTATAGACCCCTAAAGGTCTGCTTATCTGGAGGCCTCAAGCTGGCTGGATAGGGCTTCATGGAGGAGCCAGGTAGTGACAGGAATGTAATGGTCCCTCTCCTATGACCTTAGAGTTTCTATTGCTGTGAAGAGACACCATGACCATGGTAACTCTTTTTATTTATTTATTTATTTACTTACTTATTTATTTATTTACTTAGTTTTTTTCGAGACAAGGTTTCTCTGTGTAGCTTTGCGCCTTTCCTGGAACTCACTCTGTAGCCCAGGCAGGCCTGGAACTCACAGAGATATGCCTGCCTCTGCCTCCCGAGTAAAGGATTAAAGGCGTGTGCCACCACCACTGCCCAGCTGTAACCCTTTTTTAAATTTTACTTATTCTATGTGTCTTTTACATCATGTATCTTGATCCCATTCATTTCCCTGTCCCTTTGCATCCACTCTCTTCCCCTGCACACACCCCAAATAAAACAATGTGGTGGTATTGTGTTCCCTGAAATATTGTGCACCCTAATAAACTTATCTGGGGGTCAGAGAACAGAACAGCCACAATATTAAACATAGAGGTTAGGCAGTCGTAGCACATGCCTTTAGTCCTAGCATTCCAGAGGCTGAGATCTACCTGGATCTCTGTGTGTTCAAGGATACAGCCAAGCATGGTGACTCACGGTCTTTAATCCCAGAAAGTGAGCCTTTAATCCCAGGGAGTGATGGCAGAAAGCAGAAAGGTATATAAGGCGTGAGGACCAGAAACTAGAAGCTTTTAGCTGGTTAAGCTTTTAGGCTTTTGAGCAGCAGTTCAGCTGAGACCCATTCAGGTGAGGACACAGAGGCTTCCAGTCTGAGGAAACAGGATCAGCTGAGGAACTGGCGAGGTGAGGTAGCTGTGGCTTGTTCTGCTTCTCTGATCTTATAGCATTTACCCCAATACCCAGCTCCAGGTTTGTTTAATTAATAAGACCCTTTAGGATTCATGCTACAAAACAAAATTTAAGAGAAAAAACGAGGGCCGGGTGTTGGTGGTGCACGCCTTTAATCCCAGCACTCGGGAGGCAGAGCCAGGCGGATCTCTGTGAGTTCGAGGCCAGCCTGGACTACCAAGTGAGTCCCAGGAAAGGCGCAAAGCTACACAGAGAAACCCTGTCTCAGAAAAAAAAAAAACAACAAACTTAAATGAACCCATTTATATTAATCTACATTTTGCCACATAGCTTGTTACTTCTTCTCATATCATACATCCAACTTCCTCCACATCTGACTGGCAAATCTCCTGCCTCAGATTTTTTTGCCCTAGATTTCCTATCTGTGCCTGGAAGTCCCACATATCCTCTCCTGCCTAGCTACTGGCCATTCAGCTTTTTATTAAACTATTCAGAAGTTGCCATAGGCAGGTGAGGTAAAACAGAGACACATCTTCATACAGTGTACAAAAAGATTATCCCAACAGTTGGCAGTTTCTGTCTTGAGCTTTTGGCCTGTCCCCTGCTCTTCAGGTATATGGAACACCTGCTTACTGTGGTGATATCAGCCAGTAACTGCTGCCTGTATACAAGCCTCTGCTTGCTATCACTATCCCCCTTGGTGCCATCTTTTTCACAAAGAGGTGTAGGTAGTTTTCCTGCCTTGCCCATAGTCAGGACAAATCTTTGTCACCCGCCAGTCCCACAGACGTTCAGACCCAACCAAGTAAACACAGAGTCTTATATTGCTTACAAACTGTATGGCTGTGGCAGGCTTCTTGCTAACTGTTCTTATATCTTAAACTAATCCATTTCTATAAATCTATACCTTGCCACATGGCTTGTGGCTTACTGGCATCTTTACATGCTGTTTGTCATGGCAGCGGCTGGCAGTGTCTCCTTCTGCCTTTCTGTTCTCTCCTTTCTCCTCTCTGTTAGTCCCGCCTATACTTCCTGCCTGGCCACTGGCCAATCAGTGTTTTATTTATTGACCAATCAGAGTACACATTTGACATACAGACCATCCCACAGCACTTCCCCTTTTCTTTTCTTTCTTTCTTTTTTTTTTTTTAAAGAGGAAGGTTTTAACTTTTACACATCTCCAAAGCCAGCTTGGTATATTTGGGAATTTGGGCGTAGCTTTTCTTACTACTTCCTGCTGGAGGGGGGGGGGCGCTGTATCTTATGGGGACACAAAGAAAATGTTAGGATTATGGAGTAGTCTGTGAAGGTGTATTGTCTGAGCCAGTTGCCTTCAAACCATTCTGGATGTTGGATCATCTGGGCCTTGGTGTCATCGGAGACCTTTCAGGGGGTCTTGGCTGGTCAAACCTGATGTATTTTAATCTGGAACAAATCCATAGCCTCTGGCTTTCTGTGGAGACAATAGCAGAGCCTCTTTTCCAAAGCAACATATCCTTATATCCAAATTTTGAAGTCAAGGTACCTTTAAAATATACATTTTGGCATAACTGAATAGTTTTTACAATCAAATGTTTTTCTTCAGTTACAAATATTAAAGACAATATAATCCAGATTCTCTGTGTGGTAGCCATCTTTACGTGGCTTATTTTTTATATTACCTTGTGCCTATTGCTTTAAACTGCAGCATTCTAAGACTGAAACAGCTCTGTGGCTGCTGGCTCTGCCCATTTCAGCTTCCCAACATGGTGGTGGTTCATTTTCTGCCAGTTCTGGAAGTCATCAACTCTCAGAAATAGTGGGTCTATGCTTTTATCCAAGCAGCATGTTATTGGTGAAATTATTTTGGCCACTCCATGTAGTTAAAAGGATATTTATTTAATGGCATAACTCACAAATTAAGTAATAGGTAGGTCGCAGGGTCTGGGGAAGGTGTATTGCAGTCCAACGGTGTTCTCTGGAGCTCTGCTCAGTCAACTTCCACCATTCAGCGTCCCGGCACAGAGAGAGCGCACAGAGAGAGCGCACAGAGAGAGCGCACAGAGAGAGCGCACAGAGAGAGCGCACAGAGAGAGCGCACAGAGAGAGCGCTGGCCCATCCAGCTCTCGGGTCTCCAGGCGCCTCCCCTGGCCCCGCCTCGTAGGCGTGACAGTTGCCAGAGTCTCAATGGGGGTTGGAACTTCCAGATCCAAGCTGGAATGGCTACCCACTACATCTCCCCCTTCCTACACCTCTACTTTTCTTCTTCCTTTTCCAGGATCCAAGGTAGGGGCAAGCCACCAGCTGCTACTTTTTTTATTTGCCAAGTCTCAGAAATCCTCATCCTTGTTATGTGCTCATGGAGCCTCAGGCAGAAATGGTCCATTAAAGCTAGGTATGATAACTGCACACTTGTAATCCAGCATTTGAGGAGTAGAGCCAGGAGGATAATAAATTAGAGACCAGCATGGGTTGCTTAGTTAGACCTTGTCTAAAAACATGTTTTAAAAAAGAAGCTAAATCGGGTGGAAAGATGGCTCATCAGTTAGAGTGCATACTGCTCTTTGCAGAGGATTAGAGTACAGTTCCAGGACTACAGCTAACAACTATCTCTAACTCCAGCTCCTGGAGTGAGTGTTTGTGTGAGTGTTTGTGTGTGTGTGTGTTTGTTTGTGTGTGTGTGTGTGTGTGTGTGTGTGTGTTCCAATGCCTCTTGCTTTTGTGGGCACCTGAATTCATGCACACATAACCACACACACACAAAAAGTTAAAATTTAAAAAAAAAAAAACAAAATAGTCCTATTACCAGGGAGGCTTGTGGTGGAGCTAGATCAGATGCCATATGGGGTCTGATGCTTTGCTAATGGCTTATTTGTTACTCGGAAATCATCAAGGCCACTGCAGGCTGGAGCATGAGCCTTACTTCTTAAAACAAGGATTTTTTAAGTCACACAGGTAATAGCAAAGCTAAGATATGAACCTGGTTCCCCAAGGTATGGGTTGTTGATGATTCTGTCAGAAAAATATTTCAAAGAACATCTTTGTGACCCTAGGATTAAATGACCTGACATATTCCTACTGGGAAATTGAAGCCAGTAACTGTGGCAATTGTGCTAATCTATGTGATGCTGATCCCTTCCACAAATAAGGCACTTTGATCCCCCAAGGGCCAATGAGAAAGGAAAGCATAGCTAGAAAAACTTTCCAAGCTCTGTGTTCAATCTCCAGGACAGCATAAAGTGGGCAAGGTGGTCCATGCTGTGTTCTTAGCATTGAGGAGGCAGAGGCAGAAGCCCAAGTACAGCCTGGCCACCTGGTACCCTGTCTCACACACAAAAATTATGTTTTGCTGGCTCATTAGATAAAGGTGCTTACCGTGAAAGCTTGGCGACCTGAGTTTAATACCTATAACCTACTTAAAGGTTGAAAGAAGCAGCAGCTTCACAGATTGTCCTCTGACCTCCAAGTGCTCCCTGGCATGTGAGCTCGCACACCTCTGTCTCTGTCCATCCCCTACACACACTAAATAAACTAATCAATCAATCAATCAACTAATCAAAGAAACTATCAAAAAAATGACATGGCCATTGGAATCCTGAACACACAGTAACTGTGGCTGCCTACACATGACTTATACAAAAAAGAAAGTAGGAGGGAACTCCTAGTTTAGAAGGAGAATCGGATCAGCATGAATGGAAGGAGAATAAAAAAAGGGTAATGGGAGAATATGAGCACAATACATCGTGTATATTGATGTAGTTAAAATAAAAGAGTAAGAGGAAGGGGAGTTTGTTATAATACTATTCATATATTCAAGATGTTGAAATAAATTAGGTGTCCATCTAATGATGAATGGAATATTACCCACATACCATGGAGTACTTCTCTACCATAAAAACAGTGAAACCATGCCATCTTCAGCAATGTAGATGATAATGTAAAAGATAATGTCATGATTTTGTTTATTTCACTCGTGTGTAAGCAAGAGTAGCTAATCAGAGGTAGCAGAAATTTGTTACAAAGGGTGTGGTGGTGGGGATGGAGAGAGGTTAAGAAGCACAGGGTACAGTTGGGCAAGAAGCATAGCTTCTGCTGTGATATTGCATAGCTTAACGCTGGTTGGCACTCCCCCTCCCTCTCTTCTCCCTCTCCCTCTCCCTCTGTCTGTCTGTCTCTCTGTCTGAGCGAGAGAGATAGGGTCTCATGTAGCCCAGGCTGGTGTGGAACTTACTATGTAGCCAAGGCTGGACTTGAACTCCTAATCTTTATGCCTTCACCTCCCAAATGCTGAGATTACAGGCATGTGCTACCATATTCGGTTTGACAACAGTTGTTTTAAGAAAGCCAGTGCAGAGGGTTTTGAATGTTTCCAACACATAGAAATGGTAATAGATGTCATGTTGCATATGCTAATTCCCTGATCTGATCATTGTAGGGAGCCGCCATTCAAAGATGGCGCTGACTTCTTGGCAGCCTAGTTGTAAACAACCCCATATATGGCTATGCTCTCGGGACTACGTGTCCTGTGATCCGCGCATGCGCGAGTATGGTAATTGGCCTTATGTCCTCAGTCTATCCCGTGGCTCCCCGTGTTCGCATTCTGGCGGGACCCAATCACAGTACAGCACGTTTGCCTGATTCCCTTTATAAGCAGCGGCATTTTAGTCCTCGGGGCCCCTCACCTCCTGCTCTGCCTTAATCAAGAGGCGCTCCAATAAAGTGTGATCTGAGAAGAATCCTCGAGTAGTGGTCGTTCTTCCTCGCTGGTTGAGGAGCTCGCCACAGATCATTACACACTGTGTCACTGTATTAAAATGTTGAATACCCTACAAACATGCACACTTATATGGCAATTTCAGTATAGTTAAGAAATTTAAAAATAAAAGTAATAGGATGGAGGGAAGGAACAGGAAGGGAGAATGATGGAAAGAAAAGCCTTACTAGCTATCCATTAGTAATTTGGCAGAAATCTTTCACTTAAGGATAAGGAAACACTATTAGAGAGTTCCTCTTTAAAATGCTAGTATCCTCTGGCTTGGAGTCTCCATTTCTGTTTTACTTCCTGTAGAGGTTTATTACCATCCTTAGGACTTTGTTCAAATGACTGATCTTTTAGATGTTTGGGACTTTGGCAAGATGTTCCACTCCTATCTACATCCTACCCTGGTCCTCTGTTTTGGGTCATTTCTCTGGATTGGTTGTCCTGGATTGGGAATGACCTTTTCCTGTGATCTCAGTGCTTTCCTGGCGCTAGAAGTTGAGTATCTATTGTACAGTTGTCAGATGTGGGTGCCTCCTCCAGTGCTGGCTGGTGTTAGAGTCAGCCATGTGGATCTGTTCCCAGCTTTTGGGGTTTCCATACCTGTGGGGGCAAGGACATGGCTTACCTAGTGCCTCTGATGGCTCAGAACACATTGGTGGCCAGCAAAGTTGGCAGTAGGGTCTAGTACAGCAGGGAAGGGAAAGGAAAAAGTGAAGGGGCTCTGAGCATCTGAATATCAATCTGTGTATGCTGCACTTGTCTGTTTGCTTGCTGTACTTCCTATTTGTTTCAGGGGTTAGAAAGCAGTAGGTGCTTAATAAATGTGTTGAGTAGATAGATGATCTGTAAACTCTATACCCTACTTCCCCAATATTGGCCTGGTTGGGGTCTTGTACTGTAGAGAGGTGTGTGGGCCAGGCCAGGACCATCCAAGGTCCTGCCTGAAGTGGACAGCTACCCTACTGCCTCCCATTGTGTCACTTCCCTGATGACATGATGCATTTCTGCCTGCCTGGGGCAGTCCATGACCTCTCCCTTGTCATGAAGTGTCTTCATCACAGACAGTGTGCTGGTTGCTCCCACTTCTTCTTGTCCTCTTCAGGCACTGGGCTTGGGCTTCTCCATCTCCTAGACATGCAAGTCCAGTCATTGGAGGAGACCACATTGTTTGTGTTACTAATCCATACTTTGGGTGTGCCCGTGACCTTTTTTTTAAACTAGAGTTTCTGTCCCCCAGCCTTCCTTTGGATCACATTCCCAGAGAGTCTGCTGATGAGGGCCAAGGCTGTTTTTTCACAAAGCATACTTCCCCCCACCCCTCCTCTGGCTTTAGCACCCTCCCCGCCCCCAGTTGTATTTTTAACTTCATGTGAAAATATGGGAAGGGAGCAGATTTTATTTTCAGAAACCATTATTTTTCCAAATTTTTTTTACTTACAAAAACAGGTTCTGGGGTAGAGTGAAAAGATTGACTAAGAGTATGTGTTAGTTACTCTTCTTGTTGCTGTGACAAAATACCTAACAAAACAACTTAAGGAAGAAAGGGTTTATCTTGACTCACTGTTTGAGGGTACAGTCTGTCATGGTAGGAAAGGCAGCATCTTGAGGTAGCTGGTCACATTGCATCCACAGACAAGAAGCAGAGAGAGATGAATGCTGTGCTCAGTCTGCTTCTTCCTTTTATTTAGTTCCAGACCCCAGCCCATGGGATGGTGCCCTTTTTCTGTGTCTCTTGATCTCAGCTGCCCACATTTAGGTTAAACCTTTCTTAGACATACCCAAGAGACCATATTTTTATATTCTAAGTCTATGAAGTTGGCAGCGAATATGAATAATCAAAGGTGTTTGCTTCTTATTTTGATGTTGTGGGTGTTACCCAGAGCTGTGCTGTGGGTATATGTCCCTGTCTACTGCTCTTCCACAGCTTTCTTCATCTTTGTGTTTGTGGCTATCATGCTTATTGTCATGATGGAGGATTTCCAAGTTCGTTGATACGTTCCTTCCATTTCTTTTTTCTTTCTTTCTTTGTCCCCCCCCACCAGCATGACAAGACAGAACTTACTCTGTAGACCAGGCTGGCCTTGAACTCAGAGATCTGCCTGCCTCTGCCTCCTGAGTGCTGGGATTAAAGGCATGTTCTGAGCCTTCCTTTTTTTCTTAAGATCTAGGACTAGACTAGGCCCATAGAGGTCTAGAAGAAAACATTTTTTATCTGTAGCATTAAGTATTCATTGTTTTGTATTTGGGTAGAGTGAAGGAAAGTCTGAGGACCAGAGAGGGTTGATAACCTGGCCATAGTTTCACAGCTATTTGGGCCATGATAGGTGGAGTGGAAAAGGAAGGGCTTCCTGTATCCTTGGCCTTCTAGTACTTATCTTCATGTCCTCCCTGAAGGCTGTTTAAGAACCAACCCCTATGGATTGACCCAGACAGTCTGGGTATGCTTCTTTTTGTTTTCTGTCTGTGTAGCCAGATTCTTGTTTAGACTTTTCAGGGCTTGGGAGGTCACACACCTGTGTTTCAGGTTGTTTTCCGAATTTAAAAACTTGGAGCTTAGCAAGGGTTCATGGATGAAGAGTGACCTCAGACAGTTTGTGCTTATCAGAGGAGGGGGATCGTGAGGGACAACATCCCCAGCTCAGCTGTCCCTATAATTGGTGTTTCCCCTCAGTGCCTTCTTTCTCATGTCTTCTTTGGTCTTGGCTCATGCTTTTCCCACCCATACATTGAGCAATGTCCCCAAGGTGCCTTCTTTACTGAGTTTGCCGATACCCTGAGGCTTTTAAATCCCCCTTGACTTTGTCTCCCTCCCACACAATGGCCCCATCATTTTCTCAGTCTTCCTTGTCCTTTCCAGGTTCCCCATAGTCCAGGGCTCTCAAGGTCCCTGTGATGCACATCCATCTACCTGTCCTTCAGGTGACAATGAAATCTCCTTCCTGTGGGGATGTCAGTTGTCATCCCAACTCTAGTGGGACTTACAGCCTTTTGTTGGCCATTGTGCTCTTGTTTACTATCTGTATTGAGCCTTTCTGGGGTGAGCCACTTCCTTCCTTCTGTTCCTAGCAGTGAGAGTAAGGCTATTCTCTGAAGGAGAATGGGGAAGCATGGAAGAAGGGAGAAGGTGCCCAGCCATAGCAATAGGAGATTTGCAGAAGGTTGATATTTGGGTTGACTTTTGAAGAATGAGTAGAACTTAGCTTGGTTTTGGATGGGAGCAGAAGACCAAAGTGATGGAAACTCCTGGCCTGGCTATGGGCATATTGGAGTGAAGCAGCTGGGCTGCAATTAGGTACCACTTTGCTTCTTTGACTTTCCAGTTTGTCTTGAGATTTCTGAAAGCTGGCATTGGAGGCACAGAAAGGTTCCTTGGAGCTTCCGAAACATCACTAACATAGCCAGAAACTCAGTGAAGTCTCTACCCCATTTTAGCAACAGCAGGGTTGGGTTCTGTATATCATCTGCACAGTCCATATCAAGGCACAGGGTCCTCTGAGCTGCTGGGGTTGAGGCAAAGGTTACCTTGTCTACCCTGGAACCTGGTACTCATGTATACTGGTCGGCCCTGGGATTCAGGGCTGCTCCTGCCAGGAAGTCAGGAAGCAGCTGCCTGCTCAGGGCATGTCTCCTTCTCCTTAACCTCATCACTTCACTGGATGTCTTGGCTTCAAGGCTTACTTACCACCTCATTGTATTTAGGTTGGTAGCTGTTTGGGAAGTCTTTTAGAGAATTCTTAAAACAAACAAACAAACAAACAAACAAAATCAAAACTAAAATGCCATCCTAAATCTACTTCTTACTCTCAGGGGAAAAGATTTTGAGCTTGTGCATAAACTTTTGGACTGCTATTTTTGGACAGGCTGGGGTCAGAGTACTGTTCTCAAGTGCTGTTGGTGATATGGTCAACAGGCAGCTGATCACCTGGCCTGGGCGTCCCTGAGTTCCCTGTTGCTAGAGCTCTTAGAACCTGGTCAGAACCTGGGACCCAGCAGCCTTAAAAGGCAGAGTGCCTGTTTGCCCTTAATAAGGACAATTAAAGAGACAAGCCATGGTGAAAAGCAGAGAAAAGAGATTATTCAGTTCGGCCACATTGGAAAGAAGAACAAAGAAGTCCAGTGACTCCTGAGCCCATCTTTGGGTTCCTGACATGAGGTATAAGTTTAGAGTAGAGGGCCAGGGGTATGTCTAACTGAGCAGTCCTGGTCAAGGTGTGGTCCCACCCATCACTGCTTCATTATTATCTGGCTCTAGTCTGTCCTGTAAGATGGTAAGACAGGAAGGTTTGGTGTTAGTGTCACATGGGAATGTGTGATGGCCTAGAAGCTGGGCAGTATATCTTCTGTGTAGAGGAGTATTCAGTTCTAGAGGGATAAGTGTATGTGACACTCATTAACTCATTAGCACGCTGCAGAGTGGAAACCCAGAGGGGTGGGAACAATACTCTATTGTTACATTAAACCTGAAATAGACAAGAGATGGAGGAGGGCATATGAATCTATCATGGTCTAATGGTGACAAAAGCATTCTGTCTTTTTCAGAGGCTTGACAACACCTGCTAATCCCCTAGGGTCTGGGAGCTGAATACCCAGCCTTTCCTCTGTAGGTGGAGCTGCAGCCATTGGAGGCAGGGGATAGCTATTCCCCTTGCTCTCGGCTTGGATGTAGAGTGGTGCATTTGCTCTTGACCCATCCTGGAGATAGGAAAGGGCAACTGGGCCTGGGTGACTGTGTGTAGTGTTACAAAAACCCTAGGTTCAAATCCTAGCTTTGTCCTCATGTCCATTTTATTATTCATCTTTCTCTAAGTGTCTGTTTCTTTGCAAATTGAGACCATGCCTGTTTTGAATGGCTAGATCTAGGAGATGGCTTGGACTCAAGGCCTGCACACCCCTCCTCTCTACTGGACCAGGCATTGAGGGATGGGCTGGATTGCAAGGAGGCTTTTGAAAGTGAGGGGTGTGGGAGTTACTCTTTTTTGCTTCATGGAGAATACTCACATGTTTCCAATCTGAGAGCCCAAGCTCCAGGCTCTGCTCCCTTGTTACTCTTATTCTTGGAAAAATGCCAAGACTCACATGTAGAACACCAATTAGGAACGACAGAGGAGCTGGGTTTCAGACCTGTCAGGGACCTAGATGTCACTTTAACTTACAGGGCTACTGTAGAGGGGTGGGTAGAAACTCAAAGAAGTTTTAGGAGTTTTGAGAATATAGGCTGGGATGGGCCAACTATGGCTCTCAGACTGGATCTGACTCAAACCCCTTGTTTAATAAATAAAGTTTTATTTTGGCACATAGCTGTGCCTCTTTGTATATTGTCTGTCATTGTTTTACTCTACAGCAGTAGAGGTGAGTCATTTTGACAGAGACCATGTGATCTTTAAACAGATGCCCTTTACAGAAAGTTTGCTAACCCTTGATTTAGACCATGACCCTCATAAGAACAGAGAACTTGAGGCTGGGGAAGTAGTTTAGTTGGTACAGTGTTTGCCTAGCAATATAAGAAGTCCTAGGAAGCCAGGTGGCAGTGGTGCATTTCTTTAAACCCAGCACTTGGGAGGCAGAGCTGGGCAGATCTCTATGAGTTCAAGGCCAGCCTGGTCTCCAGCTCGAGATCCAGGACAGGTACCAAAGCTACACAGAGAAACCCTGTCTCAAAAAAAAAAAAAAAAAAAAAAAAAAAAAGTCCTGGGTTCAGTGCCCAACATGGCATTACATGGGCCTGTTGGTACATGCCTGTAATTCCAGCACAAAGGAAGTAAAGGCAGGGAGATCAGAAGTTCAAGGTCATCCTTGACTGTATATCAAGTTTGAGGCTAGCATGGGCTATGTGAGATCCAATTGAGAAAAAGAGGAAGAACATGACCACGACAGAGAACATGCCTTTTTTATAGGGTTCTAGACAGCTCCAGACTGGGCACAGTGAACTCCTGAGATAACAGTTGAATAAAACAGCAGAAAACCTGTCAGGATGATTTGGGCTTCAAAGAACAGAGCTGGACTACAAATGATTTAAATAGTAACAAATACTAATTATCTCTTATAATACAGTGTGGAGCTGGGTAATCCCAGGACCAGCTCAGCAGTACTGTCCAACTAGCAGTATCTTCAAGGCATTGACTTGGTCTTTAGATGTCTCATCCTGTCGCAAAACGACCACTAGTTCTGGGCATTACATCTACTCCCATTTGATGTCTAGCTGGAGAAGGAATGCTTTTTTTTCTCCTCTGTTTTTGTAATGAGGAAGCTCCCCAGATCTTCTTCCATCCCACTGGCTAAGAACATAACATTGTCCGTGATCTAATTGTGAAAGAAGCTGGAAAATGAGTGTTGGGCCTTTTCTGACACTACTACTCAAAGTGGACTCTGTCTACCAGGATGAAAGGCAGATGAACCTCTAGTTTTTGATTTCTACAGAAATTCCCACATCAGCCAGGGGAGATAGGCAGCTCTCTTCCCTATCACTGATGAGTGGCAGAAGAGCTTTGCTGGAGAGGCCCCAGGATGATCCATCTCAGGCCAAATCACCATAGGGGACCATGGAAAAATCACTGATTCTGTCAGCTGATACAACACAGTTCCCATGTCTAGCCAGTTCTGCTGAGCTTCCTTCACATGCTTGGCATCTCAGTATTTTCCTGACCGAACTGACTGTCCCACCACTCATCCTATTTGTTCCTCAGAACAACTTTTTAGAGTAGGAATCTAGAGTTCCAAGAAGGGAAGTAACTGTACGAGTGTGGGTGTAAGGCCACCCCATCATGCCTCTACCTCCTAAGGAAAGGCACCTGTTTTGTGGGGAGCCTCCTGACATGCAAGAACTGGATTTTTTTTTTAAAAAAAGATTTATTTATTATGTATATAGTGTTCTGCTTGCATGTCTGCCTGCAGGCCAGCAGAGGCACCAGATCTCATAATAAATGGTTGTGAGCACCATGTGGTTGCTGGGAATTGAACTCAGAAGAGCAGCCAGTACTCTTAGCCTCTGAGCCATCTCTCCAGCTCAAGAACTGAATATTTTGTTAGCATCTTGTGACCATGCTTTCAGCCAAACTATCATCAGCAAGACAAATGTAAGTCACCTGGACTCAGTGTAGAATAGGTATGGTCCAGCCTCTTAAGGGAGTCTTTTAGGCAGTGCCAGGGGCTCCCAGAGGTACTTGAAAGAGTATATAGGACTCATTCCTTTAGCATGCTTCATGGTGCTTCTGTGGACCTAGCTGTAGGCTTTGAAGTAGAAGCTGCCATGGGGGACCTCATTCTTCCCGGTATGTCACTGTTTGTTTGTTTTAAAGATTTATTTTATTTTTCAATCATGTATATGTGTATGTGTGTGAGACTGTACACATAAGTGTAGGCACCTTCAGTTCAGAAGAGGGTGTCAGATCTCTTGGAGCTGAAGTGACAAGCACTGGTGAGCCATCTGATGACCAATAGCTAGGCAGGAGATGATAGGTGGGACTTCCAGAGAGAGAGAGAGAGAGAGAGAGAGAGAGAGAGAGAGAGAGAGAGAGAGAGAGAGAGAGAGAGAGAGAGAAGAGAAACTGGGGGGAAGAATCTGAGAGACTGGGAGTCACCAGCTAGACGTGGAGGAAATAGGACTCATGGTACTGAGGAGAGGTAAAAAACCATGTGGCAGAACAAAGCTTAATAAACGAGTTAATTTAAGTTTTAAGAGCTAGTTGGGAACAAGCCTAAGCAAAGGCCAAGCTTTCATAATTAATAAGTCTCCATGTCATTATTTGGGAGCTGGTGGCCCCAAAGAAAGTCCGACTACAACCTGATGTGGGTGCTAGGAACTGAAGTTAGGTCCTGTGCAAGGGTGGTGTGTGTTCTTAATACTGAACCATCTCTCCAGCCCCTTGTGTATCATTTTAAAGACACAGCAAGAAAGTGAAATGTTTTACTGATGTGATGTTGGCAGAAAACAGAGCCTAGCCTTTAAAAAGTGCCTAGTTAACAGTAGGGCAATTGTTCCTCCTGTTGTCATTACCACTGCCACCCCAGTGACATCAGGAGAAGCCTGATGGCCAATAGCAGCATGAGGGCTGTGGCTTCTCTCCTTTGCAGAGGGCAGCTATCTATCTCTTGTGATCCACAGTCTGCTCTGGTGACAGTCTTCCTGGTTGAGCCTATAGGGACATCCCATTCTGACTGCATGCCCTCTCCACAGCATTTGAAGATGACAAGCTGCCTACATAAAACCTGCTTATTTCCTGGGGTCCCACTGGGGCATCCTTTTACATCTCTAGCAGTTTGGTTTTTTTTTTTAAGATGTTGGCTGCCCTGAGCTTGGCTTCTCCTCTGTCATGCAGTGTTGCAAGAGGTACTTGTAGCTTACATTTATTGAGCAGTTACTCTGTATATGCCATGGGGAGTACTGCATCTATCTTGTTTAGCCTTTCACTGTAGCCAAAGGCAGTACCATTTGCTCAGTCATTCACTCATTCTTTCAGTCCACAAATTCCTGGTACATGGTACATGCCAGGTATAATTCCAGGGGGCTAAATAAGGCAAGGTGGTGTTGTCTCTGGGAGCCAGTAGCTAATGGGAATTAACCAATGTAAAGAGAAACTAAGGGAGAACTGGAGCTTTTTAACTTCCATCTCATAGGCAGAGAGAAGGGCCTGTCCTACCATACCATTCAGCACTCCACCTCCAGTCTAGACCCAGACCTCTGTGTAAGCATCCTTAGCTTATCTGTGTCTCAGGCTTCCTGAATTTAGCATTAACTCTTGCTCTTTTTTCTTTTCTTTTCCTTCTTTCCTTCTTTCTTTCCTGAGTGTATGTAGTACATATGTGTGCAAATGCATGTGTGTGTGCTTACACACACACACATATGGAAGCCAGAGGGCAATATCGTGTCTTCCTCTTGTTCACCACTGTATTTTTTTTTTTTTTGAAGTAGAATCTCTTACTGAACATGAAGCTTTTCATTTTGCTTGGTTAGCAAACTTCCATGATTCACTGGTCTCTGCCCTGCCAGTGCTGGGATTGCAGAGGTATACTGCCATGCCTGGCTTTTACCTGAGTGTTGAGTCTGACTTCAGATCCTCATGTTTGCATAGCAAACCCTTACCCAACTGAGCCATTTCCCTGGCCTAAATTTAGCACTTCTAATACAGCTTGGGTTTTGTTCTTTCTACTTTTACTCTTCTTCATTGGTGCTCCACAAATGGCCTGGAGGTTAATCCAGGCACCTTCTCCTTTAGTTTCCAAACCCTGTTGCCCAGAGCACTTAGTCCTGCTTTCTTAGGGTACCTCTGGAAACTCATCTACTACCCTGCCATGGTTCCAGACCGTTGCTTTCTGGGACCCCTTTCCTTACCATTTTTTGGAGGAGTGGTTGAGACAAGATCATTCTGTGTAGCCCTGCCTGTCCTAGAACTCACTGTTAGACCAGGCTGGCCTTAAACTCACAGAGATCTGCCTGCTTCTGCCCTCTGAGTTGAGGGATTAAAGATGTTCATCACCACACCTGGCTCCTTATCACTTTTTGAGCTGGAGTGTGTTCAGCCTCACTCTTGGTTACGGAATCCTTGTACATGCTGTTCCCTTTGCTGGGCATCCCTTTTGCCCTAGCCACTCTCCTTTCCCTAGAACACACCTTTCCTGACTCTCATGGACACCACACTTCTGCAGCCTGACCTCCTAGGTGCTGGCATGGCTGTCCCCAAACCTAAACCCAGAGCATAAGGACCAGACTGTGTCTCCCTTCTCTTTATCAGTGCCTGGAATAACATGTATTTACCTGCAAAAGGAATGAATGAAGACCAGAGCACTCACTTATTTGATAGAGGCCAAGGAATGCTGATTATCTTTCATATATGTTTGATAAAAGAATCCCTCGATGTAGCTCAGTAGTAGAGCACTTGCCTAGCATGTACAAGACCTGGGTTTAATCCTCAGTATAATTCTCACAGACACAGACAGACAGACAGACACACACACACATCCTAAGGGTTCTCTCAAATTCATTTAATTCTGTGTTGCCAAACTTGTTATACCCTATAAACTTGAAATATCTTGCTTCAGTGGGTCCTAAGGGGTCCCTGGGGACCCTTGCAGGGTCCAAGGGCAAGTTTTGTCAAACACTGGCCTGGTTCAAACCCTCATGTGCACCTGAGGACACTGCAGCTGGAGAAGAAAAGGGATGAGGTGCTCTTGACCTCTGAATGACTAACTGGTTCCTGTCCCTTGAGGGTCTTGATTTAAAGAGCCACTGATCTCAGGGTGTAGTGTCTTATCCCTTTGGTGAGTTCAGCTCCACTATATCTACAGCCTGCTGTTTCTTTAAACTTCAAGTGCCATTCCTTGCAAAGAGACTGTAAATGGGGAAATGTGAGTTCCATGAGAGTTGAAGAGTATATTTTAAAATTTATAGGTATGGCTGAGGAGATGGCTCAGCAGCTACGAGCACTTGCTACTTTTCCAAAAGACCCTAGTTCTTTTCCTAGCATCTATGTCAGATGGTTGATAACCTGTTGTAGTTTCAGTTCCAGATACCTCTGGCCTTTGTAGGTACCTGCATATGCATACATACACACCATATATATATATATATATATATATATATATATATATATATATATAATTTAAAATAAAAAAATCTTAATTTTTAAACTGAGAATTATGGCTTGGAATATAGTTCAGTTGGTAGAGTGCTTGCCTAATATGCACAAAGCTCCGGGTTCAATCCTCAGGGCTTTGAAATTGTGATGTAGTGGAGGATGACTTTGAACTTCTGATACTCCTGCTAGGATTAAAGATGTGTGTCACCAGTCACAGTTTATGTGGTGTTCTCTGTGAGTTTATTTTCCTGGCAGGGGTCTGTGGCTACCAGGAACAGAGTGGCTGCTACCTCTGCTGGCAAGAGCTGGTTGTTTTTTTCCTTAGATATCAGATAGTGGCAGAATAGATGGGGGAGAAAGGGGAATCAGAGTGTCTCCTGTAGGAGGGCTCCCATAAGCCATACCTCCATTGCTGCATGGCCTCCTCTCCTTAGCCAGGCCCTGGGGTTATGCTTGGCTCGTGATGCCACCCCAGAATGACTGATTCATAACTTTCCTGAATCTAGAGGGCAGAAGGATGTGAAGTACCTGGAACTCTGGGAGACTGGGAAACTCATGAGTTTGGGCTTTATCTTTTCTGTATTTTGGTGTGACTGAGAGGTAGGTGTAGGCAGTGGAGGTTGATAGGTGAGGCAGCAGGTAAGGCAATGGTGCAAGGTGTGGTGATATAGTGCACACCTCAATAAAGCTTACCTAGGAATCAGAGGACAGAGCCTGCCACTAAATTAGACATAGAGGTCAGGCAGTGATGGCACACACTTTTAATCCTACCATTCGGGAGGCAGAGATCCATCTGGGTCTGTGTGAGTTCAAGGCCACATTGGGCTACATGAGAGAAACAGAACCAGGCAGTGGTGACACACACCTTTAATCCCAGGAGGCAATATGGCAGGACACAGAAAGGTATATAAGGCATAAGGAAACAGGAACTCTCTCTTGAGGCTGAAGATTTTGTAAAGGTAAGCTGGTGGCTGGCTGTTCTGCTTCTCTGATCTTTCAGCTTTTACCCAATATCTAGCTCTGGGTTTTTTTATTATAAGACCTTTTAAGATTTGTATTACAGCAAGGGAACTGTCATGGGGGAACATGGAGGAGAACATACAGCTTGGTTCTGATGTAAATAAATACCTACCAAACAGTGGTGAAATTTTCCCTGAGTGCTTGTGTACACTGAATCTTCCCCATGTTTTCTATTATTCCTACAATTATGGTTTGCAAAGTAGATGTTTTCTTACCATTTTATAGATGTAGAACCTGAGACTTAAAGAGTTGTTTACTCAAAGTTCATCAGCTAGTAAGTAGCTGAGCTTACCTGTGCAACACTCATCCAGCTGCAATGGGGCCTACTCTCGTATTGTTTACCTGGGGTGTGCAGGTGTCCCGCTAGAGACACACAGTGTCCTTGAGGTGGTCATCCTGAGGCCCCTGGAAATTTTCAGAAAGGACATTTTCTTTAGAGAGAGGTGTTTGGCAACACCCCTTTTCTCTCTCTCCCCTTTACCCCCTCCCTTCCCTTCTTTTCATCTCCCCCTATATTTTTGTTGTTGTTGTTGTTATCTCTTGGTGAACCAGTCTTTGGGGAGTCTTGATAAAGGATCCAGGGCCTGGTGAGAACCCTAGAAGCTCTGCAGCCCTGCCTTCTCCATTAGACATGATTGAAGGCTTTCAGTTGCCTGGTGCAAGGGACAGCTCACCATCCTCCACCTGGGCTTTTCAATGGGGACATTGAAACTGGCTCCATCATCCCCTTGTTCTTTCAGTGGCATAGGGATAATGAGACTTCTCCACCAGGTTTGGACCAACTCATTGAACTTCTCAGGGTCCAGGGATAAGCATCATTCTAGGTCACTGTTTCTGTTTTTCTTTAGCAGGGAAAATGAGTAGTATTTTATAAGAAGGTATTAAGTATCCACATTTTCGGTACCCCATATTGGATGTCCTAACCTGACAGCTAACCACTGTATCCTTGTGGGGACAGGATATGGGACACTGGGACTTTGCCAGGGTGGTGTGACCCCTCACCCATGTCCCTACCCTGAATGTAAAATTGTGGGAGAAAGAGTTGCTTTTGTCTTATTCAAAGTGTGCCCCACCCAAGTCCTTCGCCTCACTTTTTGTAGGTATAGTAAATACTAGTTGAGAGCTCAAATGAGTGAATGACTAAACGAGTAAATGATTGAATAAATGGATTAGTGAGTGAATAGATGAGTGGACTGACTAATAGCTGAATGAGCAAATGAATGAATGGATAGGTGACCAAAGAGATGGATGTGACTGAATGAATGAGTGATTGAGTGAAAGGATGAATGATTGGATAAGTGAATGGAGGAGTAAACGATTGAATTAGTGTGTGACTGAATACATGTGCTGCTCTTGGTCTTCTCTGATGTTTCTCTTGGGCTTAAGGCCTGTACTGATTGTCAGAGGAGCTATTTGCCACCTATGGTCAGGGAGTTTGAACTGGGGTATGTTGAAATACACAATATACTCTAGATTTTAAAGACAGTATAAAAACATGTACAATATCTCATTTTTATACCTATTTTATGTTGAAATGGTAGTATTTTAGATACGTGGGGCTACATAAATTGTTATTGAAATCAATTTATTTTTTCCTTTTTATAATACAGAACCCTGTGGCCCTGAATTATGATTGGACACTGAGGTCTTGGAATGTGATATTTGCCTTTCAAGGTTAGAGAGAAATGAGTGGAATCCTGGCTTCTCTGTTCCTAGCTGTTACGAAAGGCAAGATTTTGAGCCTCAGTTTCTTTGTCCAGTCAGATCCCTGAGTTAGAGTTCGGTGAGCTTGTGTGTAAAGTTCTTGCTGTTACTGTAGGAGGTCAGCTGTAAGTTCTGGATCAGGCACAGATACTATCACTGTGACAATGAAATGGAAAGAAAGAAACTGAAGTGGCCGTGCATCAGGAAGCAAACACGCTACAAGGACAGAACATGGAAAGGGATGCTTCCTTCAAGAACTGCTGGGCAGGGCAGGCCCAGGAAGCAGGGATGGAATGGCTGCCACCCATCCTGGGGAATGCTGCCTACCCTTGCTTCAGTCATAGCCTGGGCTTCTCTGTGGTGGCAGATGGTCACATGGGTGTCTGTGAAGTAGCCTCTGTGTCTGAAGAAGCTCTGAGTGTGGGGGTGTGTCAGCATGTGAAAGTGTGGGTAGGTGCCTGTGTGTATGTATACATGTGTGACTGTAAGAATGTGAGAATATGCTATAAGGCATCTGAGGCTACTGTAAAAAATAATTTTTGTAATGAATCTTTCTCCTGTCAGCCAGCTCCCAAATAATGACATGGAGACTTATTAACTTTGAAAGCTTGTCCTTAGTTTAGGCTTGTCATACTAGTTCTTATAACTTAAATTATCCCATTTATTTTAATTTATGTTATGTCACGTGGCTCGTTACCACATCTCTCCATATTGCTCATGCTGCTTCCTCCATTCTGGCCGGTGACTCCGCTTTCTTCTTTCAGAGTCTTCTCTATCCCTGGAAGTTCTACTTAACCTCTTCCTGCTTAGCGATTGGCCATTTAGCTCTTTATTAAACCAATCACAGCAATATATCTTCACACAGTGCACAAATATCCCACAGCATTTCCCCCTTTTTTGTCTAAATAAAAAGGCAAGATTTTACACTATAACATGGTAAAACTATATATAATAAGAACAATTATCAAGTAAGAATTACATTCACAATGTCTAGTCCATTTGTATTTGGTACATTCAGAGAAAATACTCTATTGCCTGTCTTACCTTGATGAATTTAAAGATTTATACTTAAACCATTTTCTATTATAACTTGTATTATCATCCTAAAACTGCCTTTTTAGACCTAAAAACACTTTCTTAGATTGTGAGTTTCTTTTCTGAATCTGGGTAACAAGGAAAACTGTAACTATAACTATCTAGTCTTCAACCCCTATCAGAGACTCACGAAGGATAAAATATTACCTCAGTAAATGTGGTAAAATATTACCACAGAAGTGCAGAGCAAGCAACTTTTAAAACTAAGAAACAAAAGAAATAGCTGGCTGCTTGGGCAGTCATCCCAAGGTTCCTCTGCAATGTTGGGCCTGTGGGCCTAGGTGTCTTTGCCCTACAGGCTTATGAATATCTGGCAGACTTTTCTTCGAAGCAGAACTTTTGAAGGACTGTCCTACATTATCTTGGCAAAGTTTGGCAGTTGCTTTCTTTTGTGTCCTGCTTGTCCAATTTGGACAGCATACTGTCAGTAGTCAAGGCAAGGGAAGTTTCTTGCCAAGTGGCTAGCTTTGCCACATAGAAAGCAAACTCCATGTAGAGGTTCTTTGATGACCATCATTATTTTTTGAAGTAAATTGGTGTTGCCAGGAGCATATATGTCTCACTGTCATGAAAAGCCTTTTGTTATTAAAACATTTTAAATGCCATATTCTGTACATCTTTGAAGTGTTGGAAGACCATTTATCTATTTAAAATATATTTCTGTTTGACCTTGAAAATATACCTAACATGACTATAAGATTGATTGTTATAGATAACTAACTACTAACCTGTATTTCTTTATTATCCTAAATAGCTTTTTAGGACTAAAACTTTACATTTACAAATGTAATGAAAGCTGTATGGGCTTCATAGGTACTATACCTTAAACAAGAGTAGAAACATATATACAATATAAGAAAAATAACCTTAAATTTGTATCAGTATACATAAATCTATAACAATATAAAATATTTGAGACTAGTAGTTGCTTTTTTAGTTTGAAAGTAGATTCAGTAATCTACCCCTTTATCCTGTCATTTCTGTATCCCCTCTTTTTCTTTTCAGAATGAGATCACTGAATCTAAATTTTCTTTGTTCAGCTTTTTTCCTGACCATGACCAATAACAACTTGTAACCAGCCCCCCTAAACAATGACAAACATCCATAACCCACTGAATGACCAGAAATCACCCACCCTACCTCTTGGGAATGTGGATAGCATGTTCAATAGATAGCTTCCTGTTGTCTGGGGGTGATGGCATCTTTAGGGGACCCTGAGAAAATTGGGGTAATGGTCAAGTCCTAGGAGAGCGAGCTGTATTATTTTTTGTTTAGTCTCTATGTGCTGTGGGTTGTTCTGTATGGCAAATATGTTAATAAATAAAACACTGATTGGCAAGTAGCCAAACAGGAAGTATAGGTGGGACTAACAGAGAAGAGAATTGAGGAAACGGGATAAATAAAACTCTGATTGGCCAGTGGCCAGGCAGGAAGTATAGGCGGGACAATGAGAGAGGAGAATTCTGGGAAGTGGAAGGCTGAGTTGGGGAGACACTGCCAGCCGCCATGACAAGCAGCATGTGAAAATGCCGGTAAGCCACGAGCCATGTGGCAAGGTGTAGATTTATAGAACTGGGTTAATTTAAGCTATAAGAACAGTTAGCAAGAAGCCTGCCACAGCCATACAGTTTGTAAATAATATAAGAGTCTGTGTGTTTATTTTATAAGTGGGCTGTCGGACTGCCAGGGCTTGGCGGGACCCGGAGAGAAAACTCCAGCTACATCTATGTGATGGAAAGTGTAGAACTTATCTGAAGTCTTGACTGGATAGTATATGAGACTAGACCATCTCAGCTAGCAACTTTGAAGATGTTCTGGATGCATAATTTTGAGGAAACTGCAACAGAGGCATTCTGTGAGGCTGGATCACCTGGGCTACTTGTCTTTATTGGTATCTAGTTCTTTTGTTCTGAAGACACACAAACTATATCTCTCTGTCTGTCTATCTATCTATCTATCTATCTATCTATCTATCTATCTATCTATCTATCTATCTATTTCTGCATTAACACAAGTATGGATTTGCAGTGTGCACAAGTCAGTTAAAGATGATTTTTTTTTTTGTTTTATGTTTGAGCAGGTAAAAGGCATCTGTTAACTTTATGAGTTTGTTTGGACTGTATAACCAAACCTCTATCCATGCCATATGAAAGGATAACATGCAATAATAAGTCATGAGGACTCTGTAGCCAACAAGATTTATCATGTCTCATCCAGTCTCAGAGCTGTTCCTATGTTGAGGGATCAGCATATACATCACCTGTCCTGTAGTCTTTTTTGGCTTTTCTCTTCATGTCTACTGCTAAGATCCTCAGGTAATCTCTACCAATCAAATCTGATCTTTATTGATTTTGAAGAAAACCATAACTTTTTGTTTCCTGTGAAACAAAGGCATAACCTCTCAAGACCCCAACCCAACATATTTTCTGACTTTCCTTTTGAAGTTAAGACAGTCTTAAAATACATACGTTGGTTTAATTTAACAGTTTCCACAATCCAATGTCTCTTTGTTTTTTTGTATTTAGCATTTTAGCTATTGTTTTTTGTATATTAGCATTAAAAAAATTCAAAGTCAACAAAGCACCATATAGAATCCTGTAGTGGGTAGCCATTCCAGCTTCGATCTGGAAGTTCCAGCTCCCATTGAGACTCTGGCAACTGTCACGCCTATGAGGCGGGGCGAGGGGAGGCGCCTGGGGACCCGAGAGCTGGATGGGCCAGTGCTCTCTCTGTGCGCTCTCGGTGCCAGGACGATGAACGGTGAAGGTGGACTGTGCAGAGCTCCAGAGAACACCACTGGACTGCGTTACACCTTCCCCAGACCCTGCGACCTACCCATTACTTAATTTGTGAGTTACGCCATTAAATCAATATCCTTTAAACTACATGGAGTAGCCAAAATAATTTCTCCAATAGAATCCAGATACCTTTTTAAACTATTTTTTTAGGGATTATCTTTTTTTTTTTTTTTATTAATTTTCTTACTCATTTTACATACCAACCACAGATCCCCCTCTTATCCCTCCTCCCACTCCTCCCTACTTTTCCCCAGCTCCAGCCCTCATCCTCTCCTCCAACAGGTTAAGTTCTCCCATGGGGGGACAGCTAAGCCTGGTATATTAAGTTGAGGCAGGACTGAGCCCCTCCCCACCTTATCAGGAGTGAGCAAGGAGTCTGATCATGGGTAATGGGATCCAGAAAGCTGGCTCATGCACCAGGCATAGATCCTGATCACACTGCCAGGGGCCCCTCAAACAGACCCAGCTACACAACTGTCTCCCATATACAGAGGGTCTAGTCCGGCCCCATGCAGGGCAGTTGTCAGTCTAAAGTTTGTGAGTTCCTTTGAGCTTAGTTCAGTTGTCTCTGTAAATTTCCCTATCATGGTCTTAACCCCCCTTGCTCATATAATCCCCCTTCCCTCTCTTTAACTAGATTCCTGGAGATCAGCCTGATGCATGGTTGTGGATCTCTGCATCTGCTTCCATCAGTCACTGGATGAAGGCTCTATGATGACAGTTAGGGCATTCACCAATTTGATTATCAGGGTAGGCCAGTTCAGGCATCATCACCACTGTTGCT
Source organism: Peromyscus leucopus (assembly GCF_004664715.2). Classification (NCBI taxonomy): domain Eukaryota; kingdom Metazoa; phylum Chordata; class Mammalia; order Rodentia; family Cricetidae; genus Peromyscus; species Peromyscus leucopus. Next base: position 25,947,551 of record NC_051063.1, on the reverse strand, counting down.
AGTAGTCTAATCTCCTTGTGGATTTCTGGAAATTTCCCTAGCACCAGGTTTCACCCTATCCCCATGATGTCTCCCTCTATCAAGATACCTTGTTCATTACCTTCCTACTCTGTCCCTCCCCCAGCTTGACCATCCTGTTCCCTCATGTTCTCATCCTCCATCCTCTACCCTCTATTGCCCCCCACCCCCACCCCCAATTTATTCATCGGGATGTCCTCTGTTGCCCCTTCCCGAGGTCATCTGTACATACCTCTTAGGGTCCTCCTTGTTTCCTAGCTTCTCTGGAGCTGTGAGTTGTAGCTTCTGTAAGGCAAAGGGCACAGTAAATAAGACAAAATAACAGCCTACAGAATGGGAAAAGATCTTCACCAACCCCACATCAGAGGGCTGATCTCCAAAATACATAAAGAACTCAAGAAACTAGACAGCAAAATACCAAACAATCCAATTAAAACTGGGGTACAGATCTAAACAGAGAATTCTCAACAGAAGAATCCCAAATGGCTGAAAGACATTTAAGGAATTGCTCAACATCCTTAGCCATAAGGGAAATGCAAATCAAAACAACTCTGAGATACCATCTTATACCTGTCAGAATGGCTAAGATAAAAAACACTGATGACAGCTTTTTTATTTTACTTATTTTTTATTTTTATTTTTTATGACTCTAAACCAGCCACTGGGCTCGCTCTGGTAGCTGTCTTTATCTTGCTCAGGTCTGTGAGAGCCTAGCCTTGTGCCCACAGTACCAGCAGCATTTACTTGCCTCAGCTTTGGGAATTTGCTGAGCCTGGGCTGTTTCTTCTTAGTGCGCTGGCTGTTCAAGTACTCACCGTACAGCAGCCATGCCACTGTAAGCCCCAGGCACTGGGTTACTAGAAAGCCGTGTCCAATTTTTTTTTTTTTAATTTTTTTAAGATTTCTCAGGCCCTATATGGAAATATGTGCTCCATGTTGGGTGCTAAATGTTGAGTCTGTCTTTCCAGCCTACTCCCAAATAATGACAAGAAGACTTATTATTCATTATGAAAGTTCAGTCTTAGCTTAGGCTTGTCCCACTAACTCTTATAACTTAAATTAACCCATTTATGCAGTGATATATTGTGTACCCTAATAAATTTATCTGGGGATCAGAGGACAGAAGCAGCCACTAGATTAGACATAGAGGCCAGATAGTGGTGGCACACACCCTTAATCCTATCACTTGGGAGGCAGAGATTCTCTGGATCCTGAGTTCAAGGCCACACTGGGAACAGAGTCAGGCAGTGGTGGCACATGTCTTTAATCCCAGCACTTGAGATTTCATGCTTTTGCTTGGAAAGCACACACACTTTTAATCCTAGGAAGTAACATTCCTGCATTGAGAACGGTATAGAAGGTGTGAGGAGACAGGAACTGAGCAGCATTTCAACTGGGACCCTCAGGGGTGAGGACTCAGAGGCTTTCAGTCTGAGGATTGGTGGAAACAGGATCAGTTGAGGAGTTGGCGAGGTGAGGTTGGTTGTGGCTTGTTCTGTTTCTCTGTTCTTTCAGCTTTCACCCCAATATCTGGCTCTAGGTTTTCTATTAATAAGATCTTTTAAAAGTCGTGTTACCCATTTATTTTAATTTTTGTTCTATCGTGTGGCTTATTACCTCATCTCTCCATACTGCTCATGCTGCTTCCTCTATGTCTGGCTGGTGACTCTGCCTTCTTCTTCCCAGAGTCCTCTCTGCCCCTGGAAGTCCCACCTAACCTCTTGCATAGCTATTGGTCATTTAGTTCTGTATTACATCAGTCACAGCAATATATCTTCACATAGTGTATAAATATTCCATAACAATTTTTTTTTTTTTTGGTTTTTCGAGATAGGGTTTCTCTGTGTAGTTTTGCGCCTTCCCTGGAACTCACTTGATAGCCCAGGCTGGCCTCGAACTCACAGAGATCCACCTACCTCTGCCTCCCGAGTGCTGGGATTAAAGGTGTGCACCACCACCACCCGGCCAACAATTTTTTTATGTTTTCAGATTGTAATTATAATTACATAGTTTCCCCTTCCCTTTCCTCCCATCAAATCCTTTCATATACCTCTCCTTATTCTTTTTTCAAATGTGTGTGTGTGTGTGTGTGTGTGTGTGTGTGTGTGTGTGTGTGTATTATACACAGACCTGCTCAGTCTATATTATGTTACTTGTATATATGTTTTTAGGGCTAACCACCAGATGGTCAACTGATGTGCTCTTCCATGAGCAAGACTATTTTATTTCTCTTACTCTGGGCATTCCTTAGGTACCTGTTGTTCTTTGTGTTGGGTTGATGAAGCCTCCTGAGCTTTTCCTTGTCCACATTAGCATGTCTATTGGTGTCAACCTTATTCAGCTCATGCTTGGGCAACTGTAGCATGAATTGTTAGAAGGTCTTATTAATAAAAACAAACCTGGAGCCAGATATTGGGGTGAACGCTGAAAGATCAGAGAAACAGAACACGCCACAGCTAACCTTACCAACTCCTCAGCAGATCTTGTTTTCTCAAACTGAAAGCTTCTGTGTCCTCATCTGAATGGATCTTAGCTGAACTGCTGCTAAAAGCCTAAAAGCTTAACAGAGGCTCTAGTTCACCATGCCTGGCTGTTTGCAGTGTGGCTTTGAACTCACAGAGATCCGGATAGATCTCTGCCTCCAGAATGCTAGGATTAAGGTGTGTGTGCCACCATTTTCTGGACTCTATGTTTAATATTGTGGTTCTTCTGTTTTCTGACCCCAGATAAGTTTATTAAGGTACACAAAATATTGGGGGACACAATATCATCACAGACAACCATGTTGGTGAGACTTCATGGATGTAGCATCTGACGTTCCTAGGAGACACAGTCTTACAGCAAACTTCCTGCTCCTCTGGCTGTTACAGTTTTTTCACCCCCTGTGAGGCCATTTTTTATAAGTTAAGTTTTAGTGGAATATAGCTGGCTAATATGTTGTCTCTGTGACTCACAGAATTGTTGTAACCCTTTACAGAGAAAGTTTACTGACCCCTGAGCCACAGCAGAGTCCTTAGGTGGGAGCATACTCAGGAAATTGAGGAAGAGTGAGAAGAAGATGCTGGTGTGGAGTGATTACCCACAAGTGGGGGGTGTGAGGTATGAGAAGTAGTGGGCTATACTTTACAATGCCTGCCTGACTTATGTGACACATTTAGCAGTGTTGAGACAAATCTGGACATCATGATGATGGAGTGTGTATGTGTTGGGGCAGGGGGTAAATTTGAAGTAGGGATATGGTAGGGTAAAGGCATGGATAAACATGGAGTCAGAAAATTTAATTTGAGATTTAATGTTTGTCTCATATCAACTCTGTCCTTGGTTCTGTCATTCACAAACAGCTTGATCAGATAGTGATAGAAGTATAATTGTGATGGTAATTAGAATGGGAAGGTGATGATGGTGTTGATGATGATGATCATTGGGTTGAAGATGATAGTGATGGTGATGATGGTAGGAAGGGATGAAGGCAGTGGTGAAGGTGGTGATGATGGGAATGGTTGTGATGGAGATGGTGTTATTGCTGGTGGAGGGGGATACTGGTAATAATAGAGGTGGTAATGATGGGGATAGCTGTGATGAAGATGGGGATGGTGTTGACTGCTACAGAGTGGTACCTGTATTGTGCCAGGTATTTTGAACTTGAGGTGCTGGTTTGCAACACAGCAGTGCAAGATGGTAGCAGCAGTGTCTGTGTGAGGAAAAAAATACTGAGTGACTCAACAATGGTAGGCTCAGCACAGTGGCATCATTTATATTTCGGTTAAGAATCTGTGGGAGCAACTGCTGTGTGACAAGGATGCCCAAGGATGCAACCTCCATCACCAGCACTGTCTTTGGGCAAGGGTTTGCTAAGGGGCCATCCTCAGCTGTGCATCTCTTCCAAGTTGTTCCAGAATTTTCTCTTAGGCACAGTGTATAAGTGCTGAGGAGGCCTGTCTCCTTGTCCCCATGGTGACCAGTAATCAGGCCTTGTGTTGGTTTTGGTTTTTCTTATTTGAAATTGTGGGATCCCCTGGTGTGGCTGAGGTTTTTATGCTCTGGAAACCCCAACTGTGGTGTGGCCATGAGGTTGGGCCTGGAGATGTTGAAACCTGTTACAGACCACAGGCCCCACATGCCCTGGGCAGTACACCATGCCTCTCCATGCTCCACTCAGGAAGTTTTGGGTTCTTCTAACTGGAAACTGCGGCACCATGGAATTTTCTGGGGTTAGAACTGTGTGTCTTTGTCTCACCACATCCAGTCCTGCAGAGGCAAGGACTGCTGGGAGGCCTGGCGTGTGCTGAGGCTCCTGGCCTCACCACAGCTTCTGTCTTGTCTGTTCATTAAGTGAGATCTTCTGTTACAACAGAAGCCCTTGATAAAAGTGTCAGTAAAACAGCCAACTAGTAGACAGACCAATTGGCTTAGAAATAGTCTCTTTTGCCTGTCATTCCTCTGACTTCTCACCACCTGCCCCATCCCAGCCTTACTGAGTTTTGTCAGGCTGCTCCCTGGCCTGTTTCTTAAATATCAATGGAGTGTGAATGACCTAATCTTATGTGACTTGGGCCCTTTCCTGAGTCTCTGAGTTGGCTCTTCTGGATACCCAGGATGGGCCCTGCCATGTGATTCAGTTGGTGGTGGGATCAGGTTTTTAAAGGCATATTGAATAGGATGCTGCTCTGTGTCCCTAGACCTTTCTACTTACATATCCTGCCCATCTGTGGAGTCATATGCCTAGCTGGGAAGGCCTTCAAACACTCAGACACCAAGACAATGGTGGTTTGAATGAGAAAGGCCCTGTAGGTTCATAGGTTTGATTACTTGGTCTCCAGTTGGTGGAAATGTTTGGGAAGGAGGTGTGGCCTTGTTGGAGGTATGTCACTGGGTGTATGGGCTTTAATATTTCAAAAGACTTAAAACATTCCCAGTGTGATTTTTTTTCTGCCTCATGCTTGTGGATCAAAATGTGAGCTCTCAGCTGTTCATGCTACCTTGCCTTTGCTCTGCCATCATGAACTTTCACCCCCTGAAACTAAGCCCAATTAAATGCTTTTTTTTTTTATATTGTCTTGGTCATGTTTTATTATAGCAATAGAAAAGTAACTAAGACAAAGGCCATGACTTCTAAAAGCTCCTTGTAGTCCTTGCCCAAAGGAGAATGGATTTTAGCTACCCAGAGTCCATGGCCTATACTTGCTCAGAAGATTATGGTACACATGTGCCTTTGGCAGTCCCCTCTGTGAGGGTTTCTTCTAAATAGGTTCATCTGGGGTAGTAATGGTGTATAGGTAGCTGAGTCTTGAAAACTCACCTGAGTGTAAAGAACTTATCAGAGCCTAACCACACATACTTCTCAGGCAGCATTATAGCACTGCCATCTAGGTGTTAGCCAAGAGCAAGTAGGTCATTGGCCTTTTGTGCCTGAAAATACAATGGAGTGACCTATGACACAGTCATTAGGACATGTAAAAATCTCTCAGACCAAGGTCAGAATGTCTTGAGGACATCTCTGATTTCTACAGCTTTCCTCTCTGGTATGTAGTCTGTTATAATAGAATGGCTCAGCATGATGAGAATCTGTAACAAACTTGGTCCCTTGTGTAGGCATAGCATAGACCTTACCAAACCATAGGCCTTTAATTCGTGGGTGGGGTCCTGGCAGGAAGTCTTTGGGTCTGTATGCCCTGGGTCTCTATTAGCAATATTCCAAACAACTTTGGAGGATAAGCTGATGGTTTTAGTGGCTCTCCCATGTCATCTCTAGTCACACCTGCCACCACTGGTATCTTTGTTCAAGCTTGGTTGCATGGTCTCCCTTCCATCCACTGTGTTGAAACCTATCAGACTGTTACAGACTTCAGGAAAGACCATGATGCATAGCCTCAAGAGAGAAGATGAGCCAGCAGGTCAGATTTTTTTCCCCCAGGGACATAACAGCCAGGGCAGGAAGACAGAAAGCTGGTGAAAGGTTGTGAGAACTCTGGATTTGATAGTGGCCTAGTATCATATGATACAAGGCAGGCAAGAGTTGGAAAATGGGACTGTTGTCATGATGAGTTAGAGCCCTGATTACAAAATTTTGGAATTGGAAGGAATATTTTCAGTAGACAAGTCCAAACTCTTGTGTTTCTACAGATTCTCTTTAGAAGTAAGCAGGGTGATAAGAAACCAGAGAATGAGCTTTCAGGAAGTTCATATCTCTGGTGCTGCTCAAGGACTTTGCATCAGACTCACAGGCTTCTGGCTCATCTGATTTCAGCAGTGGAAACATGAATTTCTTTCTTTTTTAAAAAGTGATTTGTTTATTTTTATTTTATGTGCATCGGTGTTTGACCTGCATCTATGTCTGTGTGTGTTGGATCCTTTGGAACTGGAGTTATAGACAGTTATGAGCTGCCATGTGGGTGTTGAGAATTGAACCCAGGTTCTCTGGAAGAGCAGTCAGTGCTCTTAACCACTGAGCCATCTCCCCAACCCTGGAAACATGAATTTCTAACCAGGTTCTTGTGCTGCTGCCCCAACAAGTGCCGTGAGAACAACAGAAGAGCAAGAAGAAAGCTCTTTCCACAAAGCTTTTCTCGGCTTCCCCAGAGAGGAAATGAACATCATCCCGAGAGTAAGACACCTGAGCCTTTGCTGGAGTTGTGAAAGGCCAAATTATCTAATGGTTTGAGGCTCTTTCCTTTCTGTGACTCAATTTCCCCATCTGCAAAATGGATTCAGTACCTAGGATCTATCACTAGGGTTAGATGATGAGTAAAAGATGGGTTCACCTTACCACGTTCCCTGGCCTTGAGTGTGTAAGAAACACCACATTTATTTAACTTCCAAATCAAACCGGTGGGTGTGGCAGCACATGCATCTAGGAGGCAGAGGCAGACCCATCTCTGAATTCAAGACCAACCCATAGAGAGTTCCAAGCCAGCCAGGGCTACATAATGAGGCTCTGTTTAAAAAGCAAAACAACTGAAGAAAGGAGAAGAGACAGAAAGGGTGACTGTTACTACTTGTCAAGTCCTGTACTGTACTTACTGCTGGGGCATGCCCTCCCATTGAAGCATTCATGCTTTTGTTGGCCCCATCCCTCTTCCTGCCATCCCCTAATCAGAGGGCACCTGTAGCAGTGTCTCCAGAGACTGCACTAATGAAGGAGCTGGCAGAAACTCGAAACTCCTGGCTCAGGAGACACACATACTCCCCTAGTGTACCCCTCCAGGCTTTGTCTTATCCTCCTTCTCATTCAAGCTTAAGGTCTAATCTCTTGATCCTTTGGGGATTTCCCTTGAGCCATGAGTGAGCAGAGTTCAGCTGGCACCTCTGTCCTACATCCTATCCCTTTCTTATTCAGTGGCAGGAGCCATCCTACCTAGCTCTAGGCCATCCTCCTGTCTGAAACCACCCTCTTTCCTGCTCTCTCTGGCCCTGACCACTACTCTCTGGTGTTCCCTGAGCTTTAATGCTTGGAATGGGTTATTACCTCCACACTGACGGAGACTGGGTTGTCTTTACAGGCTCTTCGGGCTACAATGGAGCAGTCAGTAAAGCCAGAGAGGATCAAGGCTGCTTACATCCCTAGATGGCTGTGAACTGGTGCATGCAATTGTGACAGTGTCAGTTTGGTGAACTTCTCTCACTGAGCCCTCAATTTTCATCTGTTGAGTTGGATTCAGGGTACAGCTAGTGCAGAGGCCTGCAGCAGAGGAAAGGTTGTCACTAATTCCTACAAGTAATCATTCATTTTCCTGCTCAGCCGAAATGAAGAAAGCTTGCAGTTACCAGATACTGTGTTAACTGAATCATTGTCTCCCCTCACCCCTTTAAGGAGGCAGAGGGACAGACAGGACTTTGCCTTTCAAAGGCACCATGGAAAGGGGGGTATTGGAGCTATACTGAGAGGCCAGGTGGGGCTTTGGCAGATAGAGGGGCAGGAAATACAGTTGCTGATAGAGACTCGAGTCTGCAAGAAACATGATGTGTGCAGGTACCTGAGACAAATCACAAATTCCATCTAATAAGCAGACACTGAGTATTTACTACAGACTGACAGAGAATGGTAGAAAATGCAAGACTGGGTCTCTTCTACTTTATGCCTGCTGTCAGTTTGGGCAGGCACACCAATGCACAGAATGATATCTATACATTGTTGTAACATGAACTACTAAACAGTCTTATTAATAAAAGACCCAGAGCCAGATATTGGGATGAATGCTGAAAGATCAGAGAGACAGAATAAGCCACAGCCAACCTCACCTCGCCAATTCCTCATCTAATCCTGTTTCCTCAGACTGAAAGCCTCTGAGTCCTCACCCGGAAGGGATCTCAGCGGAACTGCTGTTAAAAAGCCTCTAGTTCCTGGTCCTCATGCCTTTATATACCTTTCTGCTTCCTGCCATCACTTTCTGGCTCCGGGTTTTTATTCTAAGACCATTTAGGATTCGTGCAACAAGAAACACTAAGAAAAACAGGAAGTGAGTATTCCTGGTAGAGCAGTGCAAAAGCCCTAAGATTAGTGGTCCAGAGGAAAAGAAGGCTAGGGAGAAGGTGAATGTAGGGTTGAATGTAGCCAAGGAAAATGAGTTGAACCTGTGGGTCCCTAGGTGGTTAGGACTGAGAAATAACTAGCTGTTCTTGCTGAGGCCTATCTGGCCTATGAAGCAGGGAGATAGGATGTAGGGTCCTAGCCCCCTTGTAGGACTGATATTCCACTAAAGTGGCGCAGCGGGCCTAGGGACAGCTGTGACCAGGACAATGGAGAAATTTCTACAGTAACGGGACTGTGCCTAGCTTTGTATCTTAAGATACAGAGAAATAATCAAGTTCTACTGAAATAACAGTGTCAACACTTTTAGCCATTAAATGCATAATTTAGAAACTCAACAGCCTACTTGTGCTATTTGTTTAGAAGTAGTGACCTCTTTGAGGCAGGTTTGTTTGTTAAGACATTGGGCATTGTTGTAGTCTGCCCAAGTTATAGGAGGTTGGGTTTATTGTAGGACCTTTAACAGAATTAAAGGGCCAGATGTAGGTGTGGAGGTCATTTTTGGGGGGGGGGGGGGGGAGAAGCACTCTGCCCAAAGTATCCTGTACCATTTGCCTATGGTTGCTATAAAAATGATCATAAACCAAGTAGATTGAAATAACACACACTATTTTGTAGAACTAAGTGGATCAAAACCATGCATCATACAGTTCTGTAGGCTGGGAGTCTGACCCATTACTCACTGAATTAAAAACAAGGTGTGAGCAGGGCAGGCTTCTTCTGGGTCTCCAGAGAAGAATCTCTGGTGTTTCCTAGTTTCTACAGGTCTCCTACATTCCTTGGCTTAAGGTCCCTTCCATCTTCACAGCTTACAATGGCCAGGCTAGTCTTTTCTCATGTTTCCTTACTCAGATCTTATGCTTCTACTTTCCTTGATTCCATTGGACCTTTTTTAGTTGTTTTTTGTTTGTTTGTTGTGGTTGAGACCAGATTCCTTCCAGAAACAGCATAAGGAAAGATTTATTTTGGTTCAAGGTTTCATAGGATTCAGTCCTTAGGTGATTTTAAATGTACTAAAGTTGACAATGATTAGCCTATCTGGGTAATTTAAGAAAACGTCTCTATTGTTGTCTGTAATTCTTTCTTTAACCTTAACCCCCTCCATGTAGTTTAACGTATTCACAGATTCTCACAATTAGGACATGTTTGGGGAGCGTTATTCCGTCCTCCACAATTTGTTAGACTTGTTCTTGAAGCTGACAATGTAAGGATTAGGAAGACTTCTATCCAGCTACCCCCGGTACCACCTGGGAAGCCTGTACCCTGTCCCTGTGCAGCCTCCATGGGGCAGAGTGTCTTCTTGTTCTTGTTTTTTTTTCTTCTTCTTCCTCCTCCTTCTTTTGATTTTTCAAGACAGGGTTTCTCTGTGTAGCCTTGGCTGTCCAGGGACTCACTCTGTAGACCAAGCTGGCCTTGAACTCACATAGATCCCCCTGCCTCTGCCTCCTGGGTTTAAAGGCATGAGCCACCACTGCCTGAGTGTGCTGCCTTTATCTCCTAAACTCTCCTCAAGTTTTTGGGCCCAGCTTCAGTGTTTCTTTTTCCAGGTTGCTCACTTTCCCCACCTCCTTTTATGTCCTAGACAGTTGTCCCCATAATCAGCAAACCTCCTTCAAACCCTGCTCCCTTCCTAAGTGCTGCCATTAGATAAAAAAGGTTTCCCCACATTGCTACATTTTAGAGCTAATATTCTATGTCTTTGTATGCTGCCCAGTATATGGTGTGATGTTTATTCACACCCTTGTGCTGTATCCATCAGCTTCCAATAGTAGGCTGTGACAATTAAATATCTCCAGATATTTTGACATGTTTCTTGGGACATAGTCTTGGGGGTTAAAAACCACCAGAGGAAAGAAAGTTTGACTTCTGTCTTCTGTGAACATGACTACTTGTGTCCCAGTACCTCCAGAAGGATCACTACTTAAGAGATGCTCAACATATCCTGGTTGAATGAATTAATGAATCTATGTTAATTTTCCTTGTTACTGCCTGTGAGAAGCAAATACCTGCTTTGCATAGCCCAGTTACTTGAGAAACACCTGAGGATCCTTGGAGAAGTCACATTCTTAGGTTCCAGTCAGAGAGTGGGATCACAATCTGGGAATTTTCATTGTTAAGGATGCAGCATCTATTCTTAAAAAAGAATTGACTCGTTGTGTGACCTAGCAGCTTCTCTCCTTGGAATGTACCTAAAGGGATTAAAAATAGAGCTTGAAACAGATGCTCGAATACAAATGTCCATGGAAAATATATTTACCACAGCCTCAAATTAGGAGCCACTCCAGCATCCATAGACAGATGAATGGAGAAATGCATATCCAGTGGTCAGGATATAGTGTAGTTTGTAGAGTGCTTATCTGGCATGCACAAAGCTCTGAGTTCTGTTTCCAAGTGCCACATAAACTGGGTGTGGTGTTGCATACCTATAATTTTAGCACTTCGATAGTAGGGATAGGAGGATTAAAAGTTCAAAGTCATATGTGGGTACACAGGGAATTCAAGGCCAGCCTAGGCTGCATGAGACCTTGTTTCAAACAAAACAAATATAACCAAATGTTGTTCAGCCCTAAAAAAGAATAAATTTCTGACATGTACTATGTTATGGATAGACCTTACAGGCTTTGTTCTGCATGAACTAGGCCAGACACCAAGGGGAAATTATTTCTTCTATTTGAGACAGAAAATAGAAGAGAATAGGGTTAGAGGAGGGAGTATGGGGAAGTTTTTTTTTTGTTTTTGTTTTGTTTTAACAAATCATGTTTATTTTTTGGGATGACAAAAATGTTCTAGAGATGGCTAGTGGTGATATTTATACAGCAATACGAACACACTTTATGCTACTGAATTTTACACTTGAAACCATCAGTTTATGCTATTTTATCTTACAAAAAGAGATTCTTCATCCCAGCAAGCTCCTGGAATCAGTAATGTAGGAATGAGAATGGGAGCCATATGGGCCACATGGGTTCTGATGGTCCTTTCAGGTACTTAGCAGTTGTATTGGACGTGTCTAGCCTAGTTCACCTGCTATGCAGGCTGATTTTCCTAGAGGATTTCCCTTCTATGAGGTTGCATGTACCACCCTTTGTAGTAACCAGGCAAGCACACATACAACTTTGTAGAGAGTAGACAGGCATCCAAGAGGGTGCCTAGCTGGTGGAGACAGCTAGTCTGGGTGTCTTGTGTCCTGGTCATGGGGCAACTCTTAACCAGTTCTAGCTGGTTCTTGCCATGTGGGATGTCTGACTGTGGATAAGAAGTCCAGAATGGTTTCGTATGCAGAGTGTCCTTGTGTTTAAATATTAGCACCCTGTTTGCTGAAGAACAGGCAAACAAACCACATTTATGTGGTGATATTTTGTTTGTGATCTAACAAATAAAGCTTGCCTGAAGATCAGAGTTTGGAGCTAAGCCACTAGTTAGCCATAGAGGCCAGTCAGTGGTGGCACACACCTTTAATCCCAGCACTTGAGAGGTAGAGGCAGGTGGATCTCTGTGAGTTCAAGGCCACCCTGGGCTACACAATTTGATCCAGTCTAAAAGAGAAACAGAGCTGTGTGGTCCTAAATGACTTCATTCTTCCATGTGCCTTGGCTTTCTTCTTTGTCAAGGGGAACATAATAGTTCCTGCTATGTAAAATATGGGAAGAAACACACACACACACACACACACACACACACACACACACACAGAGAGAGAGAGAGAGAGAGAGAGAGAGAGAGAGAGAGAGAGAGAGAGAGAGAGAGAGAGAGAGAGAGAGAGAGAGTGTTTTGGGCTCAGGGCATGTCTCTGACTTGATCTAAAGCCTAGAAGCTGGTGGAAAGGCTCATGGGGGTGGGATGCAGGCTCTGGAGCTTTGGGCAGCACCAACATCAGTGGCATCTTTCCATCTCTGCAGGGGGTGGAGGAAAGCGCAAAGGGAAAAGCAAGAAGTGGAAGGAAATCCTGAAGTTTCCTCACATCAGCCAGTGTGAAGACCTCCGAAGGACCATAGGTAAGGAGCACTTTAGTTGCCAAAGCCTCTGTACAACCAAGCCATTACAACTCAGCTAAGCAGATACAGGAATTCTGGCTCCATCTGACATCTTTGCTAATGGGCTAAAGATACAGCCAATATTTGTTCCCTATTTGGTGTGTGCCAGGATGAACTGTTACTTCCCTAGTATCTTTGAGTCAGGTGCTATTATTTTACTCCAGAAGGGGAAACTGAAGTACAGTGGCTCTTTAACTGGCCCATAGTATCTCAGATCAAGGGAGAACAGAGAAAATGGGCCAGGGCCAGCTGGAGTCCCCAGGCAGAACTCCCTGCTTTTTTCTGATTTCCATGCACCCTGCTCTTGGGAGGCAACTCTGTTTTAAGCTTACCATCCCTCTCACTTGGGAGTTTGGTATTCATGATGGAACCAACCATCTATTGAGTCAGCCTAGTTGTCTTTAGTCCCAACATGGCCACCTCCAACAGCAGCCAAGGGCTTAGCTCCTGTAGGGATATAGCAAACACTCCAAATAGGTCTGCTGAACACAACTTATCTCTGCCATACAGATGAAGGAAGTCTGCATATTTTGCTTTATTGGGTTCATATGCTTCTTAAAAGTATAAAACATGCAAATATGAAATACAGGGATTTCTGGTTCCAAACAAGAAGGAGTAGAATGCAGTGTTCTCTGTCTCTTCTACCAAGGGCAGTTGAAAACTCCAGTAAATATAGAAGATTCTGGAAGATAGGTGGATGAGAGCCTTGAGACGTGAAGAATAAAAGGTTTTCCTTTTTGTTTCTATTATGTTCCTGACAAGGTGTTGGGGGAAACAAAGCCTGATATGCTGGTGCATATGGACAAAAAGGCCCTTCTTCAACAGAAAACAAAAACCAACCTGTCCTTTTTAGAAAGGAACAGATAGGGTTGAATATTTGGCTTAGCAGTTAAGAGCACTGGCTGCTCTTCCAGTGGACCTAGGTTTGATTACCAGAGCCTATATGATACCTCACATTAATCTGTACCTCTAGTTCCAGAAAATCCAATGCCCTCTGCTGGCTGCCTTAGATACCAGGTATACACATGATACACATACATATATGCAGACAATCTATCCATCACATAAAATGAATAAATTTAAAAAGTAAATGTTTAGAAAGAAGCACACAGTGCAACTGGGAAGCTGTGGGCACAGTGCAGACCTGCTTCTTTGGCTTACACCTGCATTGACAAACCCACTTAGACTTTGTTTTCATATATATGGTCTATATGTGTAATAGTGTAGACCACTATTACAAATAACATGGACTGAGTAGCTTGAACAGTAGATATTCACTTTTGTTTGGTTCTAGATGTCTAAGATGAAGGACCATTTCTGCTTTCCTTGTGTCTTTCACAGTAGAAGGAAGCACACTTTCTCATATCTTTTCCTGTCAGGGCTCTGTTGTGATTCATAGGGCTCCTCTCTTAATCCATTGTGTTAGGTATTAGGGTTCACCGTGTATACTTTGAGGATGCAGACATTCAGTTCATTAGCACCCTGGTCTAGATTCAAAGGTCATCATCCCCTTCTTCTCCACTTCTGTTCTCTGAGGGACATGCAACTTCTCTTTTGAGGGGAACTGTCCCCACCCAGACTCCAGCTATACCCAGATATTTCATACAAGTTTAGGGCCTTAGATGCCTTCATTGCACCCTTCTCTCCTAAGAAGCTTCCTACTTATCCTTCACCTCCTGCCTCCCCTGTTCTGTTTAATTCTTGTTTGGAGAGCTAGGAGCACAAGATTATGCTGCCAGAGTCTCCTGAACCATGGACCCTTACCCGACAGCTCCAGCCCTGTTTAAGTCCATCTTCAGGTCTCTTGGTGGAGCCTATACCCATGGGTATGAGGACTGGGCCTGCCATGTGAGAATGATGTTTCAGTTCTCTGAGAGGGTGTTGAAAAGCCTCTGTGTGTTGATGCAGTGTGGAAGAGGTTGGGGAAAACAGGAAGGCCCATGTAAGCTAAGGGGCTGCCGCACATGGGCCTGGGCCAGGGGTTGGGCCTTCTTGCCTGTTTATAGTCTGTCGCCGTGGTGTTTGCCCAGCCACTGCTGGGGTCCTTCTGGAAGGCTTTCTTACATAAAAATCCCATTTCTTTTCTAGACCAATACACAAACCAAACAGTGGCAAACACCAAGTTTGTTTTTCTTGTGGACACATGAGCTCATTTTCTGAAGCTCCCTGGGAAGATGTCCCAGGACAGGCTCTGAAAAGGGCCCACTGGGCAGTGTGGGGTGGTGCAGTAGAAAGGCTGTGCATCAGAGAGGAGCCAAGTTCACAAAGACCCTGAGATTCTGCTTAGAATCATCTGGAACAGTGGTCACTGAAAGCCACAGCCTTCTGCCTTCAGCACTGCCTTGGGCAGCCACAAATCCTCTCTATGCAAACCCCCAGACAACTTAAGAAAATGACAATTATTCCTCTGTTGCATCCCCACCCCACATTTACTTTTCTACCCTGCTTGAAATGAACCTCATAGGTAACAAAAAGCTTTGGCAGGGGTGAAGTCTAAGGACCCCTTTTCAGAATAATAATTTTACATATGCAAAATGAAATACACAGAGTTACCAAGGAAATAAATTCCTTTCAAATATAGTTATTAAATACCTATAAAATGTAAAACATAGAAATGTTTGTGTATTCTTGTTAATACTTGAAATAATGAGGTCTAAGAGCTGGTTAGTAGCTATTATGATTTTACATCTGTGGTGAGCATAAGTGGTATTTTTTGATATCTGCAGTAACTATGTTATGAATGAATATGCTGTATCATATTCACTGCTTGTAACAAGTCCCAGGCACTGCTAATATCACTCTGGGCATTGTCTACCTTTGTAATCAAAGGTAGTGTGAATTTTTCGGTAGACCTTGGTGAAAGGCTAGGTGATATCTTCCTCCACGGGAGTCCACAGACCCTTGGCAGCACTTGCCTTCTGCAGTTCACCCTCAGTGTCCTTGGGTCTCTCCCTCCTCCATTCACAGATGCTCTGGACACTTTATTGTCCTGTGAATTCCTCAAGCTTGTTTCCAGCTATGGGGCCTTTGCCCTTGCTATTCCCTTCACCTAAAATATTCTTTCCCACACTGTTTTGCCAGAGTGCTTTATGGTCCCAGACGGAATATCACCTCTAAAGAGAAGCCATCTAAAGAAGAGCCTGCTATCATTGTGTTTCTTCATATAGAGATGTTTATTGAATGGTCTGTGCTCATAACCCCGTCTTCATTTGTTCATTTACTTGTGTATTTTCTGTCTTCTCTACTGGATCAACTGTTCTGGGTTAGAAGTGGCTGTATTTTACCTGGTTCACTCCCTAAGTACTGCCTGGCACATACTGGGGCTTATTAAATATTGGTTCGATGAAGATTGACACAAAATATTTTAAATTAGGGTTCTTTTTAAAAAGTTTATGACATGTATTTTCTGTGACTAAATTTAACCTTAGCAACGTTTTTGACTTCAAGTAAAGAAAGTTTAGACTTAGGGGTTTAAACTTGCAAGTATCTAATTTAATACCTTTCCCTTCTCCTATCCTCAAAGATAAGAAATATCGCCGGTGGTGGTGGCGCATGCCAGTAGGATTTGCTGAAGGAGGCGGAGGCAGGAGGATCACGAGTTCAAGGCCAGCCTGGGCTAATAAAAAAAAAAAAAAGAAAAAAGCCATGGTCCTTTTTGCACTGTTTAGAAAGGCAAGCCTGGGATCCTGGCTCAGCCCATGACCACCCTGTAAAGCTACAACTTGAGTACTTAGCATAGTAATGTTAGTTTTGTAGAGAATCCATAACTCAAGGAATTTGGAACATATTTTCTAAAACCCCCTTTCCAGTTTATAGGCAAGTGGGCAGGCTCTCGGTGCTGAATGACCCATGTAAGACAGTATAATCCCTTGGCTTTGAACTACAGCTTTCCACTACCTAGCACCACCTAAATGCAAACATTTGGGCCCTCTGCTCCAACCAGTACTAAATCATGGAGACCCATTATGCACTCCAAGGAACAGAAGTTTCATCTGTTTTTCTTTATTGTGTCTTGTATTGTGCATTGCACACTTATTTACTTATTCAGTAATGTTTATTTTGCATTTTCTATGTGCCACCCACCAGGGATGCAAAATAGATTCTTGCTCCCTGGAGCTTAGTCATGGCTGAGCATAAGACAGTAATTAACACAGAGATATGATACCTGACAGAGAACATTCCATGATGGTGAGGGACCACTTGTTGAGCTGGAGAATATTGGCAAACATTTCCACCCTTTATGTGAGGTTTTCAAGGGTCTGAACCATATTTCCTTTCCATTTAAATCTCCCCCGTGGCACAGTGAAGTGGATGGAGAGAAGGACAGATGGGTGAAAGTATGGATAGGTTGATGGATAGATAAAGTGGCTGGCTGTATCTTACTCTCTTGGTCTAGACACCAGAAGTGATTGACAGTAATCATATTAAGAAAGGAATTCCTTCCTGCTTGTATCTGTTTTTTATGTTAGCCCCAGATGCGACCTAAGTGATTACAGACACAACTGAATGAGAGGAGGATGGTGCCCAATTACAACTTTATTAGTTAATAGGCTAATTATTCATATACATTTGTTAGAGGTCCCAAATCAAAGAAGTTCTCAGAATGTCCAAAGACTGAAAATGTTAACATAAAGATAAAAGATTGTTGAGGACTGCAGATATTTCCCTGTGATACAGATGGTTCTGATGCGCAAAAGTGTGGAATTTTTTATTTATTTAGCTCAGGATTACTGCACACTTTATTCTTTTATTTAAAAAAGAGGTAAAAGGGGGATTGAGTGAAAGAGTTAATTATTTTACCATTTTTCAATGTTTCTGTATCCAAAAGCTATATAATAAATCAAAGCCCTCTCAACCCCCCTGCAGGAGTGATACATGTGAGGAGGCTATTGGAAGAGAATGACTGTTATGCTTTAGTATGTCACCATTTGTTCCAGCTCTCATGGAAAGGATGGCTGGCGTGGGGGGGGGGGGCGCAGGGAAATGGAGTAGCCCTGTGGAGAGAGCCCTATACCAAAGCGTTAACTTTTCTGAGGAGCAGCTTGGTGACATTCCCAGAGGAAAAAGATAGGTTCACTATCAGGAAAGCCCCAAACCATACTGACTAATTTGAATTAGCCTATTCATTGGTTATTCGTTCAACATCAGTCAACAAATAATGTGAGCTGGGAGTTACAGTGCTGGTGCTGGGTCCTTGGCTACCTGGTGAAGTGATGTTGCTGAGTGGAATGGTTCATCATTGCTGACAAGGTTCTACTTGTCTATTTGTTCTACTGCCTCCAGTTGTGGGGGCTGTGGTCAGAAGGTTTCCAGCTACAGGAGGGTATAGAACAAGTTGCTGATTTCTTTGGGTTATAGTTTTTTTGTATGGAGGGCAACATTTCTGTCAACTTGGTAGAACCACTACAAAGGCAAGAGACTATCCCATACCCATTATCGTCATTTTCATCATCATGATAGTGCTGATTTAAGGACCTTTTGAGAGGACTTCTGAATTTCTCAGAAAAGTTGCACTGTGTCTAAGTGATGAATGGGGCCATTATTTTCTGACTGACACCAGTGAGTGAGTAGGTTCAGTGACCCAGGGATTGGAATTATCTGAACCACCTTCTTCCTAAAACACTTTTCCTATTCACAAGTTCCCCATGAACCTTCCTACTATCAACTGCACAGCATACCCCAGAAGACTCAGGGTTACCCAGATCCTTTCTTCTGGCTAGGAGGTTTCCTTGAAAGGATGTATATATCTCAGAAGCCTGAGCACTGGTTACCGCTGAGGCAGGCTCATGGTGCCTCAATTTTATTTGTAAGGTAATTTAGTAGAGAAGACATGTGATTGGTATAATTACAAACAAAATATGTATGGCCAGATTTGATAACAGCACATAATTACAGTCTCAGAACTCAGGCAGTAGAGGCTGGAGAGGATTGCTACAAGTTTGAGGCCAGCCTATGTGGTGGTGTTGTGTTCCCCAAAATATTGTGCACTCTAATAAACAGAACAGCCACAATATTAAACATAGATGTTAGGCAGTGGCAGCACACACCTTTAATCCTAGCATTCCAGAGGCAGAGATCCATCTGGATCTCTGTGAGTTTAAAGCCATACTGGAAACAGCCAGGCATGGTGACTTGTAGCTGGAATTTTCCTGGTCCTGCTGTGGGATCAGGACAAATCTCTCGCACCTGCCAGTCCTTCTATCCGACAGCCCACTTATAAAATAAACACACAGATGCTTATATTATTTAAACTGTTTGGCATAATGGCTTAGGCATCTTGCTAGCTGTTCTTATATCTTAAATTAACCCATTTCTATTAATCTATAAGTTGCCACGTGGCTCTTGGCTTACCAGTATCTTAACATCTTCTCATGGCAGCAGCTGGCAGCATCTCTCTGCCTCAGCCTTCCACTTCCCAGAATTTTCTTCTCTCCTTGTCCCACCTATACCTCCTGCCTGGCTACTGGCCAATCAGTATTTTATTTATTAACCAATCAGAGCAACACATTTAACATACAGAACATCCCACAGCAGTCGCTCACACCTTTAATCCCATGAAGTGAGCCTTTAATCCCAGGAAGTGATGGCAGAAAGCAGAAAGGTATATAAGGCGTGAGAACCAGGAACTAGAGACTGGTTAAGCTTTCAAGCTTTTGAGAAGTAGTTCAGCTGAGATCCATTTGGATAAGGACACAGAGCGTTCCAGTCTGAGGAAACAGGATCAGCTGAGGAATTGCGAGGTGAGGAAGCTATGGCTTGTTTTGCTTCTCTGATCTTCCAGCATTGAGCTTAGTACCTGGCTCCAGGTTTGTTTTTATTAATAAGACATTTTAAGATTTGTTCTACATCCCTAGGCTAAGTATTGAGACCCTGTTAAAACAAAACAATTTGATGCTGGAGAGATGGCTCAGTGATTCAGAACACTGGCTGCTCTTCTAGAGAGACTAGGGTTCAATTACCAGCACCCATATGGCATCTCACAACTGTCTGTAACTCCAGTTCAAGGGGATTTGGTAACAACTTCTGGTTTTCTTTGGCATCTGGTGTGCATGTGATAAACAGACATACATGCAGGCAAAACATTTATACACATAATAAATTAATTTTAAAAGTTTTTTTTTTTTTAAGAAAAAGAAGGGGAAAAAAACAAGCCAACAGAATAAAACAACAAAAGTCCCCTCAAAACCCCAAATCACTCAGTGAATGAAGACTGGATTCCACAGTTGCTGTAGAGAATTATTACTTTTCTCCTTGGTGACTGTGCTTCCAGAAGGGTTTGTAGGCCAGAGGGGACAATCACATGAGTCTTGCTTGTCCTTGTGACCCAGTGCCTGTCAGACTGGCAGCGACCTCTTAATTTCATTACCAGGGTAATCAAATGTCTGTGGACGTCACTGCCGACCTTGGGGTGATAAGGGCACATCACGCCTCTTGTTCTGCCACTTAACCATGCTCGATAAAGCACAGCATCTGCTTGTCTTCAGAGGGCAAGATAATTGTAGATGTGGTAGGTCAGGTGACCTGTGTGCAGCTGGCACACTGTGAGGGTGAATGTGGATCAGCTCAGGGTTTCAGGTCTTTACTACCTTCATGACAGGCTTGAAGCTCCTAGAGGAACAGCCTGGGCTCAGCATTCATAAGATGCTTTGTGCTATTGGTCAGTGGGTTTCTGCTTTGGCAATTCTTGGGATGGGGTGCTGGCAGGGGTTTCTAGATCTGGACTTAGGGTTTTCAGGGGCTACTCTGTGGGTATCGCCAGGTGTCTCCCTGACCAGGCCTTTGTTACTTTCTATATTTGGGTTTCTATATAAAACTTTATTTCCGGATTAAAACTAAAACCAAATTTGAAACTCCACTGTTTATATTTTCTAGAAAGGTTAACTGAATCCTAGAGAGACAAGTGACTTGCTAAGGTAACTTTGAGGGAAATTTCCCACACTAACAGTTTGCCAGAAATGATGTAACAAAGCATTGCACACTGCCCAGCTTATAAAACAGCATTTATCACCTTAGGGTTCTGAAGGATGGGAATTCAAGTTCAGGGTGTCATCAGGCCTGGGTCCTCCCTATAAACATTCCTCTCCAAGCTTCTTGCAGTTTGCTGACCTTTGTGCTACTTTATAGATGTATCCCCCATCTCTGCCTCTTCATCTGCATAGGTGTGTGAGTATTCAAGTGTCCCTTTCTTTTTTTTTTATAGTATTTTTATTTAATAATTAACTTAGTTTCACATATCAGCCACAGATTCCCCCACCCTCCCTCCTCCCACCCCCCAGCCCTCTCTCCCAACCCACCCCCTACTCCCACCTCCTCCAAAGCAAGGTCTCCCCTGGGGAGTCAGCCAAGCCTGGTAGACTCAGCCAAGGCAGGTTGAGTCCCCTCCTCTCTACACCAAGGCTGAGCAAAGTGTCTCAGCATAGGCCCCAGGCTCTAAAAAGTTAACCCATGCACCAAGGACAGGTCCTGGCTCCACTGCCTGGGGGCTCCCCAAACAGTTCAAGCTAATCAATTGTCTCACTTATCCAGAGGGCCTGTTCCAGTTCCAAGAGGGTTCCTCTGCCATTGGTTTACAGTTCATGCGCTTCCACTGGTTTGGCTATTAGTCCCTGTGTTTCCTCCAACCATGGTCTCAGCATCTCTCACTCATACAATCTCCCCTCTCTCTCGCCTATTGGACTCCTGGAACTCCACCTGGGGCTCAGCCGTGGATCTCTGCATCTGCTTTCATCAGACACTGGATGAGAGTTCTATCATGACAGTCAGGGTGTTCAGCCATCCGATCACCAGAGCAGGTCAGCTCAGGCACTCTCTCGACCATTGCCATAGTCTACAGTGGAGGTATCTTTGTGGATTTCTTTTCTATAAATGTGCTAATCCTTTTGGCTCAGGGTCTATCCTAATGACTGCATTTAAAGCCCATTACTTCCATGCGCCCCTTTTTACAAATAGGGGTACGTCTTGTGTTACTGAGGGCTAAGACTCCAACCTATCTTCTTTGAAGGCTCAATTGAACCCACACCATACCTTCTCTTGGGACCTATGGGGTTCAAGGAAGAGAGTCTGAAAGAGCTTGGTTCTGTAGTCTAAGGTGGCACCTTCCTCCTTCTTGCAGGCCCAGGCTGATAATGTCCTCACAGGGCTGCAGTAACATTTATGGGAGGATTATTTCCCTAGCCATGTTGCATGGTGCTTTCTCAGTTCCTCATTTTGTTTGTTGTTTCAGTGATAGCAACTGGTAAGTTACTTTGCTCAAAACCATTAAGCCTACCACTCAGGTCTGTCTAGCTGTAGTTAAGACTCTTTTTTATTTTGTTTTTGGAGACAGGGTTTTTCTGTGTAGCTCTGACTGTCCTAGAACTTGCTCTGTAGAGTAGGCTGGTCTTGAACTCAGAGATCTGCTTGCCTCTGGCTTAAAGTGTGTGCCACCACTGCAGGGCTCATAGTTAAGACTTTTAAGTAATGTTTTCTATCTTTTTTCTAATGTTTCTCCTACATACAGTTTGGTTTACTTATTCCTCCATTGTAGTGCTTGAGACTGACAAGGGCCTCCTGCATGAGTCCAGACACTGAGCTATACCTGCACACTATTCTCTGTGTATTACTTTTCTTTTTTCATTTCTCTTCCCACCCTGCTCCTTTTTTGTGTATGTGTATATACATTGTGTGTGTGTGTGTGTGTGTGTGTGTGTGTGTGTGTGTGTGTATCTGTGTCTGTGTGTCTGTGTAAAACTGTGCATATGGAGGTCAGAGGATACCCTCAGCTGTTATGGCTCCTCCACCATTTCCCTTTAGCAAGCCCAGAGATCTTCCTGTCTTTCCTCTCCAACTCTCTGATTATAAGCACATACCACCACCCCTGGCTTTTTAAAAACAAAAACAAAAACATGGGCTATAGGATATCAAACTCATGCTTACAAGATAAGCATTCTACTCCATACCCCAGCTCTTGTTTCTCATCTTTTTTTTTACATGATATAAAACTATTTTTCCTGTCATTAAAACCTTTCACCATTTGTTATATTTATTAGGTATCAGTGGGAACATATTAATGAGCAAAGCACAGTGTCCATGTTCTCTCAGTAGCTCTTCTATAGGTGGGTAACTACATCAGTGGAGTACTGAGAACTTGCCTATTACCTACAACCCAACATTAGCCAGATGCCCCCCTCCTTTTCCTCCCTATTGCTTATATCTTGTGTGTGTGTGTGTATTCTTCAAGTTTTCTTGAATGTAAGTCCTTGGCCATAAATGGTGTGTGTGTGTGTGTGTGTGTGTGTGTGTGTGTGTGTGTGTGTGTGTGTGTGTGTGTGTGTGTGTCTGTGTGTCTGTGTGTGTCTGTGTGTATGTGTAGGTTAGGACATCTTGAGGAATGGGTTCTCTTCCACCTTTGGGTCTCAAGGATTGGACTCAGGTATAGGCTTAGTGATAAAGTACCCAGATTCTATTTATGGAATTTATTTCTCAGGGCCATATGTATGTCAATACCTTTACAGCATCTGCCTAAGCAAATTAAGCACCCGTTGTTCTGAACACCCTAAGCTTGCAACCAGGAGGAAAGTGGCAAGAAAAAGGGTGGGCAGATAAATAGTTGGGGCATGCAGGAACTTCTGAAGTTAAAATTGAAATACATCAACCACCAGATGATCCCCTAAAAAGCTGTGGGTACCTACTAGCTGATAGCTGCAGCCCTCTCCAGACAGTCACAGAAAGGAAATCTATAATCCAGAGAGTTTGAGTGTTGTTTTAAAATGTTTTGTTGTTTCTCAGTTGTGCCATCCTTGTGTTCTCTTTTAAAATGACTTTTGAATGATCTTTTAATACTTTTTCTCATTATTAAAATAAATAAATAAAACTGAGCATGAGCTGGGGTTCAGTGGGTAAGAGTGCTAGCTGCTCAGTCCTAACAACATGAATTTAATCTCAAGAACCCATGAGAAATCTGGATGAGTAGGCATGTACCTGCAATCCCTGAACTCCTACAGGAGATGGAAATCAGAGCCAGGAGAAAGGTCCTGAAGCACACGGCCAGCTAGCCTCGAGTATACAGTGCAGCAGCAGAAACAAAAAATACCCTGCCTCAATCAGAACCCAAAAGTTCTGACTTCCACTGTACCATGACATGCATGTGCCTAAACGTATGCGTGGCACCCCCCCCCCCATGTTAAAACATATATCTATGGATGAAATTTCAAAAACAGAATTTAAAAAGAAGAAATTTAAAATTGCCAAAGCAATAGCCCCTAGTGTACTGTGAAAGGGGAGGGAACAGCCCACTCCAACCGTCCTGTCTCCCAGCCCAGAAGCCAGATATTTGTTTTTATTTCATCATATTTTACCTTTTTTCAGTGGTGCAGGGCCTTATTCATGCTAAGTAAATGCTCTACTTACCCCTCTTTCCCCCTTTTATTATAAGACAGACTCTTATCAAATTGCCCAGGCTGGTCTTAAACACCCAAACAGGTCTTGAATCTGGAATCTTTTTGCCTCAACATTCTTTACATGCCTGGTCAGATGTGTGTGTGAGAGAGGGTCAGTGGATAATGTTGTGGAATCAGTTCTTTCTTTTACCTTTACTTGGGTTCTAAGGATTGATTGAACTCAAGTCACCAAGGGTGTGCAGCAAGTACCTTTACCAGCTGAGCCAGCTCCCCAACACAGAATTCTGCTTTTTTCCTACTTACTTGGACATTTTTGTTCTCCTCCAGAGATGGAAAAATTACTTACCCCCACCTGGTCCTGAACTGATTGCTGAGGGATCTTGTTTTTCGTTCTCTGTTTTTTCAAAAGACCTGGAAAAGTGGGCTGAGAGAAACTGTTGCTGTCAGCTTTGAAGTAGCTGCTTTTGTCAGAAATGGTCCTAGGGAGAAATGTTCAGTTGTACTTCTTGCTCAGGGCACTTGTCTAGTTCTGGGCTTCAACAGGCCTCAAGGGGAGGCATGGGTGAGTCAGAGGAAGGGACACTCTACCAGCACAGCTAGGGTGCAGGGTGTTGTTATTTGAGGTCTTTGGGGGAACCCCTGCTTGGAGCATCGTAGAATGGCCCTACCATTGGGCTTGGGAATGCAGAACAGGGGAGACACTGCCCTGACTCATCAGGCAGGTTTTGGGGATAAAAGGAATGAGCCACTGAGCCAGGCCTGAGCAATGAGACTGAATGGAGGCAGCAAGGAACAGGAGCTATAGTGGCAGGAGGCTGGGGTTTGCAACAGGCTCTGTTCTTCACTGACTATGACTAAGCAAGTGATTAAACTTCTCTGAACCTATCTTCTCTGCTTTTCTGACAAATGGGTCTAGGAGTGTTGGGAGAATTAAATGACACCACCAGAGGGGAAGACTAGGCCCAGGCATGGCCAGTTTCATCCTCCACTTCACTATTATGGTCACTGTCTTGGTAAACCATGCTGTTCAACAAAGAGCTCTGTTCCTTGCTCCTCTTGGTTGCTAAGTGGCCAAATCTTGCTGTAAAGTTTGAGCTCCATTTATTGATTGATCGATTCATCTGTTAAGCCCTTCCTTCATTCCAGGGACCCAGGGACTTACCGTGTTGGCAGGGTCTGGCTTTCAGCAGTGGCTCCTGGAAACCTAATCAGGTGACATTCTTCCCCTTTATGTAACCTGAATGGAACCCTCAGATCTCCATTTACTAACTCAACAGACTTGGAGGTCCTGGATGGTATCTCTAAGCCCATCTCATCTCATCACCCTCTTGCCTCCAGTTGGGAGGCTTCTCATCTACTATACACATGAAGGAGATAGCCAATCTTATCCACTGGCCTGTAGTCAACTTTTACTCTAGGCATGGTGGAGCTATCTCAGGTTGGGAAGATGAGTAAAAAAGACACTTGATACTGGGTCACAACATGGGTAGTAGGGCAGGTAGATGTACAGTCTCAATACCAAGAATCAGAGGAATAGGAAGGGAAAGGATCAGAGAGCTGTGAGGATGCTAGTTGAACAGATGAGAGGACAGGAAAGTGCTAGGTCAGTAGTTCAGCATAGTCAGTATCATCTAACTGTGTGATTCTGATGGACATACCCTTTCTAATCACTGTAAAACTCCATGGGTCTGAGGCCATTTTCCAGTTCTGCCTCAGGGATAAGGACTAGAGATTCAGAGAAAATAGTAAGTTGCTGAGTTGGCAGAGCTCTGCAAAAGCAAGGCCTGTGTTCAAATTTAGCCCAAAGCAAACTCAGCTCCATGTTGGCTGTGATTTCTCTATGGATGTGGACAGCCTTAGGCAAACTGGGAGGCCATTATCCATGCTGCTTTGGTGGACTTGATGCAGAAAACCAAGTAGATTAAAGAGAGACTGAATCAGGCCACAGGCATCATCTGTGCTTCCAGCCTGAAAGATTAGCTCAGCTCTGGTAGCTTTTGAAGCTACTCTTGGGGTGAGAGTAGATAGTGCTTTGAGCAAAGCAAGCTTGACTTTCAGGACTGTGAGAGATTCATTCACAGATATTTATGATTGGCCTACTGTGTGCCTGGGAGGAAGGGACATAATTCCTTTATATAGACAGGACCACAAGTTTTCCACTTCTGATGGCACTAACCCTAAGGTTCAGGGGCAACATAGGAGGCAGAGCTGGAGCTGCTTCCCACCTGCAGTCAGGATAGTGAAGATGACACTAGTCACAGGGTGCCTGTGGCACCACCTGCCGGAAGTCTCCAGGCTAACAGCTGCTCCTGCTGCCCACCTGTCTCTTCCCTGTACTTTCTAGGACTGGCTTCTCCCTCCCCTGCTGTTTGTCCACTCACTCTTTTTTCCTTGAAGGGCCTCTTGGAAGATGGCAGATGGGCACGGATGTCATACTGTCTGTTGTCTTTGCTACCTCACTCATGAGTTTGGCCCAAGGCTATTGCAAGTGAGGCCTGCATGGTGAGGCCTCAACTTTATAAACCCCAGCTGATAGGAATCAGATAAGTGTGAGGTACAGAGGAGGCACCTCACTTCTCATGGTCCCATTGGCTGGCCAGCCACAAGATTCTTTCTTCTGGTGCCCTTTGTCACCATCTAATCAAGAGAGATATGTCTCTTAGCCTCCCTTACCCACTTCCCATTTACCTCCTACCAGGAAACCCTCTTGGATTCCTGTCTCCCACAGTGGTTCTACCAGCCTGACCAGGTAGAAACCTCAGCATTCCTGTCACTGTTGATTGGGTCTCTACTCTCTTTTCTATCTCATTGTCTTCATACTTGCCAACCTGCCAAGACTGGTACAGTAGCCTCTCCATTGGCCTTCTGTTTGTAATTGCTTTTTTCTTTTTCCTTCCCTCCCTCCTTCCCTTTCTTTCTCTTTTTTTCGTGTGTGTGTGTGTGTGTGTGTGTGTGTGTGTGTGTGTGTGTGTGTGTATGATTTTTGAATGTGTGAAGGTGCACATATGAATGGGTGTAGATATACATGTATGTGTGCATACATGTGGAAGCCCAAGGTTAATGTTGGGAATTGATCTTCATCACTCTCCCACCTTATTCACTGAGGCAAGATCTCTTAATCAAACCCAGAGCCTGTCAGCCTGCCTTGGGGATCCCGTCTCCCACTTCTGAGGCTTGAATCATGTGGGCTGGAGAGTCAAACTGTGATGTCTTTTGCCACCTTTTGACCACTTGAATGTCACCAGAGAGGACAGGGTCATTCCTGGGCCCTGCTGGAAGGTCTTATGGGGAATATGAGTTTTCCTATCACCCTAAGTGGGCCACCACACCCACTAGGCATTTACATGAGTTTATAGGAATCTGAAGTCCAGTTCTTACACTCTCATACAGAGCACTTAACTGCCAAGCTATGTCCCAGCCCGTAGCTGTACCCCTTTCTTTTCTTCTGTTTCTCACTGTCCTTATATTCAGAAAGTTTTTTTGTTTGTTTGTTTGTTTTTCAAGACAGGGTCTCTCTGTAGCTTTGGTGCTTTTCCTGGATCTCACTCTGTAGACCAGGCTGGCCTCGAACTCAGAGATCCACCTGGCTCTGCCTCCCAAGTGCTGGGATTAAAGGTGTGCGCCACCAACACCCAGCTATATTCAGAAAGTCTTTGACTTCTCTCAGAAGATGTTCAAGTGGAGACTCCTAGCACACTAAGTCCAATGGCTGTGGCTCCTTTCCCACATACCCTATCTGCACTCCATCTGGTTATGTTTCAGACCAGTTTGGTTGACTACTCAGCACTGGGAGCTGAGGTGAAAAGTGGCACCCAAGGAACCTGGTTTGTGTTATGTGTTACTCCTCCCCTTCTATAAGAGTCTATACAGTAATATGAAACAGATTGGCCTCCTCAGCCTGGTATTCATGTTCCCCCAGTGAGTATTGTGTGGTATGCCAGTATGGCATATATATGCCTCTGTGTGTGTGTGTGTGTGTGTGTGTGTGTGTGTGTGTGTGTGTGTGTCTGTGCACACTTGCCTGCATTCACATGACCATCACTATACCGGGTGTGCTGAAAGCAAGTTGCTGGCTGCTTTGGGTCCCTTTCACTTGCACAGGTATGAGGATAAATGACTCATACTCCAAAATGTCAGCAAGGGAGGGCAGTGGGGCATTGTGGAAGCCTGGGAGAGCCAATCTTTAGACATTTTTTATATGATAGTGTCTTCTATCGATCCCACAGGCCATGGGTTCGACATGCTTGGAGATTTTCTAAATATCTATAGTCTCTGCTTCCTAGCTGTTTATCTTCAACTAGACCACTCTGGCCTTTTTACACTCTTCCTTGCTGGACAAGGAGGCCTAGCAGTCATCACTAAGGAAAGTCTTTCCTCCTAGGACCTAAACTTTCCCTGGGAGGCAGAGACTGCTGAGCAGAAAAAGACAAGGAACCTCATTTGTTCCCTAAGTTTGCCTGCTTAGGGTACATGACCATTTCTGCCTTAGTCCCCCTTCCTTTTTTCTCCATGAGGGAGGACCAGGATGAGGTTCCATGGGTGGTCATAGTAGTCCTTCCTGTCTCCCAGGGTCTTGCAAGATACAGCTGTGCAGATACTTGACCACTGAGTCACACATACCTATTGACACTGGTAGGTGGTCTTTTCACTCTTGTTTTCACAAATGAGGCTCTGAAATTTTGCCTCAATTGCCAATTGAGCCAATTGAGAGATTTGCAAACCCAGGCAAGCTGAGGGTACAGCCTTTTCCTGCCTTTTGGGCCTCCTGCCTAGGTCAGACTCCATTTGCATGTAGGCCTCCAAGTCTCTGCTCCCTAGCAGTTGCCACCTACACACCTGCCTAATTATTTCAACCCCACATTTGGGCACAGGAAGATGAGGTTGTGTTCTCGGAGAAGTGAGTTGCTTTCTGGTCTGAACTGGTATGAATTTGCCAAATCAAACATCTAATAAATGCCAAAAACCATTTTACATGGTTGCTTCTTAATGGGCCAAGCCCATATTTTTCCATCAAAATGATTCCATTGCTCAAAAGTGGCTCTGACACAGAAGCTAGCCACAGCATCCTTGTCACAGATTACATTTTATTGAGCTTTGCCACTTTCAGAGAGTCACCACAACTCTACGTAAGGAATATGCTACCTGATGGAAATACTGCTGACAAACATTTTTAGCTGTCTATGTGGTGCAGAATGCTTTCTGAAGGTTTTCTTTGTTTGGCTGAGAAAAGAATCCTTGTTTTGTGAATTCCCTGCTGGGTTTCACTGGCTTTGCCAGAAAGCCATGAAATGAATCAAATTCATCACAGCAAAAGCCATTTGGGTTTCACAGATGCATTTGTAGAAACAATTACAGATTCCTCCATAGATAGTTCACTTCTAGCATGTGATTTTGTGTGTGTACACGTGTTTGTATATTCACATATGCGCATGGTAATGTAAATGTGGAGGCTGAAAGACATGCTTAGGAACTTCAGGAGCTCTCCTTTTTTTGTTTTAATTTTTTTTTTTAAGTCAGAACCTCTCACTGGCTGGAATTCATGGTTTAGGGTAGGTCAACTAACTGGTCAGTGTGCCCAGCAATCCTCCTGTCTCTACCTCTCTAGTTCTGGGATTGTAAGCATATGCCATCCACACCCAGCATTTTTTTTTAAACATGAATTTTGGTGATTGAACTATCTCCAGACTCTTAACATGTAATTTTTGATTAGTGGAAGAATTTGGGCAGTTTGGAATGGAATTATGCTGGGTCTTCTGTCCAGGTCTATAATATGGCTAGGCAGTAACATTTAAGCACTAACTAGTGTTTAGTGTGCTCCTTGTGTTCCTGAGTCTAGGATATTCACAGAGATAACTGATGGAATTTGTACAGTTTCCTACTCAGTGCCCATGTCAGAACTATAGAGGTGGCAGCCATACCTGTTGGGGTGTGAGATGGCTTGGGATGGTTTAGTAGTGACTGAATGAATTATCCATTTGTTTTAATGTATGCTGTAAAAAAGCAAATCATAACTGCTGCATAAGCCCTGTATGTTACAGCTGAGAAAGGCTAAATTGAAAGGTATAAGGGGTCTTGATTAAAACCCAAAATAAAGAAAGATACCAAATCAGTATCATTTCAGGTTGTTTAACAAGAGACAAGTTCTTTAGCCAATCTCATCACTGTGCAAAGAAAAAGTATGCTCTCACACACTGAGAAGACTTACATGCCATTTGGCAGTGTGATCCTATGGACCACCCTGTATGTCACTGCTAGAATCTTTCAATGTAGGACATGACCATAGTGTGACAGTTGCCACAATTGCATGTTTTGATTTTTATAAATGGCTCATATGTGGCTGATGTCTGGAAAAGATGTTCAGGTGTGTCTCATGTGGGTGAGATCTTCACTTGTGTTATCATCTAATCCTCACGAAATCTTGAGCCATCCCTACTGTGATCTGAGCTGAGGAAACTGAGGCTCATAGATGTGACATGATTTTCCTGGTGTAATGTGATTATTAACTGAGAGAACTTGGATTGAAGACAGGCCTGCCTAATGCCTGATCCTAAACTCTTAACAACTATGCCACATTACATCAATCAAAGAAACGATTCTTTCTATCCTAGGATATAATCCTGGCAAGTTTCTTGGGTGAAGTGACTGTCGGTGAATGGTAGGATGTAGTGAGAGATGTTTGAGGGTAACATAGAATGTTCTCTGGATCCAGACATGTGGTGGTTTGAAAGAAAATGCCTTCCAAAGGGAGTGGCATTATTGGCAGAAATGGCTTTGTTGGAGTACATATGGCCTTGGAGGAAGTGTGCCACTTTGGAGGCGGGCTTTGAGGTCTCATATATGCTCAAGCTTCACTCAGTGTGATACTCAGACTATTTCCTGTTGTCTTCTGATCAAGATGTAGCCAGCACCGTGTCTGCCTACATGCCATCATGCTCCCTGCCATGATTATAATGGCCTGAACCTCTGAACTGTAAGCTGCCACCTCAGTTAAATGTTTTCCTTTATAAGAGTTGCTGTGGTCATGGTGTCTCTTAACAGCAATAGAAACCCTAACTAAGACAAGACATGATTATACCTATTGGCTGAATAATTTGAGTGTGAGTGTCTTAAACATTCTCTTCAGTTTAAATGATGTCTCCAGTTAAACTGTTGGTTGTCTCTTCTGTGTCAGCAGGGACCCAGGCCCCTATGTCTCTGCTCTACAGCATGTCTCCTGGTCTAACTTGGCTGTTGCAGCTCCAGCTACCACATTGTTTCAAGGAAGTAGAAAAAAGGGAAAAAGAAAAAAGATACCTTCATAGTTATTTCAACAAGAAGCCACTGTGAGAGTTTTTCTGGAAGTTGATTACCCATCTTTTCAGTTCACTGGCCACCTGATTTAGGGAGTCTGTCCACACAGGAATGTGAGTCCTGAAAACAAAAGACCTGCCCTTAAAGTGCTTTTTGTGGAGTGGCTGCCAAAGGACCCAGCAGTCAGGTGGAGAGGAGAAGTCTCCTGGGGACCAGGACTGGCTCCATTGAGCTCATGTGTCTGCTTTTGTTTCTTTAGGTGGGTTTTTGTGTTTAACTAGGGCATATAGCTATAGCCACCATGTCATCAGCCCCCTGAGAAGACCAGAGACACTCTTGGATCAAAATCAGTTCAGCTTCCCAGATGCCATCCTCTAGAGTAATACAAGCAGGGCTTGGAGCCAGCCTCTCACCTGTACCCTGGGCCAGCTGCCATCTACTCTCATAGAACTCTGTCTTGAGTGGGAAGGTGTCCTGTGCAGGCCATGACAGGCGTGGGGCTTTGGTAGAGGGCTCTCTCCCTCTCCTGATGTGCTAAGGCCTGGGTTCACTCTGCTTCTCATCTCTCAGGAGTTCATGCTGGCTAGCTGTCAGCAATGCTAAGTTCAGAGAGTTCTTACCTCCCCCACACCCCAGACAGGGTTCCTCTGTGTAGCCCTGGGTGTCCTTGAACTCAGAGATCTGCCTGCCTCTGCCTCCTGAGTGGTGGGATCAAAGGTGTGTGTCACCACTGCCTGGCCAGAGAGTTCTTAAAATTGATTGATCCTCAGAACTACCAGCCTTGTTCTGGAGCCTGACTAGTCCACAAAGCTTGCTCATAGAAAGCCTCTTCTAGAATGAGTGTTTTCACGGGGGTCTGAAATTAGCTCTTTCCACTTGGAGAGAGTCAGGATATTGGTCTGTGGGAAGAATGCTAGAAGTTTGGATGGGAAGAAGCTCCTGAAGCGGATGGGGGATGGGAAACCCACACAGACAGTCTCCTCCTGCGCTCTTTGTTCTGTGATTACCTCAGGGTATTTTGGTAAGGAGGTTGGAAAGATATTTCTTGGGGCGTTAGAAATCAAATGCTATTAATATGCTAATTACAGCAGGTTCATTTACCATTAAGGCAGGTCCTGCAGAGCCTCCCTTTGGCAATTGTTGATGTTCTGCTTTAGAAATAGAAAGCCCGTCTTGATTTTCTTGTGATTAGCCCACCTTTGCCTTGGATTTAGCAGGTCCAGCCTGGCTCTTGGCAGTGAAGGCTAGGTGGTGATAGATAGGGTGAGGGAGGTGTGACACAATTCAGAAAGCAGTCAGTGGGAACCGGGGAGATAGCACAGCTTGTGAAAATGTTTGTTGCATAAGCATAAGGACCTGCATTCCATCCCAGAACCCATGCACAGAAGCTGGGTGTGATGGCACACTGGCCAGCCAGCCTGAGATTCATGGATGCTGGGGCGCTATGTTACCTGTTCCTGTCAGTGGTCATCTATTTCTAGCAGTGGAATCTGTGTTTAGCTTTAATTTTAGATTAATGATACAGATGCTCTTTCTTCCACATTTCTTTTGTCCTAGAATAGTGGTTCTCAACCTTCCTAATGCTGTGACCCCTTAATACAGTTAGTTCCTCATGTGGCGGTGACCCCTGACCATAAAATTATTTTTGTTGCTACCTCATAATTGTATTTTGCAATACATTGTTATGAATTGCAGTGTAAATATCTGATATGCAGGCAGTCTTATGTAACCCCTGTGAAAGGATCATTCGACCCCAGGGGTTGCAACCCACAGGTTGAGAACCACTGGCCTAGAAGTACCTGGTTTATGAGAAAAAGAAAATGGCAGCTACCCAGTCAAGAACAGTATTAGGTTGGAAAACTGAGAGAAGAGTGGCTTATTTTCATTGAGTGGATCCCTGAGGACAAGAAGCAGGGTTGACCAATCCCCCAGCTATCTGAGGAGCTGGGAGTGCAGAAGTCTGCCCTCTTAGAACTAGGGGGAACTTTCATTCACTGGCAAGCAAGAGAATGATCCTTTGTTAAACTGTGGACTGAAATTGTCTTGTGATGGTCATGGGACTTTTTTGAAGAGGCAACTATAGATTATTGGAGAATAATATGTTACTAATATACTTCACAAAGCCAACAGTATTTGTCTCAGTTAGGGTTTTTATTGCTGCGATGAAACACCATGACCAAAAAGCAAGTTGGTGAGGAAAGGGTTTGTTTGGCTTACACTTCCACATTGCTATTCACCACTGAAGGAAGTCAAGGGCAGGAACTCAAACAGGGCAGGATCCTGGAGGAAGGAGCTGATGCAGAGACAATGGAGGGCTTGCTTCCCCTGCCTTGCTCAGCCTGCTTTTCTTATAGAACCTAGAACCACCAGTCTCCAGGGATGGCACTACCATGGTCTGGGCCCTTCCCCATTGATCACTAATTGAGAAAATGTCAGCTGTTTCTCATGGAGGCATTTCCTCAACTGAGGCTCCTTCCTCTCTGATGACTCTACCTTGTGTCAAGTTGACACACAAAACCAGCCAGTATAGTATTTATTAAACAATGCTATCTGCCAGAACTAAGTTATGTAGATATACTAGGGAACATTCCAGTTACTCTACCTGAATGATGGGAAGATATAAAGCAACCCTTTTTATTTTCAGTCTTTGGATTGGGAATTAAAACAGGAAAGTCCAAATGTTTAATTTTCCCCTACATAGTGTTTGAAATCTCAGTTTTAAGATTTTAAAGCCAAGAACAGAAAGTCTAATTCACTTGCACATGACTGTTCGTAGATCTTCTGTACTTCGCCATGTGGTCTTACCATGTGTCCTAGGCTTCCCCTACATGGTAGTTGATTACAAAGGAGTATTCCAAGAGACAAAAACTAGACCTGCTTTGTGGCCTAGCCTCTGAAGTCACAGGAATCACATTTACCATGTTCTGTTAGTTGGAATAGTGATTAGCCCCTCGTCAGATCCAAAGGGAGGGGATGTCCCTTCGTAAAGAACATATGCTATATCAAGAAGGGTAAGAGAGCAAATGATGCTTCAGAGGATCCAGTTTTGATTCCTGACGCTCATGTCAGGTGGTCACAAAAGCCTGCTACTCTAGTTCAGGTGATCCAACTCTTTCTCTGGCCTCCAGGGGTGCTGTACTCATGTGTACATATCCATGCAGACACAC
Organism: Peromyscus leucopus; assembly: GCF_004664715.2. Lineage (NCBI taxonomy): Eukaryota > Metazoa > Chordata > Mammalia > Rodentia > Cricetidae > Peromyscus > Peromyscus leucopus. The sequence goes on along the minus strand of NC_051063.1, from coordinate 25,913,137 downwards.
ACACACACACACACACACATACATTTAAAAATAAATAAAAAATTAAAATAAATGTAAGAGAGACTTGAAAAACTGAGTGAGACAGAAGGTATTAACAAAGAACAAAGTGTATTTGAAGAATAAAAAAACTCAAAATTTTCAAAATGAAAATTTAACAAATTGAAGTAAAAATATGTTAAATAGCAGATTTATATTGTTATATGAAAAAAATAGGAAAGTGTAAATTGTATAAAATAAATAAGCTAGAATATGTTAGAATGCAGCCTGAGATGTACAGAGATGGAAATAATGAATCATAAGTGAGGACTGGTGAGATGGGGCCCCTACAAGTTATCCTCTAACCTCTACACACATGCTATGGCACCTCCCCTTTCCTCCTCAAAATATATAATAAACAAATAATTTTTTTTAAAAAAGGTATGGAACTTTTGGTCAGGTCTCCAGCAGAGTCTGTAGGGAGATTTACCTTCTCATATAAGAACTCTTCTGAAAGTGGACAAAAGGTTACTTTACCAAAATATGTTCTGCCAAGCTTCTCTTAAGCCACCTACAAATGCTGAGCTATCTAATAGGTTCCTCACTGTCAGAGAGGACAGAAAGTAATCCTGCCCACCCAAGAATAGTATGTGGTAGGGGCCAGGGCCACCTAGAGCCTTCAGTCCAAGTGGTAAAGTGATGCCAGACCCTTCACCCTCTCAAAGGTCAGAGACTGAACTAGAAGGTGGTATTTTGCCATTTTAAATGGCAGAGCAGGACTGGGTAAGACATAGTTATTTGACCATAAATACTGGTTAACCCTATTTATACTCCAAAGATAATTTGCCCAAAATAAGGCAGTGTGGGATGTGGCCTTCTGCTGTGGAAGCTATTGCTTTGCTCTGGACATATTTCCTTGAGCTGGAAACTAATTTGGTACTACCTGGATGAATCTCCAAGGGGACCTGAGTCAAGTCTGCAGATCTGTCCCTTGGGAGGCAGAAGCTGAGACACCATCATCAGGCATCTCACAACAGTGTCTGGCCGTACAATTTGGCACTTAAAATCAGGGAGATATTTAGACAGGCTATGGCTACTAATCCTGCCTGCCTTGCTGGATGCCTCCAAAATCCTTGAGCCTCAGGGAAGGCATCAGTTTGGATTCTTGTTGCCTTGGCCACACTACAGAGATCTAAGTCCAGGTAACCATCAGCCAGCTGTGTGAGAGTAGATGGGCAACACTAGATTTTGGATGAAGTACTGAGACTGCTTCTTGAGCCAGGCTGGACAGTGTCTGTTGAGCAATCCTGGTCCTCTTGGGGAAGCAGGTTCATCGCACTCAGAAGAGAGGCCTTCAAGTAGGAAGTATATGAACACTGGGTGTCACCACAGATGGCTCTTGTGATGGTTATTCTTCATTATTGACTGCATTTAGAATCCTCTTGGAGATACAACTCTGACACATCTGTGAGGGTGTTTCCAGAGAGGATGGAAGGCCTGCTCTGAATTGGGCAACACCATGCCATGTGCTAGGATCTCTCTAAGGAGAAAGAGAGTTGAGCACCAGCGTTCATCTCTCTTTGCTTCCTGACTGGAGATGCAATGTGACTATCTGCCTCAATTGCCCACTTCCATGTTCTTGGAATGCATCTCTTCTTAAACTGTGAGTCCAGATAAACCTGTTTTTTTCTTAGTTGCCTTTTATGTATGTATGTATGTATGTATGTATGTATTTATTTATTTAAAGTTTTTATTGCTCTAATTGCATGTAAGTCATGAAGCATTAGCAAAAACTTCTGCTTGCAGAGCTATCCTCTTGTCTGCTCATTTTGTTCCTTCTCATGTTTTTCCAACTGTAGACCAAATCATAGATGATGGTCCCTTCACTGGTCATATAGTTCTTAGTTTAATGAGCAGACTCAGACAGTCTGGCTCCTCAGACTCTTCAAAGAACCTTGGTTTTAACCTACAGAAGCAAAGTTTTTTATACTCCCAGGGACAAAACACTTGTCTTAGGAGGAAGCCTCAGTCCATACATATATAGGAAAAGCAAGTGGCAGCTTCAGTCACTGTTTTGTCCTGGGCTGTTAAATTCTTTCCAGTTACTCAGGCATGCAGTTGGGGATCCTGTATCTACAACCAGATATACCCTTGGAAATATGCTGCTTTTATTTATTTGTTAAGAAAGATTCTTACCATGTAATCCTGGCTAATCTAGAAATTGCTGTATACACTAGGCTGACCTAGATCTTGGTGATCCTTCTGCCTCTACCTTTCAAATGATTAAGATTATAGGCATGCACCATCATGCCTGGCTCTCTAAGTTGCTTTTATTAAGAAAAATTAGTATTGTCTTGGATACTTTTTCCAAGGATTTATGTTTTTCCTCATCGTGCAGTGGTGAAGGAGCAAAAGACCTCTTTGTAGTCAGAGTTTTCTTTGGGCTGCCAGCTCACAAAAAGCAACATGGAGACTTATTATTAATTATGAAAGCTTGACCTATAGCTTAGGTTTATCCCACTAGCTCTTATAAATTAAATGAACCCATTTATATTAATCTATATTTTGTCTTGTGGCTTTTTACGTCTCTTCCACCTTGTACCTCTTGTTTCCTCTCTATGTCCTCTGGCATCTCTCATGCTTAGATTTATCTCCCCCTCTTCTCTTTCTGCCCGCAAGTCCCGCCTAACCTCTTCCTACCTAGCTATTGGCCATTCAGCTCTTTATTAAACTAATCAGAAGGTGCCTTGGCAAAAACACATCTTCACAGTGTGCAAAAAGATTACTCCACAACACCTCTTAATGTGAGTACCTAGAGAACAGTGATTTTCTGAGCCATAGTGGGCAAGGGCAGGCACAGTGTTTTGAGGCCCCCCTTTGAGCACACATATTTGGCTATGGCTGAGATATGCTCATCTCAACATCTGACTGTTGCCATAGGAATAGGAACTTATTCTGTTGCTCTGATGGAGGCACAGGTCATTTTGCCTGGGTTACTGCTCTGATGTGTGACCTTTTCTTTTTTAAAAACATTTATTTATTTTGATTTTTTTTTTTTTTTTGAGACAGGGTCTCACTATGTAACTCTGGCTGAGATTAAAGGCATTTGCCATTACTCTGGGCTCTTACTTATTTTATGTCTGTTTGTATTCATGTGCTTGCTGTGTTATGAAAAAAGGTCAGAGGACAATTTGTGGAGTCAGTTCTCTCCTTTTATCATGTGGATTTGGGGGATAAAGCTCCGGTCTTCTCTGGCTTGGCAACAAGTGCCTTACTCACTGTGCTCTCTTACCAGCCCTGATCTTGTGATTTGACTGGTACCTCCTAGGTCTTAAGTGGGAGCCAAGACTGAACTGTGTCCACCTCTTGCCTAGCCTTCATGCTCCTCCCATGCAACCTAGGCATCTTCTGGCCTAACCCCCATTAGTCCCCCGCCCCCCATTTGTCAGCCTCATGTGAGCTCTTCCTCCATAGGCTCTCTCAGGAAGTCATGTGGGAGATAGACTTAGCAAGCTCTGTTACAGATCAGGAAATAGGTCAAGTGATTCAACAGAGGTCATAAGATTACCAGTAAGTGGTAGAACTTAAGTCTTGCAGCTCACTCTTGGCTATATACCTTATGTTAGTTTGCTGGGGCTGCTCTAACAAAATGCCACTAGTAGCTTAATAAACAGAAACTTACTGTCGTCTCACAGCTCCAGAGGCTGCGGGATAGTTTCTGGTGAAGCCTCTTCCTGACTTGCTGCAGACAAGCCACCTTCTTACTGTATTCTGACATGGCCTTTCCTCTGTCTCCCATTATTACTTCCTTTTCTTATAAGGACACAAGACCCAACAGATTAGGGCCTAATCCCGATGACCTCAAATAATGCTAATTACCTCCCAAAAGTCTTGTCTCCAAATGTTATCACATTGAGAGTTAAGGCTTTGATGTATGAATGAGAGGGACATAGTTTTAATCCTTAACAATGCCCTTTCATTGTTTTGGACACCTGATTATACAAGGAGGTGAAATCAGAGGAGTTATTTAGAAAAATTTTTACAGGAGCCCAAAGGTAGGACTGAGGCAATCCAAGAAGGCTTTCTGGGGGAATTAAGTGTGCTAGGATTAAGATTGTGTCTGCACTTATGGGAATCTGGTTAATTTTAGGTCTGTTCCATCTGCCATCCACCAGTCAGTAACTCAGATGAACTGGAGCTGTCTTCCCAGAACTGACTTCTTCCCATGGATAGGGCAAGAAGGGACCCTTGGGACTCTATCTAGCCTAGCAAAGCTAATATAGGTTGATGTACCCAACCATGTAGCACCTCTATGACTTCAGTGTGGAAGGGAATAGGATGCCAGCTGGACAGGGGCAATCCAGAACAGAAACTGAGGAGCCTTTCCTTAGCAGCGCGATTCCATTTGTGGTAGCTAACTCCCTGACTGCTAGGGCGAATTATTTTATTTTATTTTATCTTACAAAGATGACCTGAGCTGGGACAACATCTCACCTGGAAATAAATAAATTCACTTGTCGTCTTCTCCCAGTCCTCTTCTCTTCAGACTGCATAAGAATGTTGAAGGCAATTGACATTGCCAGGTTGAGAACATTTCAGTTCCTGCAGTGTTTTGTGAAATGAAGGTGATGTTCTTGGGACAAGAGTTTTTGGTTCGTACAACATGAGGGGTAGATTCAAGTTCTGCAAATAACAGTGGGTTTACCTGGCTAGTAACTGAAAGGAATGCTGAGGGAGACAGGAAATCTAAGGGGGACAAGAAACTGAAGGAACTAAGAGAGGCTGAAGGGGGCTTAGGGAAACAGACAGAGATTCTGAGGGAAACTGAGCAAGACTGAGGGAGGGTGGAGGAAGCTGAGTGAAACTCAGAGACCGAGAGAAAATGCAAGGTAGAGGGAGGGTTAGGGAAGCTGAGAGAGATTTAGAGACGCTGCAGGAGGGAGGCTGAAGAGGGTTGTTAAAAACTGAGGGAGATGGTGAGGACCTGAGGAATGATGTGATGCTGAGGAAGCTGGGGAGAGCTAAGGGAGACTAATAACAGATTGAGAGAGCTGGAGAGGGATCTGAGGAACTTGAGGGCCTAAAAGGCTGGGAGTCTTCACTATCTGTTAGAACTTCCCTTTTTTTTCCACGTTTGCTCCCACAGGGCCAGCCCTGCACCAAAGCTGAGTCTGTGAGTTTGTGTTCCTTTCTTGGGGACTGAGTCTGTATTTAGCTTCTTCTTTCTTGGTCCCTTAGCTTAGTACAAACTTCGTGGAGTTCAGAAGATATTTAGTAGGCAAATTCTCAGTTTAGGCCATAGCCTGTCTGAGTGGAAAATGTTCTTTTTGTAGCTCCCACTAAAACACTTGGAGATAAAAGGAAATGTTCAGGTTTTCCTTCCTCCTTATCTCCCATACCCTTGTCTTCTACTGCTTTGGCTGGAATTCTGTGTGCTATCTCCTCTGTTCCCAGGCACCATGGATGATGCTGGCAGCCTTAGGAACAGTTTCCTTCCTGGCCATGGGAAGCTTTGTGTTTCTGGGGCTTTCTGCCCCAATTTTTTTTTTCTGGGTTGGAACAGTGGTTTCCTTTTAAGGAAGGGGAGGTTCTCCTAATCAGGTAGGTTCCACAATTCCAGGTGTAACATAGGTATTAGGGTCTCAAAGACCTGCATCAAGTCATTGAGATTTTGCCCTGTCCTTTAGTCCAGCAGGGCTGTGTGGTGCTTTCTACTTTGTAGTGGGTCTAGGGGTGTGAGATAGAAGAACATGAGATTCATGGCAGGTGAGTGGCAGGATATCATAGATAAGCATATGTCACCCACCCGTACATACTCATTAGTATACAGCCTTGCCTGCTCTCTAACTGCCCATATGTGAGATATTATCTTTTTTATTATGATTGAGACCTTCTTATTCTTCATGCTTCAACCATCATCCATTCATATATTCATCCACCCCTTCATTCCCAAGAATCCGCCATGTGCAGGGCCTTGCTTTTAATCCTGGAGAAGGCAGCCATGAGAGGAAAAGCCAGCACTCCACCCAAGTTCTAAGTTGACGTTGATAGGGAATTAACAAACAGTCGGATAGATTTTCCAAACCACCCATATTTAGTGCCTCAGAGGAGAAGTGAAGGAGCACTAGCTAGAGAGGAAGTAAAATGTGGCACTGCCTTAAGGAAGTATGGGTACTAGCCATAGCCTGTTCTTGCTCTCTGCTCTGTGCTCATTGGAGGCCATTGTGCTATAAGTAGAAACAGTTAATATTTAAAACGAATAGTGATTTTTAGGAAACCTTTAGTAGCCCTGTAAAAATTCTTGAGTTTAAGTGTATAAATAATGCTGTAGCTGGGGGTCAGATACCACCCAGCCATCTGTGGCCTTGTATATACCTACATTACCAAGCTTCCTGTCCCTTGTGAATAAAGTCAATTCTGGATGACCAGCTCATTATTGCCCTTGAGAACACGGCCAGGACAAGACAGTCTTGCACAATTCTGGCATCTTGGGAAAACAAAATAAGGTTCTTGGAACTAAGGTATTTATTTATGTTCTATACCCCAGAAGCAGTTCTGTTGACTTCAGAAGCATCTACCATCTAAATTGTAACACTCAATGAAATGTTCTTCCAATGAAGATAGCTCAGGATACCTCCAGGAAGCAAGACTAAATAGTATTCTATAAGGAAGAATATGTCTAGCATTTCTACCATCTTGATGTGAACACGTACGTGCTTTTAGAGATTTGAGGACCTGAATTCCTCAGTCTTCTGTCTCACCTGCCAGCTCCCAAGTAGCCACATGGAAACTTTTGAATTATGAAATCTCGACTGATAGCTTAGGTTTGTTTCTAACTAGCTCTTATAACTTAAATTAACCCATTTCTATTAATTTACTTTCTGCCTGTGGCGTTATTACTTTTATTATATACTGTTTTCCTTTCCTGCTTCCTCTGTGTCTGGCTGGCAACTCCTTGTGACTCCATCCTTCTTCTTCCCAGCGTTCTCTCTGCCCTGAAAATCCTGCCTAGCTATTGGCTATTCAGCTTTTTATTAAACCAATCAGAGTGACACATATTCACAATGTACAAAAAGAGTATTCCACAACATTTCCCATTTTTGTCTAAATAAAAAGGAAAGGTTTTAACTCTAACATAGTAAAACTATAAATAATAAGAACAATTATCAGGTAAGAATTACACTTACAGTGTTCATTCTATTTTTGTATTTGGCATATTTTGTGTAAAATACTCCATTTTTTTATTCCATCTTGATGAGTCCAAAGTTCTGTACCTGTTACCTTTTATCATAACTAAGGAAAACTGTAACTATGACTACCTAGTCATCAACTCTATCAAAGACCACAGAAGGCTATACTATTATCTTCCAAAGCCACTTCCAAAACTAAAAGAAATGACAGGGACATCTGGCTGCCTGGACAGTCACCCAGGTTTCCTCTGCAATGCTGGGGCATCCATCTTCAGCCTACAGGCCTAGAATATCTGATAGACTTTTCTGTGAAACAGGAATTTTTGAAGGACTGTTCTACCCTGTCTTGGCAAAGTTTGACAGTCGCTTTTCTTTGTGTCTTGCTGATTCAGTTTGGACAGTGTACTGTCAGCAGTTGAGGAAAGGCAAGGGCACTTTCTTGCCCAAATGGCTAGCTTTTACCATAAAGAAAGCAAATTCCATATAGAGGTTCTTCAATGCCCATTATCCTTTTTTGAAGTAAATTGGTGCTGCCAGGAGCAGATGTGTTTCACTGTCATGAAAAGCCTTATGTTATTAAAACATTTTAAATGCCAATTTTGTAGGTCTTCGAAGTGTTTTAAGATCACCTATCTATCTAAAATATATCTCTGTATGACCTTGAAAACATACCTAACATGACTATAAATTTGATAGTTATAGATGACTATTAACCTGTATTTGTTACCTTAAAGAGCTTTCAAAGACTAAAACTTTACAAACCTTTTAAAATAAGCTACATAGGTACAATACCTTAAACAAGAATGTTTCTGTAGACTAGGCTAGCCTGAAACTCACTTCTGCCTCTCAAGTGCTGGTATTAAAGGCATGTGCAACCATGTCCAACTACAATCATGTTTTTGATCAGCTCAATTACTTTTTTTTTTCTTTTTCCCAGTTACCACTAATATTAAGTCACTCAGGAGGATTTCTTTCAAGTTTTCCATCAATAAAATATCTGTTTCAAGGCTAACTGTCAAAGGGAAGAAAGGAGCAGAACTAGGCAGCAGTACTCCAGCTGTGAGGAAGCTTATGGGGTCTAGACAGTTATGAGATATGAGGGACTTTTAAAACAGAAAGAGGCAAAGAGAAGCATGTGTTTGGGGTTCTGCCTGTGTCTGTTCAGTGTTTGTATAGCTGAGAAAGCTTTAGTCTAAAATAAGTGGTGTTTGGCAAGAAGTGGTATTGCATGCTGACAAATTGATTGTGCTCTTTTACGGAGATAAAAATGAAAATGCATGAGGCATTTTACTTTCTTTGCCTCTGATGATTCAAGTGTCTACTTGGCTCCATGCAGAGAAGGCTCTTGAAAATGTATATGAGGCACCTGTGTGGCATCCATTACAGGCTTCTAGACTAACAGAGCTACTCTGCCTTGTGGTGTTCAAAGTGTCAAGCACCAGGGAGGAGGCTAGAATAGTCTCCAATGGGGTCTCTGTACCAGGCTTGGGTGGGAGTCCTTGAGTGAAGATTTTGGAATTTTAAAGAGAGATTTATTGGGGGCGGGGGGCAGAGAGATGGCTATTAAGAGCTCTGGCTGCTCTTCCAGAGGACCCAGTTTCGAGTCCCAGTATACACATAAAAAATATTTTTTAAAATAAAGATTTATTTTTATTTTATGAGTATGGATTTTTTTACCTGTGTGCATGTAAGTACGCTGTGTATATGTTTGGTCCCTGCAAAGGCTAGAAGAGGGAGCTATATCCCCTGGAACTAGAGTGGTTTGTAAACCTCCATATATACGCTGGGAACCAAACGTGGGTCCTCTACAAGAGCAATAAGTGCTCTTAAATGCTGAGCCATCTCTCCAGCCCCTTAGATTCTTTTCAAGTTTTAAAATTATGTTTTATTTATGGGGTAGGGTTTGCATATGCAACTCTGCAAGTATAAGATCAGAGTACCATTTGTAGGAGTCAGTTCTCTCCTCCTACATGGATCCTGGGTATCAGATTCAGGTTGTCAGAGTTGGTGACAAGTGTCTTTACACTCTGAGCCATCTTGACAGCCTATGGGGTCTTGAACTTTTAATAGAGGACTTGCCCTTACTCACCTGATTTTCACATAAGGCTGAACCTAACCCTAGCCCATCATAGGGAGAAATTTGGAATTATATGTACTAGCATGTAGCCATTCAATAGCTACTGTTGCACTGGGTTTTATGTAGCCCAGGCTACACTCAAACTTACTAGGTATGTAGCTGAAGATGACCTAGAACTTTTGATTTCCTATTTTTCTACTCCCCAAGTACTAGAATTGCAGATGTATATCATCATACCTGTTTCATGTGGTACTATTGAACCCAGGGCCTTGTATGTGCTAGCCAAGCAGCAACTCAGCTAGAACTTCCTCCCCAACCCCCCCCCCCTTTTTTTTTTAAATACAGGACTTCGTACTGTACCCTAGCTGACCTGAAACTCACTATGTAATCCAGGCTGGCCTTGAACTCATGGCAATCTCCTTTCTCAGCTATATCAGTGTCTGGCCCTATATTATTAGATCTTAATCTGTTCATTTGCTGGCTCATCAAGTGTTATTGCTCATGGCTCCATGTCTGGATCTGTGCTAGGTGTCTGGATATGTGAGAAGTGAGGTAGCCTAGTCCCCTGCTGGTGCTGAAGCAGGCCAATCCTGTTTATATTCCTGTCCTGTTGGCTTAAAGGCTCTCCTCCATGTTGGTCCCAGCATAGGAATGTGCTGTGAAGTGCAATTCCAATAACCCATTAAAGCCAAGCATTGACTTTGGGACACTGGGGACTTGAAGACTCCCCCCTTAAAGGAATACCAGATTTGTTTGGACTAAAGAAGTGTAAACAGGATCCTAGTGAGTAACTGTTCTTTGGGCTGCTACTGCTTTAGTCAGTGTTGTATTGGTCATCTCATAAGAATGTAGACTGTCCCAGGCAGTACAGGGGAGAGATAGTAAGACAGAGAGGACTTATAGCTTAGCTGAGGAGGCAAGGCTGCCTCTTAGGACAGTAGCCAAAAGCATGAGACAAATGTAAGTTATACAACCCTGTGTGGTTCATGCTGCAGAGCTGAAGATTCAAGGAGGTGATATCAGGTCCGGCTTTCTGTAGCAAGACTGGAGAGGTACCTCTCAAATCATTCTCTTAGCTAGCCTGGCCAGTGCAGAAGGTGCCTGATTGACAGCCAGTCCTGAGCAGCCATGTTTCCTAGACCTCATCTGCTGGAGAATGAATGCTCTGGACTCAGAGGGTGCAGACAGTCTGTACCTAAATGGACTAACAAACATCTGGATTACTTAGTATTTTACTAAGCATCTTAGTAACTTTTCCTGTTGCTATAATAATAATACCCTGACAAAAGCAACTTAAAGGATAAGGGGTTTATCTTGGCTCATATTTTGAGGGTACAACCTATGATTAAAGAGAAGGCATAGCAGCAAGAGCTTGGGGCAGCTGATCACATTGAATCTGCAAGAAGGAAGCAGAGAAGTGAATGCTTCTGCTTATTTATTTCCTTCTTTTAATTTAGTCGTGGACCCCAACTCACGGAATAGTGCTGCCCACAGTGAGTATTTCCCATCTTAATTCATCTAGACAAACCCTCCCAGACATGTCTAGAGGCTAACCTAATCCAAACACTACTTCACAGGCATACTGAGAGCTTTGTCTCCTAGGTGATTCTAAATCTTGTCAAGCTGACGTATTAACTATCACACTTTGATACCTCTTGTTTCCCATGGAGGTTGCTACCTGGTGGCATTGATGTAATGTCACCTACCTCTTAGACTCCAAGGTCCTTGTCTATTGCTACTGTGGATCCCAAGAGGCTAAGAAATGCAGGCCAGTTCTATAGTCAGCAGGAACTGTGGTCAAACCCTAGCACTGCCTCTTGCTGACTCCTTGATCTCATGCTGACTCTGATCATGACTTTATTTTCCAGCATCTGAAATACAACTTGTTATAGTACCTGTCCCATAAGCAGTGAGGAAGGCTACATGAGACAGGCATGTAGTGTGCCTAGCATGGTGCTTGGCATACAGTAAGGTCTCTGTTTTTTTAGATCTGTTATTGCTTCAGTTATTTTATATACTTGGTATCAAAATAGGAAGGCCACTGTCTGACTTAAACCTGTCTCTTTCCTAAAAATAGTTCTGCCAAATTCTCTTTTAGAAAAATCTGTGTCTAAATTCTGATACCAGAGAGTGAAGAGATGGCTTCATCAGTATTGTGCTTGCTGCACATGCATAAGAACCTGATCTCCAGGACCCATGCAGAAGGCTAGATGCAGTAGTGCATGTGTCTATTCCTGACACCTAGGAGGCAGAGACAAGTGGATCCTTGGAGCTTTCTAGCCAGCCAGTCTAGCTGAATCGGTGAGCTCCAGGTTCATGACAATGTATTAGAAAATATAGTGGAGACTAATTGAGGAAGAAAACCCGTGTTGGCCTCTGGCTTCCCCACATATGCTCATTCACAAGCGTGTGTATTCGCTCACACACACATTATACACACACATAACCATGCTCATGCACACACAGTTCCAAACATCAGTGGATGACAACTCTAAGCAAGATCTAGGTTCCTGCTCTCCTGTACTAGATCCTGGTAAAACACCTTTCTCCCCGGATCCCTGTGTGGAATGTTGGCCATTGCATAAGCTCTTATGCCTGTGAGCTAAATTCACTCTTGAGCACCTCCAAGTCCTCATGAGACTAAAACCAGGCTAATCACAGGTAGAAGGCTTGAAAGGAGTTGATGTAGTTTGATACTTAATCACTAAAGATCTGGGTTTTCCATCAGGCCAAACCCATGGTGGGCCACAGGAAGAAATAGAGGCTTACTAGAGAGAAGAGTCTAGAAGGACAAAATAACAACTTCCTACATTTTTTTTCTCTGCATACCAAGAATGAGGGCTGAGGGGCAGACTGAGTTTCATGCTAAGACTCATTTTTTTTGCACCAGGTTGAGAAAGAGTCCTGGGCACCCATTGGTGAAATGCCTGCCCTGAATGCACAGGCTAAGGCTGTCTAAGTCCAATTGGGAATCATGTTGAGGAAAATCATGTTGAGGGCTGAAGGACTGCCAACCCAGAGACTTCAGGACTTTTGGGAAGCCATCATTACCTCCACCTTCCCAGGCATTTACTTCTCAAGCTGCTTTTGGCTATAATGCTGTTAGCCTCACTATATACTTGCCAGTGACCCAGGAAGAAGCAGGGACACCTGGTTAGGGGTGGGGAGGATAGCTCAGTCAGCTTGTGGAGGCTGCTATTTGGTTGGCTTCACACACTACTTTACAGCCTGGCCTTCCTGTAGTTTGTGTTATTAGCTCATTGCTCCAGGTGAAGCCAGTTTGGGCCCTGGAAAGGCAAAGTGGACCCAGCTTTGAAGGATACAGAGCCTCACCCTGCCTAAACTCTTCCCCAATAGGCCTGCATATCCAGGAGCAGAAATGCTTAGAAAAAGATGAAGCTCTAAGAAGTGCAGTAACCACCACTGGGCTCCACAGCCACCTGTGCCAGGGCTTGGCTTGGCACCCAAGAGAAATATTACCTTGAAGCTCATGCTTACAGATGTAGGAGGAGAGCAACAGAATGGGCTTAAAGATCTCAGGGGTGGTGAACTCTCTTGGGGCTCTGATGTTACACTCACCAAGAAGACACCCTCCCTGTGGCACTATTAAAACAGGAAAGTTCATGGGTGTTGGGTTCAAGGTCATATAAGGTCAGAGGTGGGGCCAGAGGCAAAGTCCAGTTCCCTGGTCCATCATTGTTCCCTGGGGTGTGCTTTTCAAAAAGCATCAGGTCAGGCTGGGCTCAGGTCTACTTCTTGATTCTAGGAGCTCTGCACCAGATTTTTTGCATTGGGTTGAGAAAGAGTCCTGGGCACCCATTAGTGAAGTACCTGCTCCCAATGTCCCAGTAGATGTGGTAGTTCTGACTGGTATCCAGAATCCAGTGAGCCACCTGGGCCTCTTTCATTGCTGTTGGATGGGAGGCATATTAGTAACAATTACCCATCACCTAGGGCTTTAGGGTAAACCTTATTTCCAGCAGATTGACCACAGAAAGATGTTGAGGGAATGGTCTGAGCTTTGGAAATAGGATTGTTACTTCCATTCATTTGCTGCTCCATTGCTCATTCGTTTTGCATATGCACCTATGCTGCTGCTTGGGTCAAGTGCTATGGCAGGTGCGCAGTAGTGAGCCAGACCTTACAGGAATATAATGTTGGAACCACCTGGTAAACTTTCACAAAACATTCATTCTGCTCCAGTGTTGATATAGTCTGTTTGGGTGTGCCCTGGGCATTCCAGCTTCTAAAACGGTACAGGTCTGAATGGAAATTTCATTTCATGAAGAGGAAACAAACAAATAAGCAAACAAAGAAAACAATTGAAAGAGTGCCCCTGTAAGTGGATGGTATCCCTAGGATGGTTGCAGCAGGGCCCCAGGGTAGAGAGCAGCTTTCACTCTAAGCCAGCCTGTCCTTGGTTGCTCTGTGGCAGCCCTGGTCCCAAGTTGCTGGGAGGTTCTGCCTCAGGCTTGCAAAGTAAAACAGAGTTCTGAACACTATAAGTTTCCCACCCCTGAGCAGAATTGGACAGCTGGCAGTCACAGATCTTTGCTTTCCAGGCTCTTCATTGATTTTTCAGCTGGGCCTTTAGAGGTGTTTTCCTTCATCTGTGAAAATTTCAACATTATAAAAATAGAAGCAAGCACAGGTCATGCATTTGTGTGTTTCCTACTTGCACACAGCTTTCAAAAGAGCCAGTACTGATGCACCAGGTGACTCTTCTGTCACCAGGTGTCATGTCCTCTGATTAGTTTGCAGGAGTGAGGCTTTCAGACACTGAGAAGCTTTGGGGTAGAGGAAAGCAGTTCATATTCAGTGCTTACATCCTCTCCTTTATGAATTGGTAAGAAAGAGTCAGACTTGGAGCTTAGATCCTGATTCTGTCCCTAGTTCCTCCTAGGATTCTGGGCCCATCATCCCCAGCTGTTCACTCTGCCTCTTAATTTACCAGCTCTTTTCCCCATTCCCACTGTGAGAAAATATCCAAGTTCTCTGGTTTTCTGTACTTTAAGAATGAGGAGGAGTTCATTGCCTGGCTCTGGGGTTATGGTATTTTAAAGATGTCCCAGTGGGAATGCCATATCTCCACACTCTGTCAGTCTCAGCTCTAGCCCCTTCCTAGACTACCTTTCTGATGTACTTGAGAGGGTCAAGCCAGGAACTTGCCCCTGCAGTCCCTGGCACCCAGTTCCTATTTCCTCAAAGCCACAGGCAGGCACTCTTCCTTTCCTCCTCCTATGGGCCCCTGAGCTCCAAAAGCTGTTAATTCTGACACATAGTTTGTCCAAGTGCAACCAACCCTGTAAAACCTGGGCTTTACATTTATGATATTTCAAAGCTATGTGACAAGCACAAGGCATTAGTAAAACTAGAGGCTAGAATTAGGGGATACGAGGCACAGGAAGATGGGGTTTGGTGAGGGTGTGTTTGTGTAATGTGCCATATGTCATTTTTATTCATATAAAAACATCACTCTTGAAGTAATCAGAACCTGCTCAGCTGTTAATGACAAAATACCAAATGTTTCCCTTTTCCTGCTCTTTCCAAGGCGCGGACTGCAAGGAGCTGCCCTTATGCAGGATGCTATCATGCCTCTCCAACGTCATAGACTATTTTTCCTCAGAAGAAAAGCCAGACTGTTTTTTCCAGCTTTGGCAAGAGGTTTTGAGAGAAAGCTGATTTCAAATCACTTTTTCTGTTTGTTGTATCAGACCTGTAATATGGCAGAATGGTGCTCATGGACTGTAATCCATTCTCCACATGTGTTTCCTACTATCATAGGGACTGTGAGGAACTTACCTCCTTGCCAATAACCTGGTGCTTCAGGGAAACAAACTTAAATAAAGTACATTGACATGGGTATCTAGCTGGCGGAGAGATGGCCGCAGGAATCCCTTTTAGAGGCACCACCCCCCCCATTTACCATAACATGTGGTTTCATTTCAGAGGGCTCTGGTGTTAGCATTTCCATTTCCTCAGGAAGCCACATTTCATTCTTGCTCTAATTCCTGAAATGGAACGTACATTTTCCTTGGCCCAAGTTCAAGGAGTGCCTGGAGCAACAATGAAAACAGTTATAAGCAGGTTTCAGTCATGTTCACCCCTCCCTACTCCACCACCCATGTGTGTTCCTTGCTCGATTAAGAAGGATTGCCGCCAACTCTCCAAGAGCCAACAAGGGTGTTGGGTGGCCACTATGTTTCACTCAGGTCTTGTGACCACCACAGGGGAGCCCTGCTATTCTCTATGCCTGTGTTCTGGCTTCTGTTGGGAGATCTGGTTGCCCTCTAAGTGCCCACACACCACAGAGTCTTAATTAAGAAAGTATGTTCCCATTTCATGTAACTGGAAAAGAATGAAAACAATGACAGCATTTATTTATCTTCACTATCAATATCATTCCTGCTTCTGAGTCTTAAAGGAATTATCTGGGTTGTAAGTTTTGACCTCACACATGAGCTATTGAGAGAGTGTGGCTTCTTTCAGAGAGGGTTTCAGTGCAAGGCAAAGCTGGTAATAGAGCCAAGCACCTCCCAGAATTTGGATCCAGTGGCTCAAGGACAGAGAAGTATAACTCAGCCTGAGATCCTGCTTTCATTTGTCAGAGAGTCAAACCTCTTTTCATTGGTTCCATTTACTTATATTTCTGAGCCTTCAAAGCAGTAAAAGCCATAATTTCGATCATCTGTTTTCCTGGCTGCTGTTCACACAGGACAGACCATGTACTGGGACTGGGTTAGGTGCTCCTATGTGTTGCTGGTAGCCCTGGTGGCTGCAGGTTAATTGATTGAGTGTTCCATGGAGCAGCTGAGCCCAAGACAACCTAGTTACCCAGGGCCACTTAGTGACTGTCAGCATTATTTCTGTAGGTAGTTGAGTAATCCTGTTATAGAGAATCAGTCTCAGGCACTGTGGTCTCTACACACTAATATCATAACCACCTGCTATGAAAGATAGACCAAATCCACATCCGGCTGAGGACCTATGAGCCAAAGGATAGAGGTAGCACTCAGATCCCAGTGTATCACTAGCTCTGTAGGAATTCTCACCCAGTCAAGCAACCCTGTCTACTTCTGGAATACAAGAAGGATTGGATCTTGGATATTTCTAATCTGTTGAACTGATCAGCAGCGGACACATAGTTTCTAGAATCTCTGTGCAGTTCCAGCTTTGTGGTGGAGGAGGAAGCAATACTTGCTTGTGAGTGGTATAGGAGTTTGCCGTAACAGAGCACTTAAGAACAGGCAAAGATTTTGTAAATAGGCTTTTATTTTGAGTCATCAAAATACTGTTCAGGGCTGAAAGGCTTATTAGTCAACCCATTTTTGTTGTAATAAATGATAAGTTTTGGATCCCCGGTTATTGGGTATCCTCTGCTGCCGATAATAATAAACCAATTAAACAAAATTAGTAAGTACAGGTTTAATCTGAGCAGAGCATTCCTGGGTGGTCCCAGGGGGAAGAGGAGAAGCCATGAGGGAAAACCACAAGGGGAAGTCTTGGGCCTGACCTTAAATATCCTCCAGGGGTGGAGCCGCTGTAACATGAATCATAAAAAGGTCTTATTAATAAAAACAAACCCAGGGCCAGGTATTAGGGTGAATACTGGAAGATCAGAGAGACAGAACACAAACCACAGCTGACCTCACCTCACCAACACTCAGCTGATCCTGTATCCTCGAACTGGAAACCTCTGAGTCCTTACCTGAATGAATCTCAGCTGAACTGCTAAAAGCCTAAAAGCTTAACCAGGCTCTAGTTCCTGGTCCTCACACCTTATATACCTTTCTGCTTCCTGCCATCACTTCCTGTGATTAAAGGTGTGTGTCACCATGCCTGGCTGTTTCCAGTGTGGCTTTGAAATCACAGAGATCCAGACGGATCTCTGCCTTTGGGATGCTAGGATTAAAGGTGTGAGTGCCACCATTTTCTGGCCTCTATGTCTATCTAGCAGCTGTTCTGTTCTCTGACCCCATTTGTTTATTAAGATGCACAATATATTGGGGAACACATTATCACCACAAGCTGCTGCATGGTGGGCGTTCTCAGGGGTGGGGTTTGGAGGGGGCAGCTCCAGGAGAGATCCCCAACAATAAACTAAAACTAAAAAGCCCAGCAATAGAACACATGGCTTCAGGTATGGCTGGATCTAGAATTTGTGTGTTATCTGGGACACTGCTCAACTTGACGCAGCTGCAACTTTATTTTGTCAATTGTTTTTTGTCAATTTTTTCCCTATATTAAAAAAAGATAGGTGCCAGCAGCTCCAGGTGTGTCTGTTGCTAAGCCTTTAAGATTTCAGGAAAAGTCCTATTATGATGGTGCACACCATTAATCCCAGCACTTGGGAGGTAGGGGCAGGTGGATCTCTTGAGTTTGAGGCCTGGTCTACTGTAGAGAGAGTTCCAGGATAGCCAGGGCTACACAGAGAAACCCTGTTTCGAAACACACACACACACACCCAAAAAAAGGAAAGAAAGAAAGAAAAAGATTTCAGGAAAAGAAAAGACCAAACAGTTGCTTTTTAAAAGAGTAACTGCTGTCTGTGGTAACATGGTGTGGATCCAGGTGCATGCTCACAAGACACCTCATACTCTATGAGTACTAGGCAGTCAGGTGTTAAAAGGCTTACATGGAAAGTTGTGAGTGTTGTGAATTTATATATGTGTCTCCATACATGATGTACATGATGGGCTAGAAATTTAAGAGTGTTCCTCCCCTTAGGAGGGAGGAACTATTCCAAACTGGAGAAGCATGTTAGGACACAGATCTGGGCCCCAATTTGGGAATTCAGATCCTGTCAGTCTGAATGAGCCTGGGATCTCCAGTTCCTAGAGGATGAAGACAAATCCTTGCTTGGAGTAACACTGCCCTCGAGTGAAACTACAGTTAGGATTTTCTCATTTTATGGTGGAAGAAACAAGCTCAGAGAACTCAGGTTGTGTGACTAATTTTTTTTCTTTGCTTTGGTTATTTTTATTGAAATGTTACTGCTTACCAGCAATGCAGCCATCAATTTCAAGTGTATAACTAAATGACTTTTTGTAAACATGTACAGTCACGCAGTCACTTTAGTCATGACATAGAACATTTCATCCAACTAGATGTAAAACAAAGGATGACTAGATTGCTACTCACAACTCCAGGGAGGCTATCTAGTAAAGAGGACCCTAAGAAAGACACAGGGATTGCCCAACAACAGAGAAATGGATGAGATCTACATGAACAAACTGGACGTGCAGGGGGGGGGTAATAAAGGGCAAGGGTCGGGGGGAAAGAGAGCTTAGAGGAGCGGGAGATCCCAGCTGGATCAAGAACAGAGAGGGAGAACAAGGAGAGAGACCATGATAAATGAAGACCCCATGGGAATAGGAAGAAGCAAAGTGCTAGAGAGGTCCCCAGAAATCCACAAAGATACCTCCACAATAGACTACTGGCAATGGTTGAGAGAAAGCTCAAACTGACCTACTCTGGTGATTGGTTGGCCAAACACCCTAACTGTCGTGGTAGAACTCTCATCCAGTGTCTGATGGAAGCAGATGCAGAGATCCACGGCCAGGCCCCAGGTGGAGCTCCAGGAGTCCAGTCGGCAAGAAAGAGGAGGGATTGTATGAGTGAGAGATGTTGAGACCAAGATTGGAAAAAGCACAGGGACAAATAGCCAAACTAGTGGAAACACATGAACTATGAACCAATAGCTGAGGAGCCCCCAACTGGATCAGGCCCTCTGGATAAGTGAGACAGTTGATTAGCTTGAACTGTTTGGGAAGCCTCCAGGCAGTGGGACCGGGACCTGTCCTTAGTGCATGAACTGGCTTTCTGGAGCCTGGGGCCTATGCTGGAACACTTTGCTCAGCCTGGGTGAAGGGAGGAGGGGACTGGACCTGCCTTGACTGAATCTACCAGGCTGAGCTGAATCCCCAAGGGAGTCCTTGCCCTGGAGGAGATGGGAATGGGGGGTAGATTGGGGGGAGGGCAGTGAGGGGTGGGGAGGACAGGGGGATCCGTGACTGATATATAAAATTAAATTATAAATTTTTTTTTTAAAAAGAACATTTCATCCACACCCAGAGCTCCCTCATGCACCCCTGTCATGAACTCCCTGCTTTGATTGTTCTGATTTTGGTTTCTGTAGATTTGTCTTTTTTGAGTTTTAGACTTATGAGATCAACTGTGCATGTGCTTCTTTTGCTTCCAGATCTTGGACCCATACAGTGCCACTTGGGTTCATCCATGCTGTGTTTGCTGATGATGTCTAACTGTGTGGCTTAAGTGTTAAGTGGTATTTGTTTGCATGATTGTGGCACGTCATGGTTTTTCCTATGTTTATTGATATATGTTCAAGACCCTCTGGAGGGTTTTGGTTCCACCTGGAATGGATTTGGCTGGCTTTCCTGACTTCAGACCTGCTTTCCTTTACTGTTGGTCATATACTCAGGTTACAAGCATGTTTTCAGTACTTATTAGCTCCTCCTTAGGTTTTTAAAGACAGCAGACATTCCCTGGCTTTAGGAAGGAGGCAGCTATGTTAGAGGAATCAGGTCAGCATCATATTACATTGTAAAGGGGTTGGAGGCCCAAGGGCTTGGGGACACGGATTAGTGTGTGATCAAATTGTGACCTTCCACCTTCTTTTGTAAGTAAAGTTTTATTAGACACAGCCAAACCTATAGACAATTCATACAGTGGCAGGGGGACTTTCATTACAATTCCATTGTTGAACAACTATGACCCAAACCATATAGCCTTCAAAGCTAAAATATTTACTACTGGTCTTTAAAACTTTTTGCTAACCTTTGCCTTAGATTCAGGGAAGGAGACAGACACTAGACTAGGTATTACCACCAGGGGTGGACCAAAGCAGAGCTTTGGAATACTGAGTAAAATTGAGCTTCAGTGTTGACCTTGGAGTCTGCCTTGAGACCTCTAATCATTTGTGAAACTGGCAGGCAAGGAGGGCTCCAGTCTGTCAAGTGACTCTCAGCAGCTGGTCATTCTTACACCTTTATTTTGTAGATGAAGAAACTGAGGCGTAGAAACTCAGGCCCATGATTACTTGGAGTGACAGGTGAGACTGCTTCTGCCAGTACCTTCCCTCTATAGTGCCCTTGTATTGTGAGAGGCCCAGGTCAGGGACCCAGGTATTGCTAGGGGAAAATTCTGAGGACAGGGCCTTTGGTCTTCTTGCGCCCTCTGTTGGTTGATGTCTTGGCAAACGTCAGGCTGACCTGGGAGGATGGAGAGGGAAGAGGCTTGCTGTGTGTGCTGTGTTTGAACATAGGTATTGAGACAATTACACTTATCACCAGGTAAATTCATCCTCCCACTCAACATGACTTAATAATGCTTGTTCCTTTGTTTCTTGCCCCTATCCCCAAGCACCTTTGTTGTAGAATATTATTTCAAGGTGTGTTACTTTTGTTTATACTCTGGAACGTTTGTTTAATGATGCAAAGATGTGTTTGAGTAAATAAAATTCACCTGCAGTCAGGAGGCTGCGTCAGCAACTAGCTCACAGGAAGTGGTATGGAGGAGCTAGGTGAGAAAGGGTTTATAAGGAGGGTCAAGGCGCAGCACAAGGGCTTTTTGGAGGTCACGAGCAAGGAGAGGAGGTGAGCTACTTGCTATTCAACCTCTGAAGAGCAGAATTCCACCATAACCTTTGAATCTTGAGTTCTTTAGAGGGAGAGAGGTTTAGTTAAGTTGCCTTTGTAGCTTTTCGAGAGTTGACTAAGGCCCTTGCAGCCTGACTGCTGCTGGTAGTGTCGAAGTTCCAGTTGCTGATTCAGACAGCTGTGGCTTAAAAGGCAGCAACCATTTTTAAAAAACGACAACACACCTTCCACTTTATTTAAGCCATTTCTTCAAGTCTACTCTGTGGCACCCTGTAGTGGTCATTTACTCTGCCCTGAACTCAAGAAGTCACCTTTAAAATTAGAAGAATCTTCTAGTACAGAGAAGCAAGAAACCTTAGACGAGAGTATAATGAGTGAATAAAGGAAGAAAAGGAACAAAGTTGGTATGCTTGGGTGGGACATGCCAGTGATGTACAGGACCCAAAGCAAAATTTCAGGTCTTATAGCTGGTGTGTGTGTGTGTGTGTGTGTGTGTGTGTGTGTGTGTGTGTGTGTGTGTGTGTAGTGCATATGCAGTGTGTATGTTCCCCATATGTACATCTTCCCAGATTTTCCAGCTAGAAGAGACAGAAAAGGTTTCTGCCCTCTTGACACTTCCCAGGCAACACTGAAAACCTGATTGTGTATAGCACAGCCAGCAACTGCTGTAACAGAGAGGGTGTACTCCAAGGGCACCCAACTTCATTATCATCAGACTTTGCAGGAACTATCTGTCTGCTCTTCACATTAGTTCTTGCCACACTGAGAACTTTGCTTTGTACTTCCTCTTGTCACCTTCCCTTTCCATATTCTTCCTCGTATGACCTCATCCATTCCAAAGGAATCTCAGTTCCACTTGCTTTTGTGGATAAAAATATATAATCCTTATTGGAGGCTGAGAAAAAAGTCTGGAAATATAATTACTGGTTCTTTTGTCCCTTCCTGGCCAGCTAGTAAGTAACTTTCTTGCTTGGAATCTTCTGTATGGTTGGAAGAAGCAGTGAAAGGGGTTGGGGAAGTGGGTGGTCCTGACAGCTTATGTCAGAATCACATAATGTTTATACTGTGCCTGTGTTTATATCAGCCTTGTTTCCATACTGACAGGAAACACCATATGTAGGGGAAGAAATTCTGTCAGATGAACTCTTAGGGAATCACAATATAGTACATGAAATCTCATAATTGCTTTTGGAAACAGGGTTACATTGCTCAAATCAAATAAGAGGTAGGTGTAAAGATTTGTTTTCCTTCCCCAGGAGGTATGGGGGGCTGCTGAGTTGGAGGCAGTGAACAGTGGGGCTGAGCCTTGTGTTAACAGGTGCAGGCTAAAGACCTGCCATGAACCACAGTGGCCAGGATTCCTCCTGAGGCTGACAACCATACTCATCTGGCATGCCATTTCATAACTGTCACTTGGAATTGTGTCTGCTCACCCACATGCACCCATGTTGTTCTTTTATCCAAGTAACTCTCCCCTCTACCCCCCCAGAACCTGGCATACACTGAGGCTAAATGCTTGATGGACTGGCTATTTGTGAACCATCTGTGCCTGGAGATGTGGAGCCTGTGCCCACATTGAAGGGCAGAGTTAAGGCAAGAGTCCAGTGATGGTCTGGATTGAAGCACCTAGGAAGGGGCCACAAAGAGGATAGCTTGGCATGGGGCTTATTCATGTTGATCAAAGTGTCCACTTTATAGAAAGCCACATTTGTGAGTGAGTTCTACATATATTTATAACCTGTGAGTTTCTACCAAAATAGCCATGCTTTTGAGCCGTTTGCTCATGAAAAGAACAATGTATGTCTACTCTTTGTAGTTACTGTCAGATATGAATGCCCAGGCCTCAGGCTGGGCTTTAGCAGCATGGAAGGAAAAATAAATCTCATCAGTCTTAAATCCTCAGGACTCTAGAGATAAGCAAGCCTCTTTCCAGGAAGTTCTAGAAGCAGCTCCAGGGCTAAGGTCACATGCACTAACCTTAGTGGCTAGGTCTAGGGCATGGGCCACTTTCTGAACCTATGGCTGTGGCCAGGAAACAGGCCTCCAATTTGGCTATTACTGAGTCAAGTGCCCATGCTTAACCTTATCTTTGTGATGGGGAGAATGAAGGTTCTGATTGGATGGGGATGTGTCATTTGCCCATTCTTTTTTTTTCCCCCCTTGGGACAGGGTTTCTCTATATGTCCTGGAACTTGCTCTGTAAACCAGACTGACCTCAAACTCACAGAGATTGGCCTGCCTCTGCCTCCTGAGTACTGGGATTAAAGGTGTGTGCCACCTCCTCCTGGCTGCATTTGCCCATTCTTGAACCTGTCATTATGGCTGGAAGACAGATTACTCTGTTTTGCTAGGTCTGAGTCACAAACCATCTTTAGAACTTGGGTGGCACCAGATCCCAGAACCAGAAGGTTTGGTGGGGATTTGTTCAGACTTGGAGAGGATGTTCCCTAGCAGAGAAGATGGGATAGACTAAAGAAAACTTACATCCAGGCTAATAATAGGTCTCCCCTTGCTAGTGAATGGTTGTCCCTGCTCCATAACTGCCGAGGACTCAGCCCTTCCTTTCCACCAAGTTGCTTCCAGGCTCTATCAGTTTGAGGACAGCTGCAGATTAGAAGGCCAGAGCATCTGGGACAGCATGCCTCAGTGTTCATTTCCTCAAACATCCTCCAGCCAAGGGAAACTCAGAGAAGCTTAAGTGTTATTGCTGGGAAAGAATCCTAGTCTTGCCCCGAATATGCACTTTTTCATATGAGGAAAAACAAAGAGGGTCAAAGAGAGGATAGGGTGAGCAGTTGAGGTAACAAAACATCCAGAGCTAGCACTCCAGCTTCTGGTGTTGGATGGCTCACCCTGTTTCTTCTTCAGAACCCTCTAAGTGGCTGAAGGGTAGTCACTTCCTATTTCTATGCCTGTTCCTCTGGGAAGTGCAGTTTTTATTTGAAGCATTCAAAGAGTGGGCTTTGTTCCAGTGGGGTAAAAATGGAAGAAAAAAAAGGCAAAAAAGCTCAATGCAAAATTATATCTACTAGGATGCTTTGAATTATAAGTAATTTAGGACTTTTTTCAAACTGCCCTAAGCAATCAGTTTTTCAGATGTGCTGTGAGCTTCAGGCATGGTTTGCTCCAGATATCTGGATATTACCAGGGACAACTCTATTTGTCATTTTTCTCAGTTCTGACCTCAGGGTTCAGCCTCATTCTCATAGCAGCTTTCTACACAAGGTTAAGGACACGGTTATAGGCACTGGCTTCCAGAGCAAGAAAGAGTACTAACTGAGTTGGTTTAGGCCATGATCCTGACACTGTGGTGGTATTGTGTTCCCCAAAATATTGTGCACCCTAACAAACTTATCTAGGGTCAGAGAACAGAACAGCCACTAGATACAGAGGCTAGAAAATGGTGGCACTCACACCTTTAATCCTAGCATTTCAGAGGCAGAGATCTACCTGGATCTCTGTGTGTTCAAGGATACAGCCAAGCATGGTGACTCACGCCTTTAATCCCAGGGAGTGATGGCAGAAAGCAGAAAGGTGTATAAGGTGTGAAGACCAGAAACTAGAAGTTTTTTGACTGGTTAAGCTTTCAGACTTTCAAGAAGCAGTTCAGCTGAGATCCATTTGGATGAGGACACAGAAGCTTCCAGTCTGAGGAAACAGGATCAGCTAAGGAATTGACAAGGTGAGGTTGGATGTGGCCTGTTCTGTTTCTCTGATCATTCAGCATTCACCCCAATAACTGCCTCCAGGTTTGATTTTATTAATAAGACTTCTAAGATTCCTGCTACATGACACCTTTACCCACTCACCAGAATCAGGCTCTGTTTCATGTTGTTTGGCCAGACAGGGAATGGAGCCATAATTGCCAAAACCACTGGTGTCTCCATATAGAAATCATAATGCTGAAAAACAGCCAGGTACCATTCTTTGTTCTAGACTTCTCTGTGTGTGTGTGTGTGTATGTGCAGACCCTATGAGATAATGGCTTAAGTTCACCATTTTCTTGCCTCATCTATCCAGGACTCTTGACCCAATTGTAGCGTAACAGATTGCCCTGCCTGGTGCTCTACTGATCTCATCATGCTTTTCTTGTCTTGTCTCCAGACAGAGATTACTGCAGTCTATGCGACAAGCAACCAATTGGGAGACTGCTTTTTCGACAGTTCTGTGAAACCAGGCCTGGGCTGGAATGCTACATTCAGTTTCTGGACTTAGTGGTAAGTCCCCACCAAGTGGCCCTTGGGTCTTCTGTGATCAGCAATTGGTTTTTGTCCAGAGGAAATATAGACCTGTTGGTTTTGAAACCTGAAGAATCTAAACTTGTTGCATGAGAAACTGTGAAAGTTCTTCATGTTGACGTAGCTCTTGCCTTCCTCCAGCTGAAATTCCGATAAAATACACAGCTAGTATCTTTGTTTACCAGTTTACTGTATGTTTCCCCAGGGAATGCAAACTTTTGGCTTTTGAGCTTCTTGTCCACCCCATCCAGCAGTGCTCCCTGAACACACAGGCACCATCAGTAAACACTTGTTCATTGAG
The DNA here is from genome assembly GCF_004664715.2 of Peromyscus leucopus. Lineage (NCBI taxonomy): Eukaryota > Metazoa > Chordata > Mammalia > Rodentia > Cricetidae > Peromyscus > Peromyscus leucopus. The sequence goes on along the minus strand of NC_051063.1, from coordinate 25,887,737 downwards.
TGCCCATTGGCTGTTTCAAGCCAGCCCCCACTGTCTCTGTCAGATGGCTATGCCTGATGCTTCCAAGACTTCCTTTAGCTGTGTTGTGTCTCATTTGTTTAACAAAAGCATGAGCTTTTAGAGAGATTATGAAAATACTCAGTAGTACATCAGCCTTTGATCAGGATGGTCATGGCCCCTCAAGCTCATAGCCTAGACAACTAACCTTTGGATTTCTATCTGTGCATGGAGATTAAGGACTCTAGGTGGCAGGAGAGAGCAATAGAGAACTCCTGTGAAGGGAGTGGGGCCATTGGGATCTCCTCTCAAGGACAGAACCATTTCTTAGAGACTTACATGCCCTCTATCTCTATTGAGGATGCTTCCCCACAGGGCTCAAGTTTTTAATGTCTCTTCAGACTTTCCCTGTTGTCTCTAGACCTATAAGCAAAGCTACTAGGGTAGACGTCTCCGCTGAACTTCCACTACCTCTACCAAGTCAACACACCCAACACATGCAGCCACTTCTTCCATGTCCCCAGACTCCCAGCCCCAAGAGTGTTCCTTGCTCTGCAGTTACTAGAAGCTGAAGTCTCTGCAGTTCCCTTAACTCTTCCCCCTTCCTCATTCTTCCCCCGTGTTTGGGAAGCATGTGCCTCAGCTCCTTGACCTCTTGAGCCCCTTTCATCACCTAGGCCTCTGCCTCAGTCCTGGTCCTAACACAGGCCCTGCCATCTTTCACTTGAATGATCAAGCTAGTTCTCAACCATGACTGAGAATTAAAAACACCTGGGAGCCTTAAAAATTACCAGTGCCTAAGCTGAAACTCAGACAAATAAATTTGGATCTCTGAGGATGGGGCCTGGTGGTTTTTTTTTTAAAAAGTTATTATGGAAAGTTTCAGACTATTAAAAAAGTAAAAGTCAGCTGTATAATGTAATGAGCCCTCATGTGCCTTTCACCTCACTTCAACAGTTATCAGCCCAGACTTCCACCCTCCTCTCAGCAGTGGTTTATAGCAAGTATCAGCTATCAAAATTGTTTCAGTATATATCTTTAAAGATTAAGAGTTCTTTAAAACAAAATAAAACCAAAAAAATGACTAAGGGAGCTGGAGATATGGCTCAGAGGTTAAGAGCACTGACTGCTCTTCCAGAGGTCCTGAGTTCAATTCCCAGCACCCACATGGTGACTCATAACCATCTGTAATGAGATCTGGCACCCTCTTCTGTATACATAATAAATAAATAAATCTTAAAAAAAAAAAGACTAAGGGTTTAATGTCTTAGTCAGTGTTCAATTGCTGTGAAGAGACACCATGACCATGGCAACTCTTATAAGAGAAAGCATTTAACTGGAGGCTTTCTTACAGTTTCAGAGATTTAGTCTATTACCATCATGGTGGGAAGGGAAGCATGGCAGCATGCAGGTAGTTGCTGGAACATAGTTGAGAGCTACATCATGAGAGAGAGAGAGAGAGAGAGAGAGAGAGAGAGAGAGAGAGAGAGAGAGAGAGAGAGGGAGAGGGAGGGGGAGGGAGATGGAGATGGAGGAGGGCAGGCACACACACACACATTCTGGGGTTTGGCATGGTCTTTTGAAACCTTAAAGCCCACACCCAATGACACACTTCCTCCAACAAGGGCACATCTCCTAATCCTCCCAAGTAGTTCCACTCCCTGATGACCAAACATTCAAATGTATGAGCCTATGGGAGCCATTCTTATTCAAACCACAACAGCTTAGGATTTGTTTCAGTGATAGAGCTCTGGCCTAGTACATACAAAAAGACCTGGGTTCCATCCCCAGCAATGCATAAAAACAACACATATAAGAAAAAAGAAAGAAGGAAAACACCCACCATTTCTTGTAAATTTCAGTGTGTGTGTGTGTGTGTGTGTGTGTGTGTGTGTGTGTGTGTGTGTATTCATCCGTGTTTGTACCTGATTTCATCAGAGTAGCCTTATATTCTTCCATTGGGGAGTATAAGATATCTGGTCATCTTTCTTTTTGAGATGGCAACATTCAACACCTATATCATGTTTACAACATGGCAATATTCTAATTCTACTCTTCTTCATGCTAACTGGAGGACTCTTCACTTCCTCTATGGCTGTCTAACACTAAAATTCAAATAGGAAATGACTGAAAATTTTTCCTTTATGTTCCAAGATGCCCAATTTGGGGTTGGGAGATAGCTCAGTTGGTAAAATGTTTGTCATGCAACATGAAGATCTGCCACCTACATTAAAATAAACAAACAAAAAAGCTGGGCATGGCAGTGTGTGCTTATAATTACAGTGCTGGAGAGGCAGAGATCGATGGATCCTTGGGGCTCACTTGCCTATTTGGTGAGGTCCAGATTCAGTGAAATAACTGTCTCAAAAAGTCAAGGTGGACAACACCTGAAGCTGACTTCTGGCCTCCATATGGATGAACATACAACAAATGAAGAGCCCTACATCGGCTCCCTAACATCCTTAGTAGTGGTAATATGTGAGAATTTTGAGCTCATGGCGTTAAATGTGTTGTATGTGTCCCAGTACACTGAAGTTCTTGTCCTTATTTCTTCCTGGAGTCACTGTTCGCCAGTGGGAACCCCACTCAGGTGGGCTCCTGAGCACTTGTGGAGCCCAGGATTCACTAGCAGCTTCTTACTATCTGCAATGATAGTATTCTGGGTTCATCTTGTATTATACCAAGGAGCCTGGTTCCTTTCCCTGGAAAGTGACATTTGGGAACCACAGTGTGGCACTAGGGTTGCTCATTGTAACCAGATAAGCCATCATGTCTAGCAGGTAGTAGTAGTGTTTTTCAAATTTCCAAGGACTTTACTGTATATCTGTATATCAAGCTGCTAACCATGTTCTGAGGATGGCTTAACAGATTAGCCACCAGCAGACCCCTGCTTTATCTTTAATTCCCAGTCTTCACCAGACTGTGTTTTCAACTTCTGGTTCTGTCCAACCATTTGCTTGTTGGAGCTCTGACATGCTAGGCTAAGTTAAGTTCTCTGGCCCTGGCTGTCTGAACCCTCTCTTACTGAGATGCCACTCAATGATCTCATTTCCCTGACAGGTGTCTGCTTATTCTCCTGGTCCTGTTCACAGAGCCTTCCCCATCTCACCTTCTCTCTTCTCTGAGTCCTTGCTTCCTATGTACAATTATATCGTCATTACACTGTGCTGGCAGATGGTTATTGATAGAAGTTATTGAATCCATAAATGGGCTGCCAGGATGGTGCAGGCTCTGTCCCTAGCTCTCATGAAACTGTGGGCAGATGTTAACCTCTCTGTATGAGGGACTCCTCTTTTCCAGGATCTTTGGTTATGGCCATAAAGCCTAAGGACCACTGGTCAAGAATGCACCAGGGCCCTCTGTGTATACCCACCTACCATAGCCACCTAGACTGTGTCTTGGAGAGTCCTCACTTTGGCTTCAGTTGCCTTTCTCCAGGGACCCAGAATACTGTGACCCATAGCAAAGCTTTCACTTGAGCCAAGATAAGAAGCCCTAGTACCAAGCTACTCACTAGTCTTTAGCCTTTCATTCATGTAACAAAAATACTCTTTGCTAGGTAGAGTTCTAGACATTTGGGACAAATTAATAGAATAGTCTAAGGTGCCTGCACTTGTGATGTTACCTTCTAGCCAGAAAAGGGTGTGCCATAAACACAGGAGGACTAATTTTTAAGTACTAGGAAATGGATAAAAAAAAATAACCAGAGCAGATTATACAGTGTTGGGAGTAAGGAAAAGGAAGCCTGGTTGTAGGTGTTAAGAAGAGTGGGCCGGGCAGTGGTGGCGCACGCCTTTAATCCCAGCACTTGGGAGGCAGAGCCAGGCGGATCTCTGTGAGTTCGAGGCCAGCCTGGGCTACCAAGTGAGTTCCAGGAAAGGCGCAAAGCTACACAGAGAAACCCTGTCTCGAAAAACCAAAAAAAAAAAAAAAAGAAGAGTGGTAAGCATAGGTATTCTTGCAAAGGTAACATGTGACTGAAGACTAGAAGGAATTGAAGCTAGTAGGTAAAGGGCATTGCAGAAAGGGAACCTGCTGTAAGAATGCCTATGGAGTGTGCATGGTTAGAGAGGAAGCAGTTAGGGCACAGGGAGTAGGAGAAGCACTGATCATGCAAGGCCCTATACCTCTGAAAGACTTTGGCTTTTATGTTGCATGAAGTTTGGGAACCAATGGGGGATTTTAGCAAAGCAGTCGATGGCATGATGTGATCTAGGTGGGCATGGGTAAAATCTGGTAGATCTGAGAGGAGGTGGTTTATAGCAATCCAGGTGAGAGCCACAGTGTTTGGGCCAGCATGAAAACAATAGTGACAGGTAGTTGGATTAGACTTGTGGTTGGGGGTGGGGGGCATGTCTTGGAGGCAGAATTTCCAGAGTTCCCTGATGAACTGGAGATGAGATAGAATTGTTGAGGATGGTTTCCCTTGTTAGTCACTTTGGGACAACAGAATAACTGACAAACGCAGCTTAAAGAAAAGGGGATTTATTTTGGTTCATCATGGTGAGGAAGTCTTGGTGTCAGGAGTTAGAGGCATCTGTAGTCAGGAAGCAGAGAGTGATGAAAACAGGTTGCCATTGCCTCTGCTTCGTCCTCCTCCTCCTCCTCCTAAAAAAATGGCTTTCTTTCTTTTTAAGTTTTTTGTTTGGTTGGTGTTTGTTTGTTTGTTTGTTTGTTTTGGTGTGGGTGTTTTGCCTGCATGAATATCTGTATACCGTTTGCATGCTTGGTACTCTTGAAGGCCAGAAGATGGTGTTGGATCCCCTGAGATTGGAGTTACAGACAATTGTGAACAACCATATGGTAGGTACTGAGAATTCTAGAATAGCAGCCAGTGCTCTTAACCTCTGAGCCATCTCTCCAGCCCCATTTTCTTTCTCTCTTTCTTTCTCTCTTTCTCTCTTCCTTCCTTTCTTTCTTTCTTTCTTTCTTTCTTTCTTTCTTTCTTTCTTTCTTTCTTTCTTTCTTTCTTTCTTTCTTTCTTTCCTTCCTTCCTTCCTTCCTTCCTTCCTTCCTTCCTTCCTTCCTTCTTCTTCTTTCTTTCTTTCTCTTTCTTTCTCCTCTCTCTCTTTCTTTCTTTCTTCCTCCTCCTCTTCCTCCTCCTTCTACAGTTGGAGGACATGAATGGTGCCATTTATAGTAGGGTACGTCTTCTCACTTCAGTTAACCTCATCTAGATTGCCCATCATGGGCATGCTTGTCTCTTTCATGATTACAAATCATGTCAAATTGATATTAGCCACATGTCTTCCAAGCAACTGAGAGAATGAAGCAAGGCTAAGGCTGTGGGGAGGTCATTTCATAGTCAGAGCCTCTTCAGCATTCAGTGGAGAAGTTTAATAGACATACATGTGAAGGTATTTCAAGAGAGATAGTTATCCAGATCTGGAGCTCACAAGGAAGGCTTGGGCTAGGAATGGAAAACCAGGAGTTGTCACTATACAGCTGAGACGTAAATCTTAGCGCTGTGGGAGCTGCTTTGCCCAGCAGGTAGAGGCAGCTGGAGCAGCAATGATGACCAGAGTTTGCAAGTGCGGGACCAAGGCTGTTCCCCATCTGGAAAAGATGAGGTGGCCACAGTCTTGAGACCTGTCTGAAGAGTTGGTGAGGCAGAGCAGGGTCAGGCTGAGCTGAGGAGCTGTGGAATTTTCCAACCATGTGTTCTATTAGGTACATCTAGTCCATGAGAAGGGAAAAAATAAAACTCAATGGATACTCAGTTTCATTCTGATCGTGTAGTCCTTCCCTTCTTACTGGGCCAGTACCAAGAGCTGTTTATTAAAAAGGAAATGGGAGTCTGTCTCTTGCATTAATAGGTCAAATGCTCTAAAAAAAAAAAAAAAAAAAAAAACACCTGGGCAGAGCCCCCTGTTTAGAGAGCTGACCTGTCCCTTTAGTAAGTTCCTTTCATTGCCACCTGTTGTCATAATTAGCCTCTGGACTTCTTTTATATTTGAGGACTTTGCTGAATTTTCTAGTGCCAGCATAACTTCTCATCTGAAATTATTATTTTTTTCTTTCATTTTGACTGGATGAAGGAGGTGGGAAGTAACAGCATCCTTGGCATTGCAGTTAATTAGCACCCTGGAAACTCAAGGACTTAGCCAGTGCCATCCTCAGCATTCTTACCTCTCTGTTAAATTTTCACTAAGTGGAGCTTATTAAAACTAAGTTTTCTTCACAGGACTATGACAAAGCCCAAGAAGTGCTCTTCTGAAGTCTCATCATCTGCGTTTCTCAGGTCAAGTACAAACTGTGGCAGTAGTTTTGAGGGTAGAGTCCATGTGTATTGCTCCTCAGATAGTGCAGCTAACTTACCCAAGTCTGGGCAGTCAAGGGGCTTCCACAGTTCTCTCATTGAGAGGCAGAGTCAGTAACCTAAGTCTGACCTCTGGAAGGCAAAGAAAGGTTTGGTTATCTGTCTAGGGACTGGATGGTGGCTCAGGCTAGTGTCATCCCCACAGGCTAAGAAGATCTTACCATGAGCATCTTCAAAATGGATGGGTTGCTCCCTAAACATTCTGGAAACCTAAACCACTGGCATGCCACTTGTGTGAAAAACACATTTTGACAAGATCCAAAGTTTGCTAGTCTCTTCTTGGGGTGTGAGGAAAGATTGGATATTGAGCCAGGTTTGCTTGGCATGTATTTATTGGGTGTCTCCTACGAGTGAGGCTGTCTTCTGATGTTTGGGGCTATATAGTGAATGGAAAAGGCAAGTTCTTTTATAGTTGTTTTGCAGACATTATAGTGGCTGCACCTTAAGAAACTACTGTCCCAACTGGCAATTCCAACTCCGCAGCTACCAGCAGCAGTTGAGTTGAACGGCCGCAGCAAAGCAGGAATTCTGTTTCCTAAGGCACTGCTAAATCTCCATTCTTCTGTAGAACTCGGGATTCAAAGGTTGGGTGAAATCCACTAGCTCATAGAGGCTGAACAGCAAATAGATAACCTTTTCTCCTTGCTCACATCTTCCAAAAAACAGCCTTCCTTTTGCTCAGCCCCCACTAAAGAACCATGTTAGACTTAGTTCCTCCCTACCACTTCCTATCAGTTGCTGACTCAGCTTCCTGACCGCAGGTTAATTTAATTTAATCAAACAAATATAACAAAAGCAGCAGAAACAAATGTAACACACCTTTACACAGTTAAAATAATATTCCACAATACTTTACCACATGGGAGCTTACCTTTTGGGATAAAGAAAAGATCAAATATCAGCAATAAGAAAATGTCAAAAGAAGTAAGCAGCACCAACTATAAAGTTCAGAGAGCTGTTAAGAGTAGGAATCAACGTATTAGAGCAGGTCTCTGATTCTTGTGCCTGCTCTTGAGGTTCTTCTTCTTTTGGATTGCCTTGTCCAGCCTTGATGTGATGTTTTTTCTTTATCTCATTATATTTTATTTTGCCATGTTTGGTTGTGTCTCATAGAAGCCTGTTCTTTTGTAATGTGAGACAGAAAGGGACTGGATCCCGAGGGGAGGGGAAGTGGGGAGGAACTGGGAGGGGAAACTGTAATTAGGATATATTGTATGAAAAAAGAACCTATTTTCAATAAAAGGAAAAAATGAAAAGAAAAAAGTAATACTATGTATTAGCTCATAGTCTTGTGGGTTAGGAACTCTGGGATGGTGTAGAAGGTGTTCTTGGCTCAAAGATCTTGGCTCAAACACCAAGATGTTGGCTGGATCTGCTTCTCAGTTATTCACATGGCTGACAATTGGTGCTGGCTATTCTCCTGGCAGCTCTCTCCATGGGGTGGCTTGAGCATCTTCACACCATGGCTGGCTCTCCAGATTAAGAAACGCAGTAGCATAGTAGGAGCTGCAACCTGGTCTCAGAGCACCCATCTGCTGTTGTCCTGCTGTTAGCAGGTGCATGAGTCAGCATGAGAAGAGAATTCTCCAGAACCTAAGGCAAGAGGTGCTGAGCCCATTTTGTTAGCTGGCAGTTTCAAAGATGATGCAATAACAAATGAAACCTCTTGTCAGGAAATGCTAAAAAGTCAAGCCATGCCTTTCGTTGGCCTAGAATTACACATGAGTGTAGCAGGAATCTTAAAAGTTCTTATTAATAAAATCAAACCCGAGGCGAGTTATTGGGGTCCATGCTGGTAGATCAGAGAGACAGAACAAGCCATAGCTAACCTCACCTGGTCAACTTCTCAGCTGGTCTTGTTTCCTCAGACTGGAAGCTTCTGTGTCCTCATCCCAATGGCTCTCAGCTGAACTGCTGCTGGAAAGCCTGAAGCTTAGCCAGCCACATGCTTAACCAGCCAAATGCTTCTAGTTTCTGGTCCTCACGCCTTATATATATCTTTCTGCTTTCTACCACCACTCTCTGGGATTAAAGGCTGGCTTTCTGGGATTAAAGGCGTGTGTCCCCATGCTTGGCTTTTTCCAATGTGGCCTTGAACTCACAGAGATCCAGAGGGATTTCTATCTCTGGAATACTAGGATTAAAGGTGTGTGCTATCACTGCCTAACTAGTGGCTTTTCTGTTCTCTGACCCCAGATAAGTTTATTAAGGTACACAATATTTTGGGGAATACAATATCACCACACATGAGCACACATAACCAGTGACTTTATGCCTGATTGTTTGGGATTATGTAAAATGATCATTTTACATAATTCTACCTCACTAGGACACTAAATGCTCTGCTTCTCTTTGTCTTTCTGTTTCTGTTCTAATTATTTTCCTTGGGGGTCCTATTTTTTCCCTTTTTTTGAGGGAGGAGGGCAGGCTGGTCTCGAAAATACTGTGTAGCTGAGGATGATTTTGAGCTTCTGCCTCCAGCTCCTAAGTGCTGTGATTAAAGGTGTACATCACCAAGCCTGGTTTTATGTGGTACTGGTGATTGAACCCAGGGCTTTGTACAGGCCAACCAAGTACTCTGCCTAACCTAAGTTATATCCCCAGCCTACTTCTCTAGATGCAAAAGGACCTACAGGAGTTGGCAAAGCCAGACCCTGTGCTCAAGGTTATCTGAAAAGAGTGCTTCTTCTAAAATGGAGTCATCAGTGGACACTTGTAGAATTGTCCAGTCTCCTAGATGTCCCACTCCTATTTCCTAATTATATGACTGTTCCAAATGATGCCAGCCTAGACTAGAGTTGATTATTAGAGCAGAGCTGAGCCTATGAGCTGAGACAAACAAGGGAAGCCTTTCCCTGGAGTCAGTGGATTGAGGGGAAGTTCTTCTTTCATAGAGAAAGTTTAAAGTAGGGGGCTAGTGAGATGGATCATAGGGTAAAAATGCTTTCTACCAAGACTGATGACCTGAGTTTCATCCTCGGTTGCCACCATGGATGAAGAGAATCAATTCACAGAAGTTGTCCTCTAACTTGCATGTGTGTCTCTTGGTCCTAGGAGCCAAGAAAGCAAAGTTTTGCCTGAATTTGTTTAGTCTGAGGTTACTTTTATTCAGAACTAAGAGTGACAGAGACAGGCTTTTGTGTGGTGGTCTGATGAGCTTGGTTGTGGGGAACTCATTCTGGGGGTGGGGGTAGAGAAAAGCAGTCATTGAGGGAGAGGATGGAGAGCCATCTGGGTCTGAGTCTCAGAAGAGGAATGTGGGACAAGAGGTGGTATACTAGAGCTCCTTTGCTGTGAGATTCTGTGATACTGGGACTTCTCACCTCCCTCTTGGGAGATCCAGTGGCTCTTTCCTCCTGCCTTCTATCCAGTACCTGCTTTAACCCAGACATTACTCACAGGCTAAGGTCCAAAGGTCATTCCTGGTAGTTTTAGTCTTGCATAGGTAAGGGTCTGTTTTTCCCTTCTCTCACAGATTGCTTCTCATATGCTGTGTCAAGATGACACAGTGACCTGGTTGGGCTGTTCAATGAGGAACATATGACTTTTGAACATATTGAACATAGCTTTTGGAGTAGGCTAGATCCATCTGACCCTGGACCTCTGAGGGTGTTCCCTATGCATTATAGCTGTAAACAGAAAGAAAGCCAGGTTGGAGCCTACCTCCTGCAGCATGGTGCAGACTATCACCTGGGACTTCCCAGGAAATGGACACTCACTTGAAGTGTGAATGTGGTTCATAGCAGGGAAGTTTACAAAGTGCACACAACGTGAGAAGATCAGCTGGTGGGCTTCCCTTCTGTTGTCACCATGTTCTGACATGCTAGGATGAGAGAAGGGACTGAAACAGGAGGCTAGTCTGTGAAACCTGGGTCTTCAGAAGAAGGTCTGGGGACTGAGATACTAAGGTGAAAGCCAGTTGAGAAAACTACTTCATCTTCACACTGTCTTTCCCTTCTACTGGGTGGAAAGGGCTTGGAGGAGCAGCCTCTGTAGTCAGCACATGCAAATAACTAGGGCCAGTGTGGGTAGACCTTGCTGTTTCTGCAGAAAGGTCTACTTGGAGTAGCACTGCTGACCAGGCATGGTACAAGCCTGCATCACAAGCTTTGGAATAGCTGACCACACCAATAATTACAGAAGCTGGAGATAGCAAAGTTTCATGGCATGTCTGACTTCATATTTCTGCCAGTGCTAGAGAAGGTGACACTAAGTCTGCTGAGGCAAAGCAGAAACTAGTATAAACTCTGTTGTTGTTATTTTCTCTTAAAGACAAAGTATACTGTGTAGATGTATCCAACCGTCTTATTAAATAAGAAACACAGAAACGATGTAAAAGAGAAAGCCGAGAGGTCAGAGCTCAGAGCTAAAATCTCACCCTTCCGCCTGCGGTGTCCCAGCTTCCTGAAAGAGAGCTACTTCCTGTCTGTACGACTTTTTTATAGTATTATTGTTCTGCCTTCTCATTGGTTGTAAACCCAAACACGTGACTGCCTCGTCACTGTCTGAATGTACAGCCCCCTAGGTGTTAAAGGCGTATGTCTCCAATGCTGGCTGTATCCCTGAACACATAGAGATCTATGGGATTAAAGGCGTGTGCCACCACCGCCACTCTCTGTCTATGGCTCTGACCCCCGGGCAACTTCATTTATTAACATACAATCAAAATCACATTTCAGTATAATTAGAATACCACCACAATACTGTATAGCCTTGGCTGGTTTGGAGTTCAATATGTAGACTAAGATGGCCTTAAATTCACAGAAGTCCACCCGCCTCTGCACCTCAAATGTTTTCTGAGATTGATGATGCAGGCCGAGAACATGAAATAGCAGGTTTATAAGCTGGGGTATCCAATGATGTTGGTGCTCTGGCAGCACAGATAGATGACTAATTCTTTGCTGGCTGAACTCAGCAGAGCATTTTGCTCCTTATGTCAGGGCAGCACCTGCTCCCCAAGGCCACCCTTCGTTTGTTATAAATCACAGAGAAGCTGGTGAAATAATTGCCTGCCTTGTTTGCACCTGGAATGAATTGAAAGAAGAAATAGACTCCAAGGGCACTGAGTTATGAGCAGTGGAAAGGACTCAGATGGACAGGAAAGAAGATGGCTAGAATCTCTTCTGCTGTGGTAGGGGACATGGCCTGCTACCCACTCTGGTGGGAAGGTGTCATCTTTAGATGGAGTTCAAAGGACATTCCTTGCATTAGGTTTTCCTTTCTTGTCTTTTAGAAATTATGAGACAGGGTCTTCCTATGGAGACTTGGCTGACTTTAGAACTAGAGATTCCCCTGCCTCAACTGCCAAGAGCTAGAATTATGAGTTTATTACACTGCACATAACTATTTCTCTTCTGTAAAGTCATCATCTGCCTGCCATTTTTGGAAATTTCTAGACTCTTGGCACAGACTTCTATTTACTGCTTCCATTTTCTGATATGAGCTGGTATAAACTGGAGCTTTTCCCCACTACTGGACAGGAATATTGGTAAATAGATGGTTTCTGGACTGGTTACAGCCTTGTGTCATGTGATCTGCCTTGAGCCCATCCATCATGGCACCTTCCTTCTCTCTTTAGGTGGCCTCTCAGGACTTGTCCCCACTAACCCCAGCCCTCATTGGAATCATTCCAGAGACAAGACCTGTCACTCTAGGTGACTTAATCAGTGTGGAAAAACCAGCTGGCATCTTTCTGTTGGTTTTCTGCCTCCCAAAACTAATGCTTCTCAAGTAGTGGTGGCCTGACATAGTCTTGTCAAAAAAAGGCCTTTTGATCCAGGAGTGGGAAGGCCTGTCCCCAAGTGCTCCCAGCTGCTTTCCAGTGGAGCTTTGCTCCCATCTGGCCTCTGCTGGGAGAAAGTTGACCTGAATGTGATGTTATTTTCTTTTTTAACATGGCTTTTAGAACCCAGAGCAATAATATTTTCAGCTGGTCACTGAGCCTGATCAGTGAGCCCAAGACCTCTGTCTGGTTAAATAGAACTGCCTTTATAGATGTATTTTGGGACAGTGCAAATTCAGTGTTCATAGTGGGATTTAGTTACCACAAATGGTCAGCCATTTGCCCAGGGACCTGGACCTATAAAGCAGTCTGGCTATATTGATGTGCCAGACCACAGGGTGAGGCTTCCAGGAACACAGGATACTGGGTGCTTCTTTGCTCCTCCTGGAAAAGGGGGGTTGGCCTTAGTGTTGAAGCTCTTTTGCTACCAGCTCTGCTATATTTGAAGCTTGGAAACTCAGTGTTTTCCTCTGTATATTGGGAACAGTCATACCTGCCATGTTTGGCAAGTCTGTCATCAATGTTCCATGTGGAATCAATCAATCAATATCTATCTCTCTCTCTCTCTCTCTCTCTCTCTCTCTCTCTCTCTCTCTCTCTCTCTCTGTGTGTGTGTGTGTGTGTGTACATGGGTGTGTATGTATGTATACCATCTGAATTTTAGGGGGGATTGTTGGGAATATAGGGGAAGAAGGTAACAGGAAGAATCAAGAAGAAATAGCTACCTCCTCTCCTTAAAGCATCTCAGAAATTCATCAGTCAAATCAAGACACCATGAAAGTTGCAGTAGTCTAAGCCTCCTTTTGCTGGTGATAAGGAATTGGCTGTAGGAGAGATGTGCTGTGACCTGGTGGCACAGTGGGAATCATGTCCTAATGGATCAGTCCTTACTCTGTTACTACTGGCTGTGTGGACTTGGGCAAGTTCTTTGCCTCTCTGAGCCTCAGTTCTAGCTTATAAAATAAGTGGTTGAATATCTTCTAGAGCAACCACACTATAGCCCAAATGGTCATAGGTTTCATGTTTATACATTGCAGAGTTGTGGATCTTGGCTCTTTTATTAGAAGAGGGGCATCAAGCAAGGGAACTTGCTTACTTTGGATAAAATGTGCTGCTCCCTCTGTGGACCTTCCACATGCTTCTTGACTTTTTTTTTTTTTTTTACTTTTTTATTTCCAGTAGCGTCTTTTGGCAGGAATAAGGAGACTAGAACTTAGATCCTGAGCTGTGAGTTGCCTTCAATTTGGCAAGAAGGGCCTAGTATCTACTGTACCATTGAATGCTTGCAGACCTGTCCACACTGGTCATTTCCTGTGCCTTTTTGGTCTGTGCTTTAGTGTTGAGGCTGACAAATTCGCAGGTGGTAGGTTTTGAAGTGGTTATACACCATCTGCAATTAGTTGCTTTGACTAAATGAGAAAGGCAAACTCACTCAAGCTTCTTGTTACACACGAGGCCTTTTATCCATTTAGCAAGTGCATTGGATGAGTGAAGGAGCCCTTCTTGGCTCAGGCAACATGTAAACTTTGATTTTCTGATTTCTTTAGAGCTTGGAATTTCCTGAATTTACCAGTGACTTGGAGTCCTAAGTTTCTTAATGGTTCCAAGAAAGAGTTCTGATTATGGAGTTCAGAGCCCCAACCATGCCATCTCTGGCTTCACGACTCTGGGCAAGTGGCTTTTCACTACTAAATAGTGTAGAATGGTACCCTTTGACTCCCTGGTTCCTGATCTGTCAAAATGTGATGATTCAGGTTCATGCTACTACTGTCATGAACTTCACCATGCCTTCCCAACCATGAATCAATATATTCTTTAAAACTTCAAGGTAGAATAAATTCTTCCTTTCTTAATTTGCTTTTGAATTTTGTTATAGCAACACAGAAAGTAATTAAAACAAAAAAAAAAGTTAGTGCTGAGAAAGGGGATTATTACTGTGATAGACCTAACCATATGGTTTGTAGGCCTTCAGAATTGGTTGGCAAATGTAGTAAAGGCTAGGCCCACAAGGTATCAGAGAGAAACAAATTCTATGGGGAATTGGGCTAGAGGCCACTCATACTACATCCTGACAAAGAATCTGAGATTAAATCCTATATTTTTAATATGTTTAATGGAAGAAATTTCATTAACAGTATAGTCAGACTGTGACCTGGTTTTTGCTCTCTTCTTTTAGTTTGATTCATAGAAAAAAATCTGAGCAAAAAGAAAAACAGATAGGTATGAAAAATGTTGAATTTGGTGAAGAAAAGAATGTGAGTGTACTTAAATTTGTAGATGGGGCAGGCACAGATAAAGCCAAGGATAAAAGTAGCTATAATTGCTAGAGATATTAGCATCATGGAGCACAGGAACAATAGGAAAGGGGTCTTGAAGATGAGACCTCACTCATAGAAGGCTCCAGGACATAAAAATGGAAATTGAGTTGAAAGTAAAGTGTGTGGGGTGTTTGTGTGTGTATGTGGGGGTGCCTGAAACTATAAAGCTTCCAAGGCAGCTTACTATGCTTTCCCAGAGTATTTGAGCAGACATTCAGAGACCCAGTGCAGCTGTAATAAAAAGGGGTCCTGGATACATCTTGAGCTAGCAGCAGAACCTGACAGCACCATCTGCATAGTGCTAACTTTGCAGGCATCCTGAATGCAAGAGTTAGTGTTATGGAGGCTTGTACCAAGGTTCCAGGAAAAAGCCAATGAGGCCAGGAAATTTCTGACAAGCCACACTGTCCCTGCAGAGAATTCACATGTGTTGTAGTTGACAGGGCTGTAGGAGTGGTACTGGCCAAGTCTGTTGGAGCTCATATGTTGTTGCCACAAACCCTAGATGATGGACATGAAGCTACAGGGTTTGGTGTTTGCTGTGCTACATTTCATTCTTGCTTTGGTTCAGTCTTGCTTTTCTCCCGTTGCTTCCTTTTGGAATGGGAATGCTTATTCTACCACTATATATTAGAAGAATGTAACTTTTTAATTTTTATAGGGATCACAGCTAAGAGTATATCTTGGGTTTCAAGGGTCTCAGAAAAGCTTCTGGACTTTTGAACATTTTTGGAACCATAAAAACTAAGGAGACTCTTAAAGTTGTGTTGCATGGATTTTGCTTTATGAGATAACTGTGAGCCTGTGGGGCCAAGGACAGAATGTTTTGGTTTGGGTGTCAAATGTTTCCACTGCCTCCTGTGTTTGAACACTTAGTCCCTAGTATGGTGATTCTGTTTGTGGAGGCTATAGAACCTTTGGGACAAAGGGGTCCTGTGGCTAACATGGTGCTCTAGTGTCAAGTCTTGCATATTATAGCCCAATTCTACTTTCAGCCTGAGTTCTGCTTCCTGGTCTAACAAAATGTGGCTAACCTGGGTCCCCATTCCTGCTACCATGAACTCTACCATGGCCTCCTCACTATGATGGACTATATTAATGGTTCTTAATCTTTCTAATGCTGAGACCCTTTAATACAATTCCCCATGTGGTGACCCCCAACCATAAAATCATTTTGTTGTTACTTCACCACTATTTTGCTACTGTTAAGAATGTGGCCCAGTGGCGGTGGCACACACATTTAATCCCAGCTGTTGGGAGGCAGAGGCAGGCAGATCTCTGTGAGTTCAAGGCCAGCCTGGTCTACAGAGTGAATTCCAGGAGAGCCAGGGCTACACAGTGACATCCTATTTCAAAAAACTGGAAAAAAATCATAATGTAAATTTCTGATATGGGACCCCCAAAGGGATTGTGGCCCACAGATTGAGAACTGCTATACTATATCATTTAAAGTTGTAAACCTATTTTCCCTTAAAAATAAATAACAGTTTTTGTTCCCTTGTCATATTAGCTGGTTCTTTTAACGTTCTGATAAGATCCTCTAGAAAAGTCCCCATGTTTCTTTTTTGTCAAATTTCTATTTCTGATTTCTATTAGAAAAATCAAATTTGTAGCAGAAATCTATTGGGCTCATGGTTTCAGAGGTTTCAGTTCATGGTTGGCTGGATCAATTCCTATGGAAGGTAGAATTTTTTGATTGGACTTTGAGCTCCCTGGCCAGGTCTTCCTCTCTCTCTGCCACAGTTACCTGTTCTACAGGAGGAGGGGATTGGTCAGATGGTTTCTGACCAAGAGATTCCAACGCTCCATAATCATTCCAACTTCAGTAGCAAAACTGTTATTTTTTTTTTCCCCCTTCTGTTTTAGGCAGACTATGAAGTTACTCCAGATGAAAAACTTGGAGAGAAGGGGAAGGAAATAATGACCAAGTACCTCACTCCAAAGGTAAGAGTCCTCCCAAATTTCTCATTGGGAGGAATGGGAAGCCCTGTCTAGGAATGTGGGCAGCCCTGATGACATACATGAATGGTGGCCGCCAGTGGTTCCCAGAGTGCCACAGTTTCCACCTTTACCAAGACTATGTTACAGCCTCATAGAGTCAGAAGTGGGTGGTTCAGGATAGATCTGGCATAGGGTAGGAAACCTGGTACCTTCTAAGGATCCTCTTATTGCCCACTGCCCACAGATTTAGACAGAAAGGTGAGTCTCATTAAAATTGGGCTTGGAAGTGCACAGAAGAAAGGTCTCAGCAGAATGCAGTTCCAGTAAAATGATGGGGAGGGTCAGGGCCAGGAATGACCAGGAGGGAGAGGTCCATCAAGCAGTTTGGAAATGGGCAATGAGGTGAATCCTTGAGAGAAAGTGGGGAATTCTGAAGTGTGTTCTTGAGAATACTAAAGAACAGGAGTCTACCCTGACCTTAACATCTATCCAGTTGTTGAAGAAACTGTAATGACACAGCCCCCACAGGCCAGGCAACCTTGATTTTCTAGTATCTGCTGCCTTTTGATACATTATAGAAAAACGTTCTTTCGAGAATAAATGACTGTTGAGGAGCCCTCATCTATTTTGTTCTCTTCAAGGCTCAGGGTACATCATGGAGGAAGGAGTGGAAAGAATTTAATATCCAAGGGAAGGGTTGGAGTGTTATGGAGCATGTCTTTTGGGCATGACATAGTTAACATAGTTTTTGGACTCTTTTTTTTTTGTTTTGTTTTTTTGTTTGAGACAATGTTTCTCTGTATAGCCCTGACTGCCCTGGAACTCTATGTAGACCAGGCTGGCCCCAAAATCACATGATCTGTCTGCCTCTGCCTCCCAATGCTGGAATTAAAGATATGCACCATTACTGCCTGGCAGTCATTACCTCACAGTCACTGTAGTTACCTACACAAGATCTATGATAAGATTGAGCCTCTCACAGAGGAGGAAGGGCTCATGAGGCCTTACCGACTTCTCCCTAAGTATCTATAGCCACTTAATGGTTGCTGGAGGAAGGAGAAAGACCCAACCTTAATGAAACTAATTTGGTGAGTTGGTGGTAGTTTGTAACAATGACTTGACCCATTTAATGATCTGGTCATAGCTGTTCTACCTATTTGGTCAAGCTGGTTTAGCTGAGTGAACCCTAGAAACAGCCACCTCCTCTCTCTACCACCTTTTTTTTTTTTTTTTTTTTTTTGAGACAAAAATCTCACTATTCCAAGCTGGCTAAGAACTCAGTGTGCAGTCTAACTTCAAACATTTTGTGTGCGCGCGCGCCATGACATGCACAGAGGTTAGAGAGAATTTCATGAGTCAGGTCTCTCTTTCCACCATGTGGAACCTGGAGCTCAAACTCAGGTTATCAGGCTTGGTGGCAAGTGATTATACACACCGAACCATCTCACCAGCCCTCAAATATTTAATCCTCCTGTCTCAGTATCCTACTTGGTAGGAATATAGACATGAGCAACCATAACCAATTTTAGTTTTCCTTTTTGAAAAGTAGCTTCCCTATTGGATTCAACTGGTGCAGGCCATCAACTCTAGAGATAAGAGCTATATTTGTGAACAGTTTCTTACCCCATGGAACCATTGATCATCTTGTTCAGTCTCCTAGACATTAGACACAGTTCCTCAATGGATGTTCCAGGTTAATGATAGACCAAGTCACCACACTCACAGGACAAAGTCCTAACCACCATTCTCTCTCAAAACTTAGTACCTATTCTCAAGCAGGTGTGTTCATCAGTGACTACAATTGGCATGGCCATATCCTTTCCATGCCAAACTGTATAACCCGCATAATTCTGCTTCTCCAAATGTCTACTGAGTGGCCACCTCTGACATATTATAAATCTCGTTCTTGCTTCTGCACTGGTTCTTCCTCTCCTCTGCTTCTATCCTAGTCACACACTTCTGTTTATGGGCCCTGCAGGCATCACTAATCCTTTATAGGACCAACAGAATTAATGATGATAAAATGCCTCTCAAAGCAAAAACTGCCCAGCTTGCTCTGGCCAGTATATGGCCTGACAATATGGCTACACCCTCCATCTGTGAGCCATTGAATAGCATGCAATTGATGTCAGCATGCAAGTGGCTCATCCTCTTGACCACAGTCATGGCATATGAAGCGGCCAAAGGTGGCTGCATTTCTGGTGTAGCCACCATGTAAAACACAGCAAACACTCTGAGTGTGAATAGATGTCTCAAGTCTAGAGGCAGTGCTCCTAAGGGGAG
This sequence comes from Peromyscus leucopus, assembly GCF_004664715.2. Classification (NCBI taxonomy): domain Eukaryota; kingdom Metazoa; phylum Chordata; class Mammalia; order Rodentia; family Cricetidae; genus Peromyscus; species Peromyscus leucopus. The sequence continues at coordinate 25,869,097 of NC_051063.1, read as the reverse complement.
GAAGTATGCTGGGGGATGATGGTGACAACAGCTCCCTGGCTGAGCTCCTAGTATGCCAGGCTTCCAGTTGTACATATAGGCAGGCAGGGCCTATAGACCTCAGAACTCATGCTGCCAGACCATGAAGTCTTTACCACCCTCTACCAAGACATCGTCCTACCACAAGTTTACAAAGCCTGGTCCTCCTCTTCATTTGTACCAATGAGGCTGCCACCTACATGTGTCCACCCAAAACAATGGCAGCTGACAAGTACTGTTTACTTGCTGTGTCAAGCACTAGCTCAGAGTCCTTTTTATTATATTACTGTAGATACTCCATCCTACAACTGAAAAAGGGGAGGCCTACCAGCTGTCACTTCCCAGGTCACACAGCTAGAAAGTGGCAAGGCCAGGACTTGATCTTAATCTTTGTGATTTAGGAATTCTGCGTCTTTCCCAAGGAGCACCATTTACCATTCCTCCAATTCAGTACCCCTACCTCTGATCATCTAGTGAGGGTAGAGAGTTTCCTTTGCCCCAAAGGGAGTAGGCCCTGTGGTCTGTCTCAGTGTAGGGTATCGGAAAGCACTGGGCCTTTCTCTTTCCCTAGTCCAGAAGCCTCTGTCAGAAAACCCTTATCTGAGTCTTTAGGTTCCTTACCTCTGTTCATGTTGCCTCATCTTCTAGAGGCAGGAGGCCTGGATTCCCTCATCAGTTTAGATGGTTTTATAAGTGCCTTGATGCCTGCCAACATTTTTTTCCTTAAGTGCTCCTCAATTTCTGAAATTTAAACCACACCATCTGCTGCTGTCCAGGGACCTGGGAGAGGCCATCCCCTGGGTTGAGTGTTTTCCTACAATAAATTTTGGACTGCCTTCTCAGCCCTTCCTGGAGGAGCTTTCTCAAAAGCTTGCTTCACTTCTCAATGATGCAGAGGCCCAGGTACAGGGGAAGCAAAGGTCTGAGCTAGAGGCTGATGGCTTCAATGAAGCCCCAGAGCCAGTGTCCCCAAACTAAATCATCCTCAGCATAGGCCCTTCTTCAAGATGGAAAGTGAGTCCCAAGAAGCTGAAAGTCCAGCCAATGAACTAGGGGAGCTTCTAGGAGGCCATGTTGCCAAATCTGAAAGGGGGAAGTGAAAAAGAAGGGAAAGGAGAACATTTCATGGGCCTCTCTGAGCACCAGACACACAAGTGGTGCACATGCATACATGCAGGAAAACACTCACTCATATAAAATGAAAATGAAATAAATTACATGAGATCATGTAACTATCACCTGAAAGTTCTGATTTATCTATATCTTCATTAATATTTTTTTCTCTCTCCCTTTTCTCTCTCCTCATCCTCCTCACTCTGTGTTGTGTGTGTGTGTGTGTGTGTGTGTGTGTGTGTGAGAGAGAGAGAGAGAGAGAGAGAGAGAGAGAGAGAGAGAGAGAGAGAGAGAGAGAGAGAGGAGAGAGAATGAACACAAACAAGCAGAGAGAACTATCAAGAATGTTTATTTGGGTGCATTCACATGTGTATGCATGTGTGGAATCCAGAGATTGTTTTTAGGTATCTCCCTCTGTTGCTCTTCACCTTATTTTTAGAGACAGTCTCTCATTGAACCTAGAATTCACCATTTTGGCTATACTTGCTGGCCAACAGGTCCTGAGATCTGCCCGTCTCTGCTTCCTCGGTGTTGGAGTTACAGGTGCACCATTACATCCACATTTTATGTGGATCCTGGGTATCTGAATGTAGGTCCTAACACTTATGCAGTAAGTACTTTACCCACTGAGCCATTTCCTCAGCCCTCAGTTTTCTGTCTTTAATTTTATCAACCTTAGTGGGTATGAAGTGATTTCCTGGTACAATTTTGATTTTGATTTCCCTGGTCACTGATAATGTTTCAATTTTTCCTGTGCTTATTGGCCATCTGTATATTCTTTGAAAAAGGTCTATTCAAATCCTCTGCCCATTTTTAAAGTTAGTTATTTGTCTTTTTGCTGTTGACTTAGAAGAATTCTTTGTATGTTCTAGATACAAGTCTCTTCTCAAATATATGATTTGCAACTATTTTCTCCATTGTGGACCCCATCTTGTTACTTTCTTGATGGTATTATTTGAGATATTTACAATTTTTGATGAAATTCATACTTCATTTCTGTTATTTTCAAATGATTTGTGCTTGCCTTGTCTTACCTGTTTTTCTAAGAAGTCCTGTGTTTCTCTGGGAACAGGATGTATATAGGGACAGAAAGAACAAATCTAGGTGTACGTTCTGTGTCAGGAGCCACTCTTCCTCTGGAGAACCAAAAACCTTGATGTCTATCAGAAAAAGGTCAGGACCAAGCCTGACCCTTCACAACCATTCCACACCAACATCCTCCTGCCGTTTTCTGTGACAGACTTCTGTAGCCTTTAGATCCTTCAGAGTACAACACTGCACAGCACTGATTTCTTACAAATGTGTGGATCTTCCCAGTAACACTCTAAGAGGACATTTGTGCATCTACTTTACAGGCCAGGCAGCCACGAGTTGGGAACATAAGCTAGTTCAGAGTGGAGCACTGAGTGACCTGCCTCAGCAGTGCTATCTGTAGGACATTTTGCTGTGGCTCATTTTAGTTGGGCTCATGATTCTCCATTATTGAAGTCTTAATGACTAAGGCCTGGCAGATGGTTCCTATCTTAGTTGTAATTCTGCTAGAAAGTATAAGTGGATCTATATGAAGCTCAATGCTGATGCATAGATTCCCCCTGCCCCAACCTCCCAACAGACATACACACAATTACTGACCAGAAGCAACTTAGAAGAGGAAAGGGTCTGTTTGGTTTACACTTCCAGATCACAGTCTATCACTGGGGGAAGTCAGAGCAGGAACCCAAGCAAGGCCTGCATGGGGAGCTTCCTAGACAGGAAGGGTAGACAGGTGGGATGGACAGACTTGACATTAGCTGCTATAGTATTCCTCTGTGGGATGCTGGGAATGCCCAGCCCAGGCAGTATTTGGAGTTTATTTTTGGCCGAAGGTCCTTAGGCAGGATGTTGTTCTCAGTGCCCTGTGCAGACATAGGGTTGCCTCTTTGTTTCTGTAAACAATGAAAGGGTAAAACAGGGACGTTTGTTCCTGTTATGGGGGAAGCAACCTATCAGCCTACTGTTGCACAAAAGAAATCCATCCCTAATGTTTGTTTGGCTCTCAGGGAAAACAACCACCCTTCAAAAACAAAAGGGGTTGTACGAAAAGAAGTGATTCCTAGTTTGCTTTCTTAATTTTTCGATCCTTATCTTACTCATTGCATCCTCTCAGTGGCAGGTTTTTCTGCCTCAGATATCAGCACCAGGATGGTGAGCAAGGCTCATCAGGCTGGCTCTCAGCTCTGGCCTCAGGGCAGTCAGCTAGCTGGCTTCACTTCTTGTTGTCAGAACCACAAAGAAGACCACTCCTGCTAACTTCCAGTCCTGCAAGCATCCTTGGAGCCTGTATTAGTAACTTTAACATCACTGTCATCAAAGCCCGGGAGAAACAACTAAGAAAAAAATACTTAGAGAGAAAGATTTACTTTGGCTCATGGTTTTGGGGGGTTTCAAAGTCCATCACAGTAGGGAAGGCCTGGCAGAGCAGCTCCATCTATGATTGCAGAACCTTGAGGTATTCTCTAATTTCTTTTCTGTTTCTGTGATAGAACACTATGACCAAAAGCAACTTAGGAAAGGAAAGGTTTTTGTTGTTGTTGTTTGGCTTACACTTTGAGGTCACAGTCCATCATTGAGGGAAGTTGGGGTAGGAACTCAAGCAGAACTCTGAAGCAGAAACCATGGAGGAAGCTGCTTGCTGGGCTTTCCCTTTTGTTTACTTAGGCTCATGCTCCAGTAGTCACTTGCTCAGGGAATAGTAGTACCACTCATAAGTGGGCAGGTCCTCCTACATCAATTAACAGTCAAGACAGTCCCTCATAGATATGGTTATGGACCAACCTGATAAAGACAATTGATTAATTGAAACTTTTTTTCCAGGTATTTCTAAGATGTGTCAAGTTGACAGCTAATGTTAATTAGGACAGCTAATGTTAATTAGGAAATTCTTTATGTAATGGAAGACCAAGAAACAGGAAGTGCAGGCTGGCACCAGGGCATGGGTATAACCTTCAAAAGCTCATATGACCTACTTTTTACTTCTAGGCTCTACCCTCTAAAGCTTCCACAGCCTTCAAAATACTTCACAAGCTACAAAATAAGCATTCAAAACATTAAACCTATGGAGGACATTTCAGATTCAAACAATAATAGCACCTTAGTTTACTCATCTGAGTATGGAACTAATGGGAGTGAGTGCAGGCCTGGACTCAATACCATCAGCTTTCATAGATCTCATCATATTTGCAGACCACAATTACAATGATCAGCATTTTTCTTTTGAGTCAAATTATGTGTTAACTGAAAATAAGTGAGCTGTAAGGTAATGCATATGTCATAGGGATAACTGGAGTGTAAACTCTGGACATGATGAACCTTTCTTACTATATGGTGATTAGTATGTGTCAGACATACTAGCACACTGCTGAGGTTTTCTTGATGGAGCTTGAAGAAGAATTGAATAGAATAAACTTTTCTTGAGTGTCTCAGTATTATTTGTCACCCTGGTTTCTCCTAAGACCATTAATTATCTTTGGAAATGCTCTCTTCTCCCTAGCTAGTGATGCATTATGAGATAGAGCTTGATGGTAATGAAAATAGTATGGCTTGGAACAAGGATCCCTGGACGAGGTGGTATAACTTTCTGGTATGTGTAGTGTAGAATCCACAACTCATTTGTATTAGATATTTTTACTGTTTCTGTGACCAGTTCCTGGTAAAAACAACTTGATGAAGGAAGGATTTATTTTGGTTCATTGTTTTAGAGAATTTGATTCATTGTGTTTGGGCAAGAGCATCATGGTGGTGGGATATGTGGCTCTTCCCCTCATATCATGGTGGACAGGAAGCAACAGGAAGGGACCAGGGTGTAGCTGAAGTTTTCCTGTGTCCCACCCAGTCCACAGACACTCTAATTCAAGTAAACATACAGAGGCTTATATTAATTAAAACTGATCGGCTATTAGCTCAGGCCTACCACTGATTAGCTCTTTTATTTAAACTCAGCCCATTTCTGTTGTATATGTTGTCACGTGTTCTGTGACTTTACCTGTGTGTGCCATTACATACTGCTATCTGGATGGCAGGCTGGCGTCTCCTGACCCAACCTTCCTCTTCCCAGAATTCTTCTTGTCTGCTTATACCACCTATACTTCCTGCCTGGCTACTGGTCAATCAGCATTTTATTAAACCAGTGTACAAAAGCATTATCCCACAGCATTTCCCCTTTTCTGTTTAATCAAAAAGGAAGGTTTTTAACTTTAACATGGTAAAATTACATATAATAGAACAGTTATCAAGCAAGAATTACAGTTACAATATCTAGTCTATTTGTATGGTGTAAAATTAAAAAATATATTCTATGTATCCTATATTTGTGGGTCTAAGGTTTTATATCTAATTTATCTTTTATCATAACCAAGGAAAATTATAACTATCTAGTCTTCAACTACATCAAAAACCCCAGAAGGATATAATATTACCTAAGTAAACAAGAAGTGCATTGTAAGCAACTTCCAAAAATTAGAATGACAGAGACAGCTGGCTATCTGGACAGTCATCCAGAGTTCCTCTGCAATGTTGGAGCATCCATCTTCAGCCCATAGGCCTCGAGTCTCTCAGTCACTTCTCTCTGTGTCCTGTAGAATATCTGGCAGTCTCCTCTGTGAAGCAGGAACCTCAAGAACCATCTTGCCTTGCAAAGTTTAGTGGTCACCTTCCTATTGGTCCTGCATGTCCAGTAGATACAACATTTTGTCAAGCAGTTCAAGCAAGAACAGTTTCTTGTCCAAATGGCTATTTTTGCCATGAAGAAGATAAACTCCATATAGAGTGTCTTTGATGCCCATCTTTCTCTGAAGTAAATTGGTGCTGCCAGGAGCAGATGTGTCTCACTGTCCAGAAAAATCTTAAGTTTTTAAAACATTTTAAATGCCATATTCTGTAGGTCTTTGAAGTGTTTGAAGATTACTTACCTAACTGAAATATATCTATCTATACCTAGAAAACTTAACTAACATGGCTATAGATTTGATTATCATAGATGACTAATTGTTAATCTGTATTTCTTAATTATCCATTACAATTTAAATAAGTTACATGAACATAATACCTTGAGAAGAATAGAAATATATAAAGTATAACAAAATTAACTTTAAATTTGTATCAATAAAGTAATATCCATAACAATGTAAAACATTTTTAAACAAGTTGCTCTTTAAAAGTAGATTCAATAATCTACCCTCTCATCCTATCATATCTATATCATATCCCACTTTTTTCTTTAGAAAGATATTGACTGTGACCAATAACAATGTTTGTAACCAACAACCTAAACAAAGACAAATATCCATAATCCATTTTTTGGGAATGTGGGTGTAGTTTTCTAGGCTACTTCTTACTGATAAAGGGTGTTATATTCTTATGAGGATCCTGAGAAAATTCAAGATAATGGTCAATTTCTGGGAAGACCAGCTATAACCTTTGTTGATAGGTACCATCTGTTAAGGTTCTAATCAAGTTGACCTTCAGGATTAGCTATCACACCATCTAGCCAATCTGTGGTCTTCAGGGTAACAAAGGGCATGGAAATTATACCCACAAAAGTACTCTCTCCATCCTCCTTTATAGACCTTGGACTCTAGACACTGGCCCTGAACCTGGCTTTTCTCCTCCACTGAGATTATTGTTTCTTGTCTCCCAGCAACAGGAATGGATCTTCACCCTGTTATCAATGAATGTAATGAGTTCAGAGTCCACCTTTGCTTTATAAGGGGTCTGTCCAGGTGAAAGGCTGGGGTGGAAGGGTAGGGGAGCCGTATGCTAGGCTTTTCAGCTTCTTGCCACAGTACTGGGAAGAGACTTGAGGGCAGAAAAGGATTGGAAAAAAAGCTTGAGGACTTTTGAAGTCATGTTCTATCCAAGTGTCAAGCAGGCTAAGTCCTATTTAGCTTCCAGCATCAGATGGGATTGGACATTTCATGGGTTATGAGACTCCAGACAACTGGAGTTCTTCAAGCAGCATCAGTGTGGATAGGCCTCTTCCTCTTCTATTTTGGGGGCAACAGAGAAGAAGTTAGAAGGCATAAAGCTATGTTTGTTTCAAATAGGTACCCTGGGGCAAAAGAAGGGGGTGCTAATATTTATTGAGCAACTACTGCATGCTCAGAGCCTCACATTCCAAATTTTCTTCATACTTCATGATAGCTGTCTGAAGTGAAGGGAAATAGGTCACCTAGTATGGGTCACACTTCTCCAGGGGATCTCAGGGCCTATTCAGCAGGGTCATGAAAATATTTCCACCTCCTGATTTCCAGACAAAGATCTTCAGTGATTAACCAGGCTTCCCTTTTGCATTTCTTTCTCACTCCCTAGGATCTGACTGCAAGAATAGTTAGGGTTCCATTTAACCTAGTTTGAAAACTACTGAGCTAAGCCAGAGTGTTTATTTCCTACATGAATAAACTGAAGCCCAGAGAAGGACTGGTCACAGAGCTTGAAAGAGGAGACTAGAATCACCCTTGCAGAACTTTGAAAGACCCTGGGCTAGAAACATGGATAGATAACATCAAAAGGTGCACTGCTTGACTTTGTTTTCATCTTCCACCATAGCTGGCCTGCATCTGGCCCCAAATTCCCCTCATTCTGTTCTAATGTGGGCCAGTAAGTGTCTAAATGCTGTCCCATATGTTGTGCCTGAGCTTACTAGAGAAGGCAGCTGGTGCTGCACCATCCACATCTACATGTTGAATATTATCTCTTACCAAAAGCAGGTTTTCATGTTGGAGGTGGGAGAGAGAAGCATTAATTACTGTACACTACATGGGACTTTATGCTTTTAGCTCACTCCAGTTTCCTTACAATCCTAAATGAAAAACAACAGTTGGCTCCATTTTACCCTGGGCTATATTGTTTAGTAATAATCAAGAAGGGGAAACTGTAAACAGGGACTCAAATATGTGTCTGCAAATGTCTAGACAGCATTATTTATAATTGGACTAAAAACCAAGTGTCCCTCAACATATGAACGAATAGGCAAAATACAGCATATACATCCAGTGGCATATTTAATTCCACCAAGTTCTGATACATGCTACAACATGTATGAAGGTTAAAAACCTTGAGCTAAGTGAAAGATTCCAGATTCTAAATGTGTGTGTGTGTGTGCGCGCGCGCACGTGCCCCGTGGTATACATGTAGGAATCAGGACAACCCGTGGGAGTCAGTTCACTACTTTTACCATATGGGTCCCAAGGATTAGGTTGAATTTAATTTGTAGGCTTGGTAGCAGGTGCCTTTAGCTGTGTACCATCTGGCCAGCTCAGGATAGGCAAACATACAGAAATTAGATTCAGGTTTTTCAGGGTCTCGTAGAAAGAGTGTGGGGTAACTACTTAATGCATACAATTTGTTTAGGGTGACAAAAATTTTTAGGAAAAGATGATTGAGAGAGTGAACTCAACACCACTGAACTGTACACTGAAAAATGATTAAGGTGTCATGTTTATGTTTTGCCATGTAAAAGTAAAAGACTAGCAAATTAAGAGTGACACTGGGATGTATCCTTATTCTGCCTACGTTTAGAGTCTGATCTCTCCATTGTGTAGTCTTCTTAGAATTTAACAAACAACAAAATTGTCCCCTGAATCAGTTTCCTGGGTGTAGCTGGCGTGACAAAGCACTAAGAGTGATCAAGTTTCTGAGTGGGGTGGGGCTGTTGTCTGCAGCGTGTCCATGCTGATTGGACTCCCCGGGCCCTAAGTTTGGACTTGTGTTCCACTTGCAGTGTATCATTATAATTTTCTCTTGTCAAAGGCTTCCTGCACAAGTCCTTCATCCAGATAGACCTCTGACTTCCTGAACAATTTTTCCTGCAAACAGAATTGCCTTTGTCTACAGCCTTGTTTCATTGAAGCTTCTCACAGCAAAATAAAGCAAGTCCCTTAGGCCCCTTTTTCTTTCTTGTGACCTTTCAGGTCAGAAAATCGGACATCCCTTTGATGCCCATAGAGTCAGTTCTGCCTCTGACCTCCTTTCTTCTCTGTGTGTTTCCTGCCTAGAATTCCATTTTGGGTATCTGCAGTGAGAGACTAGTCACAGGCTTCTTGGGCATCCATGCCCCAGCTGTCTTGGATGGGTAGGGCACTGATCCCAGTAGTACTTGTGCTTGGCTGACTCCCAACCCAGTGTATAGGCCTTGGGCACAGACATGACATCTAATAGGTATAGGGATTCCTGTCCCTTCTTCATCTCTAACATCTATAGATTAAAATCTTTACTAGAAAAAAAAATCTAGCCCACTTTCAGATGGAGACTGGACTGGAAGCTACGGAACAGGAGGACAGTGAATATTCTAGAAGACAGAAAACCAGCTGGCTGTGTCCTCACCTCTCACGCAGAAAGCCTAAGGGACTCTCCTGCAGGAACATTCTGCACTTCAGCCCCTTGGGACCAGAGTGCCAATTGCCATGAACCTGCATGTGGTAGCATTGACTCATGCAGATCAAAGCTGGCTGGATGCAAATCACAAGGAAGAAACCCTTCTGCTCCAGCAACTTCTCTCAGTCTGCAAGCCTCATGTGCAAAGCCTGTGTAAACATCTCTGGTTGCACACTTTGGTTCACAGGTCACAACTGGGTATTATCAAATTGACAGAGCTCAGCTGGCCTCTCATTCCATGTCTGGGCACATGCATTTTGTTAATTATCCTCTTTTGCTTCTGACATAAAGGGTCGAGGTCTGGGTCAGAGTTACTGTGGTTTCCTTTCCTTCTCATTAGAGCTGTCCAGTTCCCAGGGCCCCTGGTTAAATTCCAATGCTGTTTAAAATGTTCTCTGTCTCTCTTCCCATTGCTCAAGAATCTTTCATTCTGATTTCTGTGAGGACACTAGAAAAGCCAAGAAAATGTGTGTCTAGATCTGTTGAGCCCAGTGAGTGTTCTCTTTCTGAGAGCCATGGCTATTTCCCAAGGGTTTTATGATTCTACTTTGCTGATCCAAAGGGACAACTTGGGTCCCTGTGGCCTAGTAAGTAGGACTTGCTCCAGCCTCTTTCTTGCCTTCAGTTCATCACCTGCTCTCAGGGTTCTTATAGGCTAACTTATCCTCTGAAAGTTGTCTAGAAATATATCAGTTTTGTCCTAAGGAGAAAATGAATTCTTCTAGGACTTCAGTTTTCTTCAAAGACTTCCCAGAACACAGACACTAGAACTGGAAAGATGGAGGGACCTCCTTGCTGTCTACTCAACCCCTTCATTTTTAGGCATGGTCATGCCTTGCCTCATCTCTAGAGCCATCTGTGTCTGATGAGATGTATCTGTAGCTCTCCCTGAGGACCAAGAAGCTGTGCACAATTGACCACCCACAGTCCTCATTGGTCTGTAACTAATGCTGCTGGCCAACTGAGTTGACCTTTAAGTTCTTGGGCTGAGTCCTGTTATGTGGACACAGGATGGACATTTAGGGATTCTGTGGCTGATGGATAGACTTGGCTCGGACCCCAGCTGGAGAAGCATCTGACTGATCACACAGTATCCTCTACTTCTGCTTGCTTTTGACCTAACAGAATCCTTAGCTGTTCTTAGGGCCACCATCCAAAAGGTGCAAGAAGTCACCACCCAGAGAGTCAGTTAACAAAGTGGTGGCCATGTGCCTGCATTGTGGTGGAATTGTGGTCCTCATATAGAATATTGTTACTTCCAAACCAGAGTTGACGTGTTTCCTATGTGCCACCCCCACCTGTAGGTCTTGGGCACAACAGGTATGATTTCTGATGGTGGTGGGGAGTTCTGGTTGAATTACTTTCATTTTGGAAAATTGCTGCCCCTCATTAATCACCACTGCCCATGGATTAAAATCTAAACTGGAGTTACAGACATGGTGGCACATGCCTTTAATTCCATCACAGAGGTGGGCAGATCTCTGTTGAAGTCAGCCTGGTCTACAAAGTGAGTTCCAGAACAGCCAAGGCTACATAGAGAAACCTTGTCTTGAAAAAACAAACAAACAAACAAACAAACAAAAGATCTTTACTAGAGAAAAATGTAGCCCAGTTTCAGATGGAAAGTAGCAGGGTGTTACCTTTCAGTTGCTCAAACACCTAACCACATGATACTCTATAGAGCTCAGACTCTGAGTCTTTGAGAGATGGTAGGTTGGGTACATCTTCCTAGAGGCTTGAAGGCTGCTGAAACATGAGCTAGGCCCTAGACAGATCTCTGGAGAAGGGCCTGTGAGAGTGAGTATGAACATTCTGTAGTGGAGGCAAGGGAAAGTCCAGGTTTTGTGGGGGCTGAAACTTAAAGAATTTGGGAAATATGCTCACTTAAGAAAATGATTAGCAGTTGGGCATGGTGGTTTACACCTTAGCACTTTGGTGGCTGAGGCAGTAGAAGCATCATTAGTTTGTCAGCCTGAGCTATAATAAGCAAGATTCTGCTTCATGGGCTAGAGAAATAACTAAACCAATATGAGCATTTGATTCTCAGCACCTACATGGTGGCTTACACCATCTTAACTTTAGTTTCAGAGAATCTGGATGCACTCTTATGATGAGGGCACCAGGCATGTACATGGTACACATACATACAAGCAGGCAAAATATTCATACACATTAAAATAAATCTTAAAGAAAAAAATCCTGCCTCAGAGGAGAAGAAGGAAGGAAGAAAGGAAAAGAGCACCATATGGGGGCCAGAAAGGTGGCTTAGTGTTGAAGAGTACTTACTGCCTTTGCGAAGGACCTAGGTTGGGTTCCTAATACCTACATGGCAGCTTACAACTATTATCTGTAACTCCAGTTCCAGGGCATCTAGAACTTTCCTCTGCTCCATAGGTACCAGGCCTGTACACAGTGCACATACATACTATAGGTAAAATACTCATAAAATAAAAATAAATCTTAGCTGGGCAGTGGTGATGCCAGCACTTTGGAGACAGAGGCAGGTAGATCTCTGTGAATTTGAGGCCAGCCTGGTCTATAGAGCAAGTTCCATGACAGCCAAGGTTATACAGAGAAACTCCGTCTTTAAAAACCAAAATAAATAAATCTTGATTTTTTTAAAGGCACATTAAGTACAAAAGTGAATACTGAAAATGAAACAAGAAATCATCAAATTCCTGGAGCCATTTCTGTTTACTGGAAGTGTTTTTGTAGAAATCTTGTCCACTGAAACTGAGTTTCCCTCCCCATTTGGAGTATTCTGTAGCCCCCAGGGCAGCCAGTAGAGATCTCCATACTTAAACTTTACTGCAGGTGCTTTTGCTCCTGACTGGAGACTCCTGTTTGGCAAGCAATGAAGTTTTTCCCAGAGATCTTCAGAGGCATGATGAAGGAAACTTACCTTTCTGGACTTCCCCTGCATGGCTGATAGCCACTAAGACACCATGGTGGTGCTCAGGACTTGCAGCTGACCTGCTGGGTTAACCTTGGGGATCCTGAGTGAGGAGAGGGATGTTTCTGCCGTGAACTACTGGATATCAACCAGTATTAGACCCGGTGTGTGGGGTCTTTTGCTTGTGAGTTGTACTGATTTATTTCTACCTAGTAACCCAGAAAACAAAACCTTTTAGTCTCCTTTGATCTGTTCTTATTTGGGGTTTGTAGATCCAAAGACAGAGGAACTGCCCCAGATGGACTTGAGGGCAGGTGGCAGCAGCTCTAACATACAGCCCTGTGGTTTTGATTTAAAAGATGAAAGAATGGCATATTTTCTTCTGTCAGCCAGGCCTTAAAACAGCCACTAAGCAAGGAAATGCTCTCCATGGGCTGCAGTCCACCAACTTTCCCCTCGTCTTCTGGTTATAGTTGAACAGCATGTGCAGTTTTGAGCCAGGAGTCCAGGTTGGAACAAGCCCCCATCATATGTTCCTACCACTCCCTGCTCTTTCTACCAAGGTCTCTTGTTCTAGCAAGTGACAGGGTGGTATCTTCCAGTTGCTGAAAGGGGAAATTATTAGAAAGCTGTGGGCAAGGACTCCTCATATCATCAGATGAACCCATAATAGACATGGTGGTACCTGGACTGGGTTGGAGAGCACCTGGACCCAAGAAATGTTTCCCAAAAGCAGCTCAGTCCTCCCTGGCCTTCAGATACAAGTATCTGCCTGAAATTCCCCCTGACTTTCCATTTAGTTCTGACTAAGGAAATTGGCCCAGCTTGTCACCAAAGCATAAGTAGACTGGATGACCCCATGAAGATACTTCTGGGGTCCAAAGAGGGATTCTTTTTTTTTTTTTTTAAATGTGGTGTCATACTTGGAACCTAGGTGCCAGGCAAGCACTGTATCACTGAATGACTCCTAGCACATATATGTGCATACCTTTATTTTACAAGCATGTTGAATATCTTCTGTATTCTGAACCTTATCCATTTGTTTCAGCAAGTTTGGAACTTAGGTAAACCTGAATCAAGTGTCAAGTCCATCATATCCTGAATATTTAGACTCATGAAACTTATGGAATACTCCATTTTGGGAGGCTGGAATGAAACACCAACCTGTTTTTCCCCAGCTATCTTAAGTCTCAGCATATATGCCCATGACCTTGGAACCATGAATTACACTTTACATCATCCTTTCCAAGAGCAGCAGTAGTACAAATGGATAGGAAACTCACAGGAAGGGCCAGCACATGTTGGGCTCTCTGCTTAGGACCAACAACTGTCAAACCAGCCCTTCCCCCTGATGCCCATAGCCACTGCCTCTGATCCTGACTGGGTGCCTGATTCTCAGTCCTTCCCCACTTCTGCAGCCAGGCTTCCCTTAGCTGATGCAAACCCCCTCATGTCTAGGGACATCAGGGTATAGCTGTAGGAGTGTTCATTCCTTATTCCCCTCCCTAAGGAGAAACGAGGATCCCCCAAAACAGCTGTTTCCATTCATGCCCTGCAGGACAAGCCAATCCTCTTGTTTAGAAAGAAGGGAACCCCTGGGTACACCTTTATCCCAGAATCTTGCCTCTCAGCTGCTTCACTTTTCCTGAGAAAGCTGGAGATTGCAAATAGTTTACATGGGGAATGTCAGCTGCCCAAATATGAAAATATACACATCATTAAGACCTAAGTACTCGTGTCTGGAGATAGAGCTGACAGTCTCCCCAGCTGACCTTTTGTCCACTGGCAGAACCACTTCTAATGAGCACTAAGCAAGCTCCTCAGGGGGATGTTTCTGTATGTTGAAGCAAAACATATGTTGGACATTAGATTGTGTGTCTGCATGCATGTCTGTTCATATTCACATGCACGCACTACATGTGACAGCACCATGCAAGCAGCATTAATCAAAATATGCATAATATTCTATGCTTCCTTTTCCAACATCCATGGGTGTCCTAGCACGGCTTGCTCTTCAAGGTCACAGTCACATTTTTACATGCTACCTAGGAAGAAGCTTGGTGTCCTTTACCTCATTTAGGGATGGAGCTTTCTGGCCAAGTGGCCAGGGTTTAAACTTAGTTTTTAAACCTCAGCTGTGTGATCTTAGGCAAATCACTTAACTTCTGAGCTGTTTCTGTATCTATAAGCTAGAGATGGCAATAACAAAACTTGCCTTGAGAGGGTTAGACACGATCACACTATACCTGGCATGTGGTAAGGAGGTATTGCAGCTGCCATGAGGACAATGATCATGGCAGTTACCATTGGGAGGTGGGGTTAGGTGGAAAGCCCTAGCTGCTAAGAGGGTTTTTTTTTTCCTGTGGGTCCTGAAGCCTCTCTTGGATCATGGGTACCATGATGGGTGAGAAGGGTTCCGTCCATGGGATCAAGCAAGGGCCCAGTGGCTGGAAGTCCAGAGCTCACTCAGGAAATGTCCAGGGCATTGGGAGAGAGCCCAGAAAGGGGAAGCAGGTCTGGAAGGTTCTTTGAGGGGCAGCTCTAAGAAAGTTCATGACTTGATCCTGAAGGCAGCAAGGATCATAGATATTGTAGTGTATAGGAAAACTGCTTTGAGGGCTATGATGTCAAGCCAGGGGACAAGTAATTAGCAAGAATTTATGAGGGCCCTCCTGGGAGAGACTTCTGGAAAGCAGAGCGGTGAGGTAGAGATGTAGAGACTCTAGGACCAAGGTGGCTAGGTATGTAAGATGCAGATCACCTGGTTTGAGTGGACCTGATGAGGTCAAAATTGTGTCTTTCCTATGGAACGGGACCAGAACTTACAAGGTTCAAGTCCACAGCTGATTCAGATGCCCCTTATCTCTACCATAAGCAACATCAGGACGCTAGGGGTCTTTTCTCTCAGTTTTCTTATCTGTGCCATGATGAATTGAAGAGTAAGCACCAAGGGACCCTCCTCCAAGGGTTTTTTCTAAATGTCTCACCCCATTTGTAGGGTGTGTATTTCCAAGATGGCTCAGAGGGGGTGCAGAGGACTATTGATGACCACTGAAGAGATGAGGGGTGGAGGAGTCTGAAGATCTAAGAACACATATATGTAACTGATTTCCTTTTCACTTCAACTTCTTGAAACAAGAGGCTCTGAAGCAGGTACAAAGCTTTGGTTATGAGAGTCCTAGATAACTGGGCCTTTTCTGGTGTGAAAAATGCAGTCTTTTCCTTCTTTCTGTTGCTCAGGGTCTCTAGGGATAGTGCACAGAAGATCAGATGACACCATTGAGGTCATCAGTGACTCCACTTTAAGGATGTCCTCTGCAGGCTCATGACTCTGCAGTTTATACTTGTCCACTATTCTTTTTCTGTGTCTACATCTTCTAGACTGGTCTTACTATGTAGCCTCAGGCCTTCACCATGCACTCCCTCTTCATCCCCTACATCCTCTGTCTCCCTCCAGGTCCAGCTCTTATCTTAAACCACTCAAGGTTCCCTTCCCAAATTGATCAGTTATTCTTCTCTTTCACTGTTACAG
Organism: Peromyscus leucopus; assembly: GCF_004664715.2. Taxonomy (NCBI): domain Eukaryota; kingdom Metazoa; phylum Chordata; class Mammalia; order Rodentia; family Cricetidae; genus Peromyscus; species Peromyscus leucopus. Next base: position 25,853,132 of record NC_051063.1, on the reverse strand, counting down.
TAAAGGCCATACTAGTGCGGTGAAAGTGATCTAGGGTGACTGTTTCAAGCGTGCCCCTCTGGCCTCCTCACACTTGAGGACAGAAATCTGGCCTTGTGGTGTGTCCTGGCATTCTCCCTCTCATTGGGAAGCAGTACTGGAGGGGCTCAATAGTGCCACCTCGTGGACCAACTGTAGATTAATGGCGTTGGCTGAATTGGCAAAGGCTGAGCTGGGACTGGGCTGCTAGCTGCCCTTGGGTTTGTGTCCATCTCTCCAACACTGACTGTGTAAGCATCAGCAGGCCTTGGGTGTGGGGGTGATCTACACATACTTCCTAGTTTGAGTGCTGAGTAAAGTTCCAGCTGGTGGCCTTATCCTAGGGCAAACCCATGCCCTCTCTTTGCCCTCCTCAGTCTGCCTCAGTCCCCCAAATTCCCAGGCTTATTTCTGTTACAAGTTAAGTACTGAAGGTTCTGTGACACCATAGACAGGACTCTGGAGGGCCACGCATTGCACAGTGCTGTTCCCAGGACACTGGGATCGGGAAAGGTTGCAACTTTCCACATACACTCAGCCTCCAAGCCATCCCCAACCAAGCATGCACTTTCTCCAGATCCATTACTTTATCTACACAGCTTCAGGATTCCCCAACTCTTCCATCCACAGACCACTACTTCAACTATCTCCTCCACACATTCCAAAGGCTGTGGTACCTACATCAACCATGATTGGCCACTACTGCCACACTTGAGCTTTTCAGTGGCTGTGTACCTAGTTGGCATGTTGAAGCTTAGGGTCACTGGGTAGATGTCAATGAGGTGATAATCCAAAGGACAAAAGGGAGGAAAGAGTCCTAGACAGAAATGAAGGGACAAGGCTACCCATTGTCAGGGGCCTGCCCTGCTTCAGAATGGCATGGAGGGTTTTTCTGTGCATGACAGTACCTAGGAAAACTCTTACATGAATTTTTCTTTCTGCCTGGAGAGGTATGTTTTGGTAAACCCAGACTTTGGGAGGTGCTAAGATCCCCAAGAACGAGAAGAGGAAGCCTCGGGGAGAGTAATGGACAGGGCAGAAATGGCAGTGAGGAGCACAGCAGGAAGGTCCCCAGGAGAGTGGTGCACTGACCTGGCAGGCTCAGGTTTCCAGTCTAAACCTGGCCTTTCTTGACAAAAGTTACTCCCTGGATTCACTAGGAAGAGGATTTGGTTTGAATCACTTAATCTCTTTTTGTTGAACCAGAAGCTGAATTTAAACCCATAGTTATTAAGCCAAGACATTATTAGCCCCAAGTATGAGAATTGCCTGATGCCTGTGCACAAATGGGTTACCACTAGAGTCATGACAGTCCTGTTGTCCCTGAGAAGAAAACCTTGTTGGTTGCCCTCACCTACGGGTAAAGGCTGAAGAGGCTTCAGGCCAGGCACTGTTTTGATCTGACTTCATCTTCCCAAAAGTCTTTTCCAGATGGCTCCAGCCCATTTTGGTCTTTTCTTTCTGTGAACTTATAGGCTGCTGGCAGACCTTACAGTGTCTTGCTCACTACACTAGCATGTAGAGGAGGGGGCAGTTGATCATTACTTTCAGTCAGATTACAGCCAAAAGTAATCCAACCGGGGTTCAAATTACTTCTCTGCCACTTCTTGGCTGGATGATCTTGGGAAAAGTATTTAACCTTTCTGAACTTTGATCTTCTGTAAGGTGGATGACTTAGTAGTCCCTATCTCATAGAGCCACATTGTAGAGTAAATATAGTAATGTGTGTCAGGTGTTTCATTCATTATTGACCAGGATTGGGTTTTAGTGTTTTTAAAACATTGTTATAGACTGTTTTTATTGCTTTCCAATGTTAGATCTATAAGTAAATTTCATTCGTTAATAAAGTCAGGGGCTAAGAAAATTTGAAGGCCATCAAGTTCTGGTTCTAGTTCATTTTGTATAATCAAGGGACACTGGGACTTTTCTGGTAGAGTGTCACCTAATGGCATGTCATTTGTATGGAGACAGTGAACAGCCATCTGCCAGGCAGAGTGCCCCCCCTTGCCCCGCACCCAATCCAGGTGGCCTACCAGCCAGCTCTCTTTCTCATGAGGCAGAATTTGCCTACAGCTAATGACTTGTCCTCCTATTTCATTGCTTTCAGTTACTGGCTCTGAAGAGACTAAACTGCCAGAATCCTCCAACCAAATTTATCTACTTCTAAGGGGGAAACTTTTAAAAATTCATGAATTCTCCAAGTTCAAAAGATCCTTCATCATCTCTGGAGCACCCTCTCTCCTTCTAGACTCCAGTAGGAGAGTAAACATCTTCTCTGCAGGACACAGTTGTAGGTTCTTAGAGCAGAGAATGAGACGAGGACAGGAATGGACCAGGCAGGGTTCACAGAAGGCAGAGAGAACTGCCATCACCTAAGACAGCTCATGGTGGAAAATGTGCTCTAGCTGGAGCTTGGTGAAAATGGCTTTGTAGCCATACCACAGACCACCTCCACCAGGGCTAGAACCTCTCCATCCTGCTGAGTAAGGAGTCCCCAAGGGGCATGAACCCACGCAGAGGCAGGTCTGGGAAAGAAGGAATGGTTTTCAGCACTTTAAACTATAAGGAACAGAAGGTCAGCAACTTCCTTTATTCAATAGGGATGTGCCAGCTGCTACTGCCCCACCCCACTACCCCCAGGATCGACTTCCTGTAGGCACTGCCTAATGGACCTTAGCATGTGTCCAGCCCTATAGCTACATCTCTGTAGCTGGGAGAGAAAGCAAACCATTCATAATTCACATTCACTCCTTGAAATTTTCTAAAAATTTTCCTGTAATTTATTAAAATTTCACTTGAAGTCCAGCTAGTGAGTCAAGTCCTGGGAGCAGCTGGCAAGGGTGAATGGCAGAGAGGGGATGGGTGAAGCTAGGGAACAAGATTCTGAGATGCCAAGTGACCTCCATGAAGTCATATGAATAGAAATCTCACACTAAGTGTGGGTTCATTCACTGCCATCCATTCTAGTAATCTCCCTGTCAAACTAAACACTGTCCATGCATCCTAGACCAGGTGTGTGTGTGTGTGTGTGTGTGTGTGTGTGTGTGTGTGTGTGTGTATGTATGTGCGCGCGCGCGTGCATGTGTGCGTGTGTGCGTGCGTGCGTGCGTGTGCGTGCGTGTGTGTGTGTGTGTGTGTGTGTGTGTGTGTGTGTGTGTGTAGTAAGGGCAGACAGAGGGCAGGTAGCCAAATGCTGGGACAGGTATCTACATCTTTCTACCATCACCTGGCATCTGACTTGTCTTTGACCCTGCATCTATGGGGCAGCTTCAGCCACCCTGTTCCTTCTTCCTTACTGACAACAATCCTTTCCTTCTTCCAGTCCCCAGTTTTCATCGCCCAAGTTGGCCAGGACCTGGTCTCCCAGATAGAGACGAAGCTTCTGCAGAGGCCCTGCAAGGAACTCTTCTCTGCTTGTGCTCAGTAAGTGTTCCACACATCAGGGTCCTCCCTCACACCCTGGGAGAGTGCTACTTGCCTGGGTAGGTCACTCCTACTTGGGCGACCTCTGTCTACCTGGGCTGACCCTTACCTACCTGGACAGACTCCCACTTATGTAGGCAAATCATGCCTACCTGGGCAGATCCCAATCTTCCTTGAAAATGGTTTTGGTTCTAGACCTGAGTTCTTGGGGACTATATTCCATTCTGTCCTTTCTCACCTCTGAATCCTAGCCTCTCTTCTACCTCATCAAGTCTGCATCTAATCTCACTTCAGCTCATGGTCTCTTCAGAGAGTTGTTCCTGAGTTCTAATTTGGTATAGCTCATCTCCAGGATTGTTGACTTAATCTTTGTGGTTTACTGTTTTATGTCCCCCATTTGATTATCCACCCATTCTCCCTACTTTACTACAGGACCTGAAACAAATGCTGGACCATGGCAGGCACACTATGAATGCTTACAAGGTCAATCAAGTTTAAGTAACCACTAGCAGAGCAAGCAAGCCTATGGCCACATGTGGAGCATCCATTGCAAGGCCTGGCTTGCTTGTAGTTCTGAAGGCAGTAACTCACTAGTCTCTGTCTATCTCCTTCATGGTGGAAATTATAACATGTTCATTTTTTTGTCACTCTGGGCTAGGTCTGTCCATGACTACTTAAAGGGAGACCCCTTCCATGAGTACTTGGACAGCATGTATTTTGACCGTTTTCTGCAGTGGAAATGGTTAGAAAGGTGAGTACCATTCACTCCTCAAATGAGAGTGTGCAAGTGTGAAAGGTAGGGTACAGAGTTCATCTGTATCATAATTCATACAGAGATTCGATACCCTGCATAAACCTCTGGCAACAATCAAATTAACCATTCTCCCACTAAGTTTTTGGGTATTCTAGAAATGCTATGGGCTTAGGAAAGCAGGTACTGACTGGGTTGTGCCCACATACACATCATCTTATTCATGCTTCTTTGGTTCTGTCTTTCTCTGCTGGATACTGTTCTCTTTCCCCCCTTCCCCATTCTGAAGATCAAACCCTGCACCTGCTAAATAAATGTTGACTATACCCCCAGTCCCCAGTCTCAGGTTTTTTGTGCTACCTTCCCTAAAGGAAGAATAGCTTTGTACATAAAACTCTGTGTACTTTTGGCAGTACGTTCTCAAAAGGCACCTGATTGTAACGTACGAGGGACTGTTCAATTGCCCTCCAAAATAGCCACCTCCAGTTTCTAGCCCTGCCGGTGCCTGAGCCCCTGCTCCTTATATTTCTATATTGTTCTCATGTTTTCCTCCCACTAGTGAACAGTGGGGTGTCTTTACTCTATTTTCCACCTCACTAATTATAAGTGAGATTGGGCATCTACCTGTAGTTTATTTGCTGCCTAAGTCTTTCAAAGTGCTCTCAGGTAGCTCTCTCTTAGGCACATGTCATGAAAGGGACATGACTTATCTTGTCTCTGACTAGGCCAGTCAATGATGAGGGGCTAGGGGTAATATTCCAGCTTCATTTCATGATTGACAGAGCTTATACCTAGCTTAAGCATTCTGAGATAGGCTGGGAATGAAAGTGTCCGCTCAGGTCAGGGGTCCCTGTCTACAGAAGCTTGGTACCCCAGTGGTATGCTCCATACTCAGAGAAGGAAGCCATTTTATTCATGTGGACTGAACATGTACAGCACTCATGGGTCAAGTCCCTTCCAGATACTTAAAGGCTATGGGCCAGGAGCCATCTCAAGGCCCCAGAGAAGCTCCACCTTCTCTGCATACTTCAGGATGCTCTGCAGGAAAGCAACATGCTTAAAGCCACTGTCTTTCTATCCTGACCAGTGAGAATGATCTGATCAGAGGCCCACTTTTGATCATGGCAGCACTGGGAACCAAGCCTTCAATATACAAACTTTGGAGGCACAGTGTTACATTCAAACAGTGACAGAGCCCACAAGCAAGACACATCCAGCAATAGGTGTTGTCAGCTTGAAGATCCACAGAGAAGCCCTGTTCTTTATTACAAATAATGGCATCTACTACAAAAGCAACTTATGAGAAGCTTTGGCATGGATACATTTGCCTTCTCATTATATCCATTTTACTGAAGATGGAAGGCCTAGAGAGTTCGGTAGTTAGCTCTAGGCTACACAACAAAGACCTGGCAAAGGCCAGAATCTGAATCCAAAGTCTTTCAAGGCCTTGGTCCTCAGTCTATCCAGCAGTCCCTTCTAGTTGACTCTTGGCTGTGGCCATTGCTTTCTTTTTATTTATCTGCACTAACTTCATGAAATGGACATTTTGATTACTGCAAAATTAAGAATATACCATTTGTAAGGTACTAAGTTTTTAGTGCCAGTAAGATAGGATCCTCATTTAGGAATGCCCCCTCTACCATCCTCTCCAACTTTTCCCCCTCAATCATGACCTGTTTACACTGTGTTATTGAAATATTAAGGGAATTTTCCCTCCCAGGGTTAACCAAGAATTTCCTAGGAAATTGTAGGACAGTCATTTTTCTAGCAGAGAAGCTCACAGTAATGGTGACTGATTATTTATTCTCAGTGTAGTATAAATGGTTATGCCAACATAACCTTTTCTGCCTTTATGTGGTTGCTGTAGGAAAGACTTCTGGCCCTGTGTCAGATGCTAGCTCTTGGCAGGCTTCTCTGGGACACTTGAGCTGCCCTAGTGCTAAGTAGGAAGCCAGGTACTGAGGGGTTCTGTGGCATGGTGCCCTGTGCATCTGATGTGGACCATCAGAGAGAAAAGTGTGCCACACATATGAACTTAGTTCCCTAAGTTTTCAGGGTTGTCCCAAGGGCAGTTGTAATGTGAAAAGGTAATTTCACTGAAATCCAAGTCTATCAGCAAGAAAGCTTTTTAGAGGATATTAATGTTCAAGAGTTGCTAGAGGTTGTGGGTTCTCCTCAAACTGATCTAGTTCTTTGACCCAGTTCAGTCTTCTCTAGCCCCTGTCCTGATCAGGAATCTTATAGGGCATAGCTGTGTGTGTGTGTGTGTGTGTGTGTGTGTGTGTGAGAGAGAGAGAGAGAGAGAGAGAGAGAGAGAGAGAGAGAGAGAGAGAGAGAGAGAGAGAGAAATAGTCCCTATGCTCCAAGAGGTGGTTTTTCCATGTTACATTGATTAGTCTTTGCCAACCAGGCCAGGGATTAAAAACAATGTCTTCACCCTGGAGTTCTTGACAAGAGCTGGATGACTTTATTTGTTGACTCCTGAGAATACCATCCATGCCTTTTGATCAGAAATCCTGTCTAATCAGACATGCTAAGTGGGTCTTGTTCATTAAACTGGGAAGCTAAAGACAGAAAATTATGGGTATTTTATCACCACCTGTTTGGCCATTCAGGGTATTTGAGTGTCCTGGATGGATGGAAATATAACAAAGCAGTGCCTATGAAGAAAAAGTTAAGAGCTGACAATCACAGAGTACCTGGACCAGGCCTATAGCCAGCAACATTTGCTCTAAGTAAGATGCACTCACTCATGAGTACCCAGAACAACAAGTTATAGCCACCTGCTTGGCAGGCTGAGCTCTACTGGTGTGGAGAGAGCTGTGTGTTCCTTTGTGGCCACACACACACACACACACACACACACACACACACACACACACACACCATATGAAGCAGTTTTCTTTTGGGTCTGGCCACAGGCTGTGAGTTTGGAAGAGAGCAAAGGGATGTTGTCAGTGGAAGAGTAGCAGCTAGGGAGCCTTTAGTTGCCTGGCTGGGCTGAATTCCTGCAGAGGGAAGTTCTGACTCAACTTGGTTAAGCACTGTAGGCTTATTCTTCCAAAACTTTTTCCTGTTCTTCTGAGCAAGCCAGGATGGCTCAGCCCCTAGCTCCCCAGTATCCAGAGCCAGAGGTCTGAGTCTCTAGCATAGCCTCAGAGGAAGGCATTGCATGTCCTTGGCTTGTTCCTTGCCAGCCACCCACACCTGTTTCTTATGAATCATAAATCTTACCTTCAGGAGACCAATATCAGATTCTTGATATTTTTCAGGCAACCAGTAACCAAAAACACTTTCCGGCAGTATCGAGTGCTGGGCAAAGGGGGCTTTGGAGAGGTGAGTGAATATCTTCATTGAAGGGTCTGGGCCTCTTCTCTACTTCCTCACCCCTTTTAGATCAGTAGTGCTTTCAGAAGGATCTTCTTGCTCTGTCATGGCCCTCTGGTAGCAGAGAGGGAGGGCAAGGGATCTGGCCTGGGTGCTAACACATTTATGAGAGAGAAAGGAGGGTAACAAAGCCTTTGCTGCCCTGTGCAGGCAGGTAAAGTGGAGGTTCTTTTCTGCCAGCCTCAAGTGAGGGCTTCAAGGGAAGGTTGGATCCCCTGGGTTGTGTTTGAGGAAGGGAACCCAAGGGCATGAGAGTACTGAACAACCTTGGCCAATGAGGGGTCCAGGTGATACTGTTAGTGTATCTTGTTACAGGAATAGAGATTTAGTAAATACTATCTGGTCTCAATATTTGAGGTCAGCCTTGTTTCCATTTTAGAGCCAAGGAAAACTATTCAGAAAAGATTGGTGACTTAGACAAGCTCATACAACCAGTAAAGAGCAGAACTAGTGCTAAACTCTCAATGTTTCTTCCCATTTCTCTGAATTGTAAGGTCTTCCTTCACTGTCCCCCCAAAACTCTTCCAGCCAGCAGGAAAAAACTCAGTTGTACCTAATGGAGGGATCGGGATAAGACTTGATGCCTCTAACCAGTCACTTGACTTTATGCTGTGGCCATTTCAGTATCTTCAAGGCTAAGAGACTTCTCATGGGAGGAAGAGTCTTACAGCTAGTTCACAAAGGCAGAGTCCAGGCAGCACTGGGTACAGAGCCAGATGTCCTGAACTACAGCAACCGCAGGCCAAACCTGCTGGGTTTGGCTCCACCACTTCCAGGTCTAGAGACCTGACATCCTGGCCTTGGAGTTGGGTAAACCAGTTTAGTATCCTATAACCTTAGTGTCTGCCTTCTACTGCAGGTCTGTGCCTGCCAGGTCCGGGCCACAGGTAAAATGTATGCTTGCAAACGCCTAGAGAAGAAGAGGATCAAAAAGAGGAAAGGAGAGTCCATGGCACTCAATGAGAAGCAGATTCTTGAGAAGGTCAACAGCCAGTTTGTGGTGAGTATTGAGGGCCCAGTCACAGGCCCACTCTTCTGATGACTAGGACTTCCTTCCCTTACTAGGAATGATGGTCCTCCAGTGAAGCCAGTCCCCACTTGTGGGATCTCTGTTCTCTAAGGCCACCTTATAAACTCCTCAGTGAATAAAACAAGGCTACTCTAGGCCCAGACAAGGATTTCTGGGTTCCACAGATGCTCTTGTCTGGTTTCATTGTGGTAGAGACCAGGTGGTGGTGGTGCACACCTTTAATCTCAGCACTCAGGAGGCAGAAGCAGGCAGATCTCTGATTTCGAGGCCAGCCTGGTCTACAGAGTGAGATCTAGGACAGGCACCAAAACAACACAGAGAAATTCTGTCTCGAAAAAACAAAAACAAAAATAAAACAAACAAACAAACAAAAATCTAATATATGTGAGAGGTAAAATGCAAATGGCATAGAAGGATGCACAATAAAAACAAATACCTCCTTCTATGGGTAGTCATTCTAGGCATGCTTTATTCATGTATAGGCTTTATTTTTTTTGGCTTACAGGACCACTCTATACATAGTATGCTATGATGATTTTTAGCTTGAAGTTGATTTTTTTCTCCTCTGTCTACACCTAAAGCCTAGCTATTCCCTTTTTTGGGAAAAAAAAAAAAAAAAGCTCTATATCGCTGATTTGTATAGCCCATCTCTACAGACTGAAATAATTTTTCATTTGTAAACCTCTACCAACCATGCTATGATGTCCACTTTCAAACATTCCCTGGTATGCTTCTGTGAATGTAGCCAGGGGCTAGATTCATGGCAGTCACTGTAATAAGGGCTATGCACACTGTCTGAAAGTTGTTCTCAACTGGCTTACCCTAGTTAAACTCCAAGCAACCATGTGACAAAGGAGGGATATCATCATCTACTTTTGGTCCTTCCTCAGAGGAGGCTATCCTCTTATGAAGTGATGAAGTGATAAAGTTTACAGGAGAGAAGTTTTAGTCTCTGGGTCTCTTATTCTAAGCTGTCCCAGCTGCCATCTTTGTCTTTAGGGAGGAGTATGTCCTTAGTAGAGAATTCAGTGGTACCTTGAAGGAAGACATGGACAAAACTAACATCAGCCTGGTTTAGCTTGGGCTATTTTTTTGTAACATAATTCTTTATTGATTCTTTGGGAATTTCACATCCTGTACCTCAACCCCTCTCACTTCCCAGCCAGTCCCTCCATATCCTCCCCTTACCCCTACAGCATCCCCCCGAAAAGAATCCCCAAAATCAATTAAAAACAAAACAAAACAAACAAACAAACCACCTCGCTCTTCCGTCTTTCCAACACCTCTTCCACATCTGGCTTAACAAACTAATGCATGCACACACTTTTGTGATATGGAAGCTGTCATCACCCTTGTAGACTTGCTGGAAAGCCAGGGTTCTACCTGCCCATGTCCCCTTCAGTCCTTTACTTTGAGCCACTTGTCAGAAGATCTGAGCATGAGTTTTTCACTGGCTATGAGGGAAATCATGCAGGGTCACTGAGAGGAGAACTAGGCACAGGGTATGAGCTGCTTTGTCCCTCTACTCCTCTCTACCTCCCAGCCTTAATGATCCAAGAGAAGGGAGTATTAGTGACAGTTGCTGTGACATTAACATATGCTACTCTTGTGTTCCCAGGTCAACCTGGCCTATGCCTATGAGACCAAAGATGCTCTGTGCCTGGTCCTGACCATCATGAATGGGGGTGATCTGAAGTTTCACATCTACAACATGGGGAACCCTGGCTTTGAGGAAGAACGAGCCTTGTTTTATGCAGCTGAGATCCTCTGTGGCCTGGAAGACTTACACCGTGAGAATACTGTCTATAGGTGAGCAGTGCTTCCAGAGTCTGGCTGGGCCCTTGCACCCCTCCAGCAATAGCCCAGGGCTCCTAGGAACCCAAGTGAGATAAACCACTCTCCTATGGTATCTCTAACCATAAAGATTAGAGAAGCCAAGCTTATAAAATTATATTCTCCAAATTCCTCCTCTAAGGAGAGACTATGACCACCACCCCATCACCTAGCACCCAGGGATACTCAGTGGATCCTGGTGGCTATCTTGAATCAATCCCAGTGAGATGTGGGAAGAGTCACTGTCCATGGGTATCACATTGCCACATGGTCTGCCCCACCCTATTCTGAACCTCTTCTTTCACATTCCTCCCTTCTCATCTTAACACCACAATGACCTGAACTCAGTAGAGTCCCATACCGAGGTGCTTCTCACAGTGAGCAGGGTTTCATGTTCTCCTCATAGTGCAGAGGATTTTGAAAAGCTCTGTTGCCTCTTCTGCACTTTTAAAAAAGTTTTTTTTTTTTTAATTTACATGTGTTTATGGGTTTGTCTGTATCAATGCCTGCTGAGTCTAGAAGGGACAATGGTTCTCCTAGAACTGGGATTACAAGCAGTTGTGAACCACCTTGATATGGGTGCTGGGAACCAAACTCTGGTCCTTTAGAAGAGTACTTTTAACCACTGAACTATCTCTCCTGTCTCCCCTCCTGCATTTTGAGTGAATATTGAATTATTCTCTTATGTGTTCAGGAGAAGGGGCTGATGTTTTGATACTGGCCAGTTACAACACATTTCTCAAGGGACCCACTGGAATCTAATTTTTGTAGCAAATTGATTTCTACCATAATCTGTCTAAAAAACAAAAGCAAACAAACAAACAAAACAAAACAAAAACCACTTGCCAGGCGGCAGTGGCACAGGACTCTAATCCCAGCACTCAGGAGGCAGAGCCAGGCAGATCTCTGTGAGTTCAAGGGCAGCCTGGTCTACAGAAGGAGATCCAGGACCGGCACCAAAACTACACAGAGAAACCCTGTCTCAAAAAACAAAATGAAACAAAACAATAACAACAAAAACCTGTGGTAATCACCTGAAAGGTAAGGACTTCTGATAGGAACTCCACACTGGACACTGCCAGCATGGACACTGTCAATCCTCACAGACTTCCAGGCACCCACACAGTCAGTTGATGATTTTGCATGGATTTCTGAGTAAGGATTATCTTGGGAGCCCAAGAGGATTTTAGAAACCAGAAAGAATGTTCCTGAGAGCTCCTGCCCCAAATGATAGTCCCTGCCTGTATTTTTGTTTTGTTTTTATTATAGTAAGAAGTCAGAAGGTTTCCCATAAGAGCTAAAAAAGAACCTCTTTGATTACCTTTCACTTAAAAGTGTGTTGGGGTGTCAGGGGACAGACTCAAGTCCCAAATTCCCTTCCTCTAGGGCAGCAAAGGCCTAAGGCAGTGATTCTCAACTTTCCTAATGCTGCGATCCTTTAATGTAGTTTCTCATCTTGTAGTGACCCCAATCATAAAATTATTTTTGTAGCTACTTCATAACTGTAGTTTTGCACTGTTACAGATCATGATGTAAATATCTGTGTTTTCCGATAGTCTTAGGCTACCTCTGCCTTCAAAGGGTTGTTCTATACCAAAGGGGTTGCAACCCACATATTGAGAACCACTGGCCTAAGGTATTCCTCCTTGTCTTGACTACCTGCCTTAAATTGTAGATTTGATCCTGTCTAGTGGTTCCTGGCAATCTGTTGTTTCCAACCCATGGCCACTGGTTTCTTGAGTTGAGAGTTCTTACCCTTATTTGGAATTGCTAGCACATCAAAAGAAACCCATGTAAATAATAAAAAGCAGCAAAGCTGGTTTGAAATAAAGAAGGGTATGCAAATACCCATCTCATTGGGTGAGACTGCCCAGGATTTGGGTACATGAACCACTTCCCGCAAGGACAGCTGCCATCAGTTAAACAAACAAAGCTGGCTGGTGCAGAACTGTCAGCCCTGGGATGTAACAAGGTACACATCCCAATCTAAGCTGCAACTTTACCCAGCTTTCACTGGGAAATCCAGAGTCTTCTGCCTGTTTCCCTCTCTAGGAAGACACAGGTTCCCCTTTATGAGCAAGAGCCTTTCACTGAATTAAGGAGACATTGGGCTCTGACACAGCAGGACTTAGGACATAAGCCAGTCTCCGGGTACCCCTTCCATAGGGCATCTTTCCTCTGGCCCATTTTTACCTTACAGCTTTCTTCCCTTTGTTACTGCTGGTGCTCTGGCTTGGTGTCTTCTCTCAGTTTGTTTCGAGGACCTGCTCTGTGTACAGGATATTCCATGACATCAGGTCTTCCCAGCCCTCCAGGGAGTCTCTAACCATACTAGCCAGTGTCCTTTGCCCCCGTGGACCACCTGTGTGTGTGAGGACAAGCACTAGAATTGGCCTTTCCTATCTTCCTAGTTACGTTCTAGGAAAGAGAAGAAGCCAATGGCAAACCCCAGCATTTGTGTTAAAATACTGGGAAGAGAGAAATGATCTCACAATGGTCTTGACCCAGAGAGACCAGACTACCTCAACTCAGAGGTGGGAGGCAGACATCTTGTGGCACCTGGGCCTGGCTAGCCCCAGAATGTCAGCCCAGATGCAGTGTGTCTTTGCTGCTTGGAATGGCCATGCTCAGATGCCTGTTGTTTTCACCTTGCAGAGATCTGAAACCAGAAAACATCCTGCTGGATGATTATGGTAAGTCAGGGGCTGGAAGCTGGGGGCCTTTTCTGTTATAGTAGCTGAGGCTACTGTCCCAAGTTACCCAGAGCAAGAAACTGCAGAGACTCTCAGGAATGGAGGAGGGGGCCAGGACCATGAAAAGGGTTATAGGTCCATAGGGCAGAGGATCCCATTCCTGTTCCTTACTCCTGGACCTGAGGGATGATCCTTCTTTGTGAAGCAGTGTAGCTCATCTGACTCTGACATCAGAGCCAGTGTCAGTGACAGAGAGTGACGACCAAAAGCAAAGGAGGCAAAGGTTTGGAGGCTTTGGGTAGTGCTCTACGTCCATGCCACTTGCCCTGCTTTTTGTCCTGTTTGTGAAGCAGAAACCTCAGGACTGTCCTGGATACTATGAGGAGGACTGTGTAGTGAGGGTACTACATTACAGCCCACAGAAAACAGCGTGTTGACTCCAGCCAGCTGTGAACATGTCATTATCTGTGTACTGTCAATGTTACTTGCCCTTGGGTATAAGCATGTGGGTAGTATTTCCTCACACAGTTCAGTCCCTTACACCTGCAGAGTAGTTTTCTCATGTGCCTGACTAGGTCTTCCCATCTCCACAGAGGGGCATCCAAGTGTCCATCTTACATATAATAAGCCTGAGACTCAGAGGAGCCAGCCTGACCATGGCAATGATACTACCAAGTCTCCTGCATATTCCTGGGATACATAGCCCCCCTCCCGCTTCTCGATTTGATGACCTGGAGAGAGCTGTGTGTGGAGGAACAGGGAGCACAGGTCCAGGCCACAGTATATTCTCTGAACTACTCACACTGAAGTCGCACAGGGGCAGTCTACTGCTGGTACTCACATACTCTCTTCCCCTTTCCTGTTAGGTACCACAGAGCTGGAGGCCATCTAAGATACTCAGGCCTGACAGGGTATTTATGGACAACGGCATGTGCTTCTTCCTGAGTGTGAAATGTAGCCATGGCCCTGCCTAGGTAGAGGTAGGCAGCGCTGCCTGGGCCTTGGGAGCCAGTTTGGACTCTGAGCTCAGATTCCAGACCAGGCCCTGCCCTTCTCATTTCTCCATTTCTTTGAAGGGGGAAAAAAAAAACCAACCACCTCCAAAGACCAATCAGGAAGGCAGGGAGTGGCTTCCCAAATTGCTTTACAATTTTTTCCTCTTAAGCAAATTGTTGCAAAATGTCAAGAACCTCATATTTTTCCTGTGAAGCAATCCCAGAATCAGCCAGAACATTTTAAACTCTGTGACCTCAGCCTTCCGGGAAGCTTGTTGGGGCATTAAATGTGACAGGTCACCCAGTGGCCAGCCTTGTCCAAGCATCCTTCTGCATCTTTATTAATGTTTCCCTCATTATGTGCAATTTCTATGCATCTCACCTACCATCCTCCCAGGGTCACATGGTTACTCTGGGAGAACAGACTGAGGTCACATCTTCATTGGACAAAGTCCTTGTGAGTCTGTGTCCCTGACCAGGGTGTCTACATGACCATAGGAACCCATTGACCCTGCTATCCCCAACAGGCCACATTAGGATCTCAGACCTGGGACTGGCCGTGAAGATCCCTGAGGGAGACCTTATCCGCGGCCGGGTGGGCACTGTTGGCTACATGGGTGAGTAATACCTTGTGCCCATCACAACTCAGCCTCCCCAAGGCCATCACTCATAAGTCCTCCAGTCTCTTTTTTGTTTTGCTGGTCAGAAGTATTGTGCTAATTTTCCATAGGGATGCTTTGTAGGAGGACCAATCAGGTGGGGTGGTACAATGGGACCCAAGGTGTGACCTAAACTGAGTTCTCTGTAACTCCCAACCACAAGCCCACCTAGGTCTCAAAGACAAGTCATCCTGGAAGTTTGGACCAGAGCCTGGCACTAACATTTCTAGGGGAGCCCTTGTTGAAGAAGGACCTACCTAGGTGAGGTGTCAGGTAGATCACTCTTTGGGGAGACCTCTGAGAAGAGGGAGGTCATTAAGAAGAGCTCTAAAATTAGAGGTGCCTACCATATTTCCAAGCTTGGTTCTAAGTAGGGACCACCCTGCCTCCTTTTAGCCTGCTCCAAGACATGCTAGGAAGAGACCTAGAGCTAAACTCTCAGAATCTCCTACCAATTAGGAGCATCTTTTGCTTCCTTCTACATTCCTTGTATATTACCCTGGGATGTAGGAGTCCCCTGAAAGCTCTAGGCTAGGTACCTGTTACCCTCTGCCCAGGCCTGCATCTGCAGATGATGTGTGGTATTCAATACTTTGTCTCTGGTTCTGGAGGATCCTTTTCAGACTACATAACACTTGGCAACCTGTGGGATATGTGTCTTTATGAATATATGTATATATGACCATGTGAATTCTGATCATTAGATCTGATAGATCTGAGAGATACATGGAGAATAGATGGATAGGGGATGGATGCATAGGTGATGGATAGATGGATTACTGGATGAATGGATTATGGATGGACATATGGGCAGATAGGCAGATGGATAGATAAAGATAGACCTATCCA
The DNA here is from genome assembly GCF_004664715.2 of Peromyscus leucopus. Classification (NCBI taxonomy): domain Eukaryota; kingdom Metazoa; phylum Chordata; class Mammalia; order Rodentia; family Cricetidae; genus Peromyscus; species Peromyscus leucopus. The sequence goes on along the minus strand of NC_051063.1, from coordinate 25,837,494 downwards.
TGTACCTGCGTGGAAATCTTTTTACACATTTGTATCACTCTTTTGGACACAGTTCTGAATGCTTTGTCTACACACAGCCTCTGTCATGTGTCCACTGGTGCATGTCATGTGTACATGCTTTTCATTCTAGCTGGCCTCAAGACATGTAGCTGTCTGTTTTGTACTTATGTGGTGAATCTGTGAGTCATTTTGTTAAAGTGGTAGGGAAGATACATTAAAAGATTTAAAAAGTATTATTTTTGTTGTTTTGTATGTATGAGTGTTTTGCCTGCATGTATGTCTGTATGTCCTCTGTGTACCTAGTACCCACAAAGGCCAGAAGAGGTTGTTGGATCCTCTGAAACTGAAGTGGCCTGTAGTTGTGAGCTGCCATGTGGGTGCTGGGAATCAAACCCAGGTCCTCTAGAACAGCAACCCTGTCTCCAAGAAAGTATTTGAAGTCCAGGTAGATTGAATGTATTCTCTAATTTAGGTGGGCACTCTTCTCCATTGAAATAAATATGTATGCAGTGCTTCCTGTGTGTGGAAGCCATGCCTGTCACTGGGGACAAAGCCGTGAAAACTATGCTGTGTCTTCTGTCTGAGGAGACATTTCTCTTCACTGTAATCAGAGTTCTGAAGCCTCTGTCAGAGCCCTTGGGCACAGTGAAGCACCATCAGAGAAGGCTTTCTAGACAAAGTGATATTCACACACCTGCTGGGTTGAAGTTGGGGCTTGGAAGGGAAGGTAGCTCCAGCCCAAAACTCTAGTCCTTTTGTGAGACTGCCATCACCCTTGGGTACTGCTAGGATGAGGAGCAGCACCGGCCTGTGTGCTTGGGCTGCATCCTGCTGCCTGTTGTCCCTCATTCTCTCCTCCTTCTGTCCTCAGCCCCAGAAGTCCTGAACAACCAGCGATATGGCCTGAGCCCTGACTATTGGGGCCTGGGCTGTCTCATCTATGAGATGATCGAGGGCCAGTCACCATTTCGAGGCCGCAAGGAGAAGGTTAAGCGGGAAGAGGTGGATCGCCGGGTGCTGGAGACTGAGGAGGTGTACTCCCCCAAGTTCTCTGAAGAGGCCAAGTCCATCTGCAACATGGTAAGCTCCTGGTGAGCCAGATGCTGCCCAGTGGTGGCCCTAGTCTGTGCCTAGAACATCAGACAGGCTGAAAGGACAGGAACAGTACATACAAAGCTGTGCGTGTTATAGCCCTCTATACTAGAATGGCTAGTGCTCCTTGATCTGGATGAGATGGTCAGAAAGGCTTCAGGGGAAGCCTGGCATATTGGGCAGGATGCCTATGAACCAAGGCATGGGGATTGAGTGAACACCATGAAGGTATGTAGCTTTGCGCAGAAGTCAGCAGAGGACAGATGATGGCTCAAGTTGGTTCACAAACAAGTTTCTGCTCTTGAACTTGGGCCTCCTTTTCCCTCAGCTCTGAATTCTAAACACTGGCTTGAGGGCAGGGACTATAGGAGGGGTATTAGTATATCCTTGGAGTCTTTGAACATACTCTCATAGTTTTCTCTTCATTATGTGGAAAGATGATCACAGCTCAAGTTATGTATATGACAGCATCTATGAATGGGCAGGACATACAAGTGAGGAGGATTAGACTGGCTGGAGTGGGTTGGGGTCAGATATTGGACATATTGAGCAGCCAGAAAGAGAAAGGAGTGGTAGGGGCCATAATGTCCTCCCTGGAATGATGTCCCTCTCCTCAACCCAGGTGGACACTGTTCCATGGCTGGTCCTTAGGCCCTTCCTTTGACTTCGTGTGGAGTCGGGTACTTCCTGCTCCTGCCTGGCTCTCAGGATCCCAAGTCTCACCACAAGCAGATGTCCTCTGATGCCAGCCATAGGGGGACAGAAAAGACTTGCAAGCCCATACACTGTACCTTACCCTTTCCTGCAGCCACCCTGCCTGGTCACTTCTGTGTCACAGAGCTGTGGGGAGGATTTGTGGGTGGATCTACCATCTGATCAAGCCCAAAAGAAGAGGAAGTGTCCCTCTGCCCTGACATGTATAAAAGACATGATGAAGAATGGCATGTAACACACAGACCTTAAGCCCACAGCCTGTTAACCAACCTCAGAGAAGTACTGCAGCAGACTGTCACTGCAGTTCAGTAGGGTGGAGACCAGAGGTCAGGAGTGTAGGGAGATGGCTGCCAGTGGTACTTGTTTATGCCATGGTCAGCTAGCTATGTGGTGTGACAAGAGGATATCACAGTCTGAGGTCAGGGGCAGCAAATCTAAGAAGCAGGTCTCAAGAGACCTCGACAGGGACATGAATATGAGAGGATGAGGCAAACATGACCACTGCCACTGTAGCTGGTCTTTCTCCACAGTGCCAGCTCTTGAATAATGACATGGAGATTTTTTATTAATTATGAAAGCTTGGCCTTAGCTTAAGTGTGTTCCCAACTAGCTGTTTATATTAATCTATGTTCTGCCATGAAGCTCATCACCTCTCCTCAGTACCATATGTCTGGCTTCCTCATGTCTGGCTGGCAGATCTCCCACTCAGATTCTTTCCCAGAGTTCCTATCTGCCCAGAAACCCCACTAATCCTCTTCTGCCTAGCTATTAGCCATTCAGCTCTTTATTAAACCAATCAGGAGGTGCCTCAGGCAGATGAAGTAAAACAGAGACACATCTTTTCACAATGTACAAAAAGATTATCCCAATTACCATCATCACCACCTCCCCACACCCACTAACCCTCCACTTCAACCCCAGACACTGCTGTCCCTCTCCTGCCCCCTTGTGGCCATTGCAGGAAAGATACTGGCCAAGTCTTACTCTCTGGTCTCTAACTGAACAGTAACAAATGGTTGAACCCCCTCTTTGCCACATGGCTCAAGCTTTGCTCTGTCTTCTTTTGTGGTCTTGGATTCTTGTCTGGACATACTCTTCTTTGTAATCCATAGCATCTCAGTCTGGCCACCCTGCTCTACTGCAATGCCTGACCTGTAAACCATGGAGGCAGCCATGCCCCTTGAGGTCTAGAAGTCCACACATCTAACTAACTTCCTTGTCCTCTGAATCTAATCCTGAGGCCTAGACATGCACCTTCCTTAGACCTCTGTTGAGTTCTTAACCCATCTCTATCTTCTCCACTCTCCCTTGTGCCCTCCAGCCATATTAGTCCAGATCACATGTAATCCTTCACATCCAGGAAACCTACTCTGCCTTCTTCTCCCATCTCACCCTTACCTTCTCTCATGCTAATATACACTTGATAGCATGCTTACAAACTGGTGACACCATAGGTGGATGTTTTGTTCTACCTGTATGGAACATTTTAAAAATTAAAAAAAAAAAGTTAACTTAATAGGCAAACTTCTCAAATAAAGAGATTTCATACTAAAAACCTGATTTTCTAGCACTTCTGGAAAGCAAACGTCTTGCTTAGCTGTCATTCCTGCCTGGTAGTAGCTGATAAGCAACCTAGCCCTACTTCTTATCCTTTTTTCATCTTATCCTTGATGATGCTGTGATCTGCCAGCGCTGTGGGCTCTTGGGGCTATATTGACAGGCTCAGCCTCTACACAGCCTTGCTTCTTTGGTGCTTCTTGGAATGGAGAGAGCATAGCTCAGTTACATATGGAAAAGAGAAACTCAGTGCCAGAGAAATGGCTCAGCAGGTAAAGCATTTTTTTATGCAAGACTGGTGACCTAAATTCAAGTCTTGGAACCCATGTGAAAGGTAAAGGGACAAAGATGACTGCACGAAGACTCCGATCTCCATACGTGTGCTATTGCACATAAGCCCCCACACAGTAATAAGTAAACATTGTAAAACACAATAAATCAGCTACCAGTCTGATAATGTACCACAGGGTAACTGAGGGCATGTTTTTACAAAGCTGTGATCTGGTGCTCACACTGCTACCACTTCAGTTCTTCTAATTGGGGAGGTATCCCTGTCTAAACTGTGAGTTCTAGGAGGTGGCACTGGGGAAGCTAGAAGAGGGGTACTTGGGAGAGCCATGGCTATAGACATTCCTTTGCCCTCTGTCCTCTGGGCACATGGAAAGGCCCAACCACACGACCTCATGGGACTCTCTTGTCACAGCTGCTCACCAAAGACTCGAAGCAGAGGCTGGGCTGCCAGGAGGAGGGGGCTGCTGAGGTCAAGAGGCACCCCTTCTTCAGGAACATGAACTTTAAGCGCCTGGAGGCTGGGATGTTGGACCCTCCCTTCATTCCAGATGTGAGTAGCCACATTTGCTCCTAAGAGCTCTAAAGTCATCTCTCCCAGACATGCTTTCTAGCGGACCCAGAGTTGTGCCTCACACAATGCCTCAAGTCAGCTAATCCAGCTGTCCTCCTGGAGTACTAAAGACTGCCCACTGTCCCTTCCTACACTCTGGCTATTTTGTGGCAGATCGTGTTGTCAGAATATACAGTTGGGGTGTGAGCCCTAGAGCTCCACATTGGTTGTCCAGAGACTTAGGTACTCTCTCTAGTACTGGAGACATAGACAACCTTCAGTCATCTCACCTGTCCAATGAAGTCCTAGACACCTCCGCTCCCTGAACCTGCCAGGTACATTAAAGATTGAAATGACCTAAATGGTCAATACTATAATGAGTATTGAGGACCACCACATTCAGTTCAGTTTAACTGAGCATCTACTGTCCAGTTAAATTAGGATTTTCTTTGAAGAAGCTCGACTGGGTCTGTATAGCCCAGGCTCACACTTAGCTCACACTCACAAAGGAGTCCCATCCAGCAAGCCCTTTTTGTGCCTCTGTACTTTCAAAGTCCCAGCAGATTGAGGACCCTTGTTGGGGTCTGGAGGATGGAGCCAAGGACTGTGGAAACTACAGGAACACTGGAGATGGAAAACTGGCTTGTTTCAACTCATGAAAGTTGACAGATGTGGTACACATCTCTTCCCAGCCTTCTGCTCAGTCACCTCAGGGCAAGAGCCTGCATTAGACTATGATGGGAATATTGGTACCACAGCAATTAGCAAATAAATACAAATCAGAGCTTTCAAGACCCTTTCCCAGAACCAGTTGCTAACCACTTGTTATCACAGCCCTGAGGAAGTGAGGAACAGTCCTTGTATATTTGGCAAGGTAAAGGTTCCCTGATCACCAGGGTAGGAGGGCAGCAGCAGATGTGGCAGCAGCAGATGTAGGGAGCTAGGACTAGCTGCTGGATGCTGAACAGTGTCCATGGTCACCCACTGGAGACCTCTGTAACCAGATGTGGCATCCACATCATAGGTCTGATTAGGGAATGTTTTTGACATTAGAAAGATTAAGTCAGTAAGTGCTGCAAACTCCACATGAGAGGAGGTTCAGCAGTTGTTGCAGGAAATTCAAATTATAGCATTAACTCTCAAAAATGGTTACCCATTTGGAATCACCTAAGGAGAAAGAAAAGTACTGATCCTGGTCTGGGGATGTAGTTCAAATGGTAGAATGTTTCTCTAATATGTATGGAATACTGGATTTGATCCCCATCACTATATTAACCAGGTGTGTTGGTGCACATCTTTAATCCCTGCACTTAGGAGATGAAAACAGAAGGATCAGAAATCCAAGATCATCCTCAGCTATATAGCATGTTTGAGAGGCCAGCCTGGGCTACATGAGGCCCTATCTCAAAAATGATGAAGAGCATCAATAAAGTGCTTGCATTGCTAGCATGAGGACATGAGTTCAATCCTCAACACCTACATGAAGTTGGATGCATTGATGTGTGCTTATATTCCCACCACTGGGAAGGCAGACACAGGAAGATCTCTGGGGTTCACTGACTAGCCAGTCTTGCCTAATAGAGAGCTCCAAACCAATGAGAGGCTCTGTCTCAAAGGCAGTGTATAGTGTTCCTAAGCATGACACCCAAAATTGTCCCCTAGTATCCCACCCCCCAGGAAGTATTAATCTTGTACCAAGGTCCCAAATGGTCTTGGACCAAACCTGGTCCATCGGAATTTTTCACATTTTGTTTGTTGTTTAGTAGATATTTTTAAGTTTGTTGAGAGCTATGGTACAGCCACTGCTCAGCATCCCTAGAGACTGTCTATAGTAACAGCAAGGACACAACAGTTCTAGGCTGGGGCTGGCCTTTGGGCTACCTATTGCTATGGTGATGGGATGAGATCACTCATGACACAGGATATATTTCTCAACCTCTCCACATGTTCTAGGCTCTATGCCAGTCTCCAGGGGATGCATGATGAATAGTGTACTGGCTTATTTCTGCCATGGAAGTCTCAGTCTGAAGAAGTGAAATGTCAGCAAACACTCCTTAAATAAAGTAGGACTAGGAGTCACAGGAAAAGAATGGGAGGGGAGGGGATATAGTAGAGGTATTATCAGAATACTGGCTGGGCATGGCTGAAAGAAGAATCTTCCAGGCCGTAGAGTGTTGTATGGAGGCAGCATCTCTGTTAATCAGTGCAATTAGCCATCTAGGATTGTCCTTGTTTTAGCACTATAAGTCTTATGTCCTGAGCAAACAGGGACAGTTGATCACCCTAGGTATGAGAATGCCCCCACTAGGCTTCAGGGCCCCTCAGTACACTGCATAGAAGTCAACATTCCCTACCCTCAGTTTCACAGTACCCTATGATCCATGTGGCATATGTACCCTGTTCTGGGCAGCGAAGGCCCTTGGCATATCACTGGGGTAGGTAGGTAGTGAGGGAAGATTGTAAGCACAAGAAGGTGAAGCCCCTTATGAACTCCTGAAGATGACCTGCATCCATCCTGTCCCCAACCACCCATTTGTATTTCTTTTCATATCAACTTCAAGTTGTAGCCACATTCATAACCCATAGGCACTATTACTGGCTTAACTTCACTTGACTTTTTTTCCAACCAAAATAAATGTATTTTAAAAGAAAACTTCTCTAAGAAAATAATAGCCATAAGATGGTAGGTTTTGGCCTATTATGATAAATTTCTATCAGTACATATTTTTTAAATTCTCTCAAAAACATTTATTTGAATATCTTTCAGGATCAATATACCTCCCAGGGCCTAAACACATCCCAGGGCCAGCTACATGGGCTTGACATGTGTAGTCATCCTGGCCTACTTGGCTCAATGCCCCATTAACTTTTGTCTTAAAATTCTAATACTTTGTGACCAGAGGACCCTGTGTTTTCATTTTATCTGTGCCTTGTAAATAATGCAGCTGATTCTGACACCACCTGATTCATTCCTCTCAGCCATGGAGACTGAGAAGGAGAGGTACAGCTACACAGTGAAGTCCCCAAACCTATCTCTACCACTACTCACACACCCTTCAGCCCAGGGGTTTTCTCTGCTCCTGGCTGTGTAGCTTCAAGCTACCTACTCATGCTTAAACAGTAGGTCTCTGTAGATAAAACGAGAAACCTTAGAAAATGCTGAGGCCTAAGCCCAGGGCTGGAGCCTCCTAGGGGATCACGGTCTCAGCCAAACTTGTGTGCCAACTCATGACCCTTGAATTAGCCGGTGTCTGTGTTGGGCCCTAGGCCAGACCTGAGAAGCCTGCATAGATGTAGCCTCTATCTCCAGATAGACACACTTTGCTCAACCTGGAGTCACCTCTAAAGCTCACATTTCCATACCCTAGTTTCCTCCAACCCTGGGGCAATCATTCTACAACCTGCCTTCCTAGAGGGCAGAACCCAGCCAAATTGGCTTCTGTGGGTATGTGGAATAGACACCAAGCTCCTGCTGGATGGACAATTGAGGACAGACAGGGCTGCCATGTCACAGCAGCTCATACTCAGCCCAACAGCAGCACTCAGCAGCAGTATGGCCCAGCTGTTTTCATTATCCCCATTTGCAAGGAGAAAACTAAGGCTCTGAAGACATATTTGGCTTTTTCCAAGGCTCCTAAGCTTCACATGGGGACTACCTGCTAAAGAGTTTAGGTTAAATACATGGCTTATTGCCCTGCATGAGAAGGAGCTGGAATGTATTCCTGCCAGGACTGTGCCATACACCCCCGGGCCATCTTCTCTCTATGGCACTATGCTCCAAGGCAGAGTCCCTCTTGTGTCTTTGCTCTGGTGCTAGGTTCACAGCATCAATTCTCTGTAGAGGAATAGACCACAGACCCCAAACTGTAACCAGTGCCACCTCTCTTCTAAAAGAGAAGGCATTTGAAACAGTGCTGTCTTCCTGATGGTGTGGGCTTCCTGGCAGCAAAGACAGCTGATGGATGAGGTGCCCAGGGATTCCAGGGAGCATGAACTTAGGGACAGAGGTAAACTCTTAGCCTCTTGGACCTACCTAAAAAGAGACCACAGGTCTGTGGTCTATGTGAGTAAGCAGTGGTAAGAAGGAACTCTGGACTGGGCAGCTAGGCACCCCTAGCTCTCATTTTACTTGAACCAGGTCCCCTTGGTCGATCTGAGGGAGGGAAGCTTAGGTTTGAGGACTCAAAGGGTGAGAAGCTCATGAAGGTGTTCCCACTGCTCTCTATCAAAACCTAAGGGCCAGACTTGGGGATCTGGCAGCCACAGGGAGGGCCCATGTGATAGAGCCCTCTGTCTCTTATAGCCCCGGGCTGTGTACTGCAAGGATGTGCTGGACATTGAGCAGTTCTCCACTGTGAAAGGCGTCAACCTGGACCAAACGGATGATGACTTCTACTCTAAGTTCTCCACAGGCTCTGTGCCAATCCCATGGCAAAATGAGGTGGGCAGGGCACGCCACCAGCTTTTCTACAAGAGGGATGGGTTGTCAGAGAAGATGGAAGTGCAAGAGAGATAGAAGGGCCACTGGGTCAGGCAGCAGAGATGGGCCTGGGTTGGGCATGGAAGCCAACAAGGCAGCAAGGTGCCTCCCCAGGAGGAAATGTGGGGGGGATGGGGCATTTTCTGGAAGCACAAGCATTAAATTGAGGAAGTCAGCTGGTCAGATGTGGTAGGGATGATGGTCAAGTAAGCTATAGGAGATGGTTTGGAGGGGAAGAGTGTACCTCTGGTGGGTTCTATTCTTAGTGCAGTCCCCCAGAAAGTTACAGAGGATCCTGTTGGAGGAAGGGGCAGAGCCAGTAGGGCAGGGATAATGTGTCCCAGGGGAAGCTCCACAGGGTGACGGTGTTGTTTCTATTCTGCCTTTCCAGATGATCGAAACAGAATGCTTCAAGGAGCTGAATGTGTTTGGACCCAATGGTACCCTCTCACCAGACCTGAACAGAAGTCAGCCTCCAGAACCTCCAAAGAAAGGGCTATTTCACAGGCTCTTCAGGCGTCAGGTGAGAGAGCCAGCCTGGCCTTAGCTCTAGGACTCCAGCCCCCTTCCACACACCAGAGATTCAGAATACCTCTTGCCTGTATGGCCCGGTAGCCTGGAATTCTTAGCCTGTCCAAAGCCCCAACACCCCCTGTTGGTGAGGGGACCCCTGGGGCAGAAGAGACAGGGTCCCATGTCAACATTGGTGGCACAGGGAAGCTGATTCTTGTCACAGGGCTGTGCCAGTGAAGGATGTTGGAAAAACATTACCACCCTCTGCCCACTAGACACAGAGGAAGAAACAGCTCAGCGCCTCTTCTCCCAGTCGACACCACTAAATGTCCCCTGCATGCCCAAACCACCTCAGACTGGGAAACACTATCCCATTGTTCAATCCCCCACACTAGCTGGCAGCCCAAGGAATTTTCCCCTTGGGAACAGACTTTGTTACCTCAAAGCTTATCCCTGAAGGAAGGATTGGTATGGACCAAATGAAAGAACAGCCCTGGGGAAGATGTGACAATCCAGAGTATGAGAACCCAGGAACCCTACTCCACAACTACAAAGGCAGCTGCAGTTGCACCTCTCTTGGCCTAGCCCTTCAAGAATCTGGAGCCCCAGGATTCCCATCTTAGAGCTTGGGAGTCTTTCTATGCTTGTCCCTCCTCCCCTAGGTGCAGCCGTGGTTCCTTGACCTGAAAGCCTACCTCTCCCCCTCAGGTAGCAAGGATAAAGGTGGTTATTTACAGAGATGCATTATGGATGAGGCCCTGGGCCCACACACCCCAGCTTCCATCCAGTAACTCATTCATTCTACCACTACATCTTAGGCACCTCCCATCTTAGGTACCAAGAGAGGGGCTGAGTCACTACCTGTGGGCATCCTGGCGAAGTACGTGTGGGCTTCCATTGCTCTATTTCAGTTAAGGAAACAGACTGAGAGAAGTCAAAGAACTTAACCCTAGGTCACATACCTGGTGACCCCACAGGATTATCTATTATCACACAGGGCAGGAAGCATCTTCAGGCTCATGGGAAGTATAGATTGAGCCCCGCCCCTGCCAAGTTTATGTTTTCTATAAGAACTTCCTGTAGGTTTCACATCCTACTCTGTAATATATTTGTGTTTTTATAATACAATGAAATGTTTAAACATTTCCATCAAGTAAAACTACAAGTTCTAGAAAGAAATTACCCTTTCCCTCTGCTCACAGATTTAGGCTTTCTTAATTCCAATGGCTCTTCCCGGGCACCAGATAAAACCCTCTGCTCAAGGACTCAGGTCTACTGGGGAAAATGCAAAAAGCCAAAAAACAAAGAGAGGAAAGTTGGAAACATTCTGGATTCTACTGCCCCAACTTCCAGAGCCACCATGAATGTGTCATCCGTGGACTTTGAATTTACCAAGAACTGACTCTCTTCTTCCCTCTCCCCAGCATCAGAACAATTCCAAGAGTTCACCCACTCCTAAGACCAGTTGTAACCACCTCGTAAATTCAAACCACATCAGTTCAAACTCCACTGGAAGCAGCTAATTTCAGCTCTGGCCTTGAAGTCCAAGGTGGAACCAACTTAGACCCTTCTACTTGGAAGCAGAACTTGTAGCTGATAGAGCTTCCACTGTGGCTGCATAGCCAGGAGAGCTCCCCTGGGAACTGGGATAGGATACTGTTCACCCCAACAACAAGCCTCCAAGTTTCTCAAAGAAATTTCCACTCAGGTCTGTTTTCCAAGGTGGCCCCAAGCTGGGGTGGACTAGAATTGTCCTCGTTGAGCATTGCAATAGAAACCCAATGGGATATGACAGCTTGCACGGATTTTAATAGCATCCTAACTAGAACTGAATTTTGTCTTTATTATTTTTAAAAGAAAGTTTTGTAAATTTCTCTATTGTCTCCGTTTACATTTTGTATATTTGTATTTAAATGAAAGTCAGACTTTAAGGGTGTATATTTTCTGTGTAGCCACTGTTAAGCCATGTGTTTTAAGACATTTTAGATGGGGCGGGGTTTACAAAAAAATGTGACTCTAGACTTCCAGAACATCAAAAGAGAAAATGTTTTTATTAAATGTAGAAAATGTTTCACCTTTTACCTTTAAAGACCTGATTACATCTACCTATATCCATCTCTCAAACCTTTCCTCAGTGTAGCTATCACTCTCCTGTTGACTTGTAATAATCTGAATGAAATGCCAAAATACACTTGGGACATCCCTCCCCTAAACACTCTCTGTGGGGTAGGACCTCATTGGTAAGAATATTTCTGTGGGCAGCATTTGACATCGCAGCTTCTCTTGTTCTCCTGCTGTTGGGCATCTAGCGTGCAGGGCAGGGAATCCTAAGTCATTGGGCTGCAGATCTTGGCTGATAAAGCTGGTGGTTTTCAAGAGGTTTCTGTTGTATTTGGGGATTTTTATTATATATTATTTTTAGTAGTTTGTACTGATGATAAGAACCAGTCTTGGAAACCCAAGTGTTCCCAACCATGGGACTATGGAGAAGTGTGAATTGGGGGTCCATCATGAGTGACTACCTCCGTACCTGTTTAGGCCTTGGTTGGTCAGTAAAGTGATCACCAGATCATGACACCTTCATGGGGCCCCACAGACTTGTTGGCTCATGTGACACAAAGGAATTCATCATTCCAGGCAAATGGGATGCCTAAGAAGAAACTCAGGCACCAGTGAAGTGCAAGACAATCTCATTGTCACTTCCCAAGGAGAGCTGGGCCAGATGCTGGTTCTAATTGGGCATCTCAAAGTTACAGGCACAAGTCACTCCTGGAAGACTTAACAGAGTTCCCTTTCCAGCCCTGGGGGAGTTGTGGCCCAGCCCCTGAAATCCCAGGAGGTGACAAGGTACAGATTTACCCTCACCTTCTCACCAGGACAGGGTGAGTAGCTGTTCTCACTGCTCCCCTGGGAGAAGGAGGCTCTGAGTATGACTCTGCTTCAAAATTTGTCTCAGCCACCAACTACTAGGGTTTCTTACAGGGTGAGCCAGGTGCTACCTGAATCAGCTCCTATTAAAATGCAGATTCATGGGCCATACCCCAAGCCTATTACTTGCTGATCTCATTTTATAGTTCAGGCTGGTCTCAAATTAAAAATCTTCCTGCTTCAGCCTCCTGAGTGCTAGGATTAGATGACAAGTGCATACTACCATGAAATCTACATCTTTCCCTGCAGTATGGCCATTCCAAATGTGTTTTTCTGAGGTACCTGACAACTTTGGAACTTGAGCCTGTCAGGAGGAGAATCCCAAGCATGTAGATCTCATATCTTTGAATCCAAGCTCTCCCAAGGTTTGCTGCTAGAAAGGAGCCTGGTTTGGGGGACTAATTATCCTGAAGTCAGTTAACCATGAGAGAGGAAACAGCTAGGCCCTATGGAACATGATTAACCTCAAGCCTGGCCCCCTGGCTGCTCCTAAACCTTTCTTGGGCTGAATATGAAGCAAATACAAAAGACCATATCCAGGTTCTATTGGGGAGCAGGACACTTGGTACTTCCAGATCATCAAGCTGTTGCTCATGCTTCTTCCTTGAAGAAAAGAATTGTCATCCTTCTGGTATGGCCACCAGCCCCAGCCACACACAACCCCTGCCTGCTCTTCACAGGATTGTTTCTAGTTCCCCACCCACAGCCATGTAACCCTTGTCAGGTGGGTAACTGTTAAGAAACAGTTTCTCCTTAGGCCTCAAAATCAAGGCAATGTCCATTTACAGCAGAGAATCCCCAGGAAGCTAAACAAATAGCACAAGTCTGGCTACCATGTGTTACCATCATGAGGTCCTGAAAGATCTGTGCACTGAAATGTACCTGAGTGCCTGTGGGAGGTAGGGGTAGTCACATGATTCAGTCTTTTAGTCTGGCCTACTCATGGCTTCATAACAAGAAACAGTGCCTGAAAAGTGGCCCTCCTCCCTGACTGAGTCCTCCTCCTACCTTTGTTAGCTGCATTTTTTTTTAAGTTTTTTGTTTTTGTTTTTAAATGAAAATAAACCCTCTTCCCTTTCCAGGAGAAAGTGTATGTGAACAATGATGACTGTTGTGTATGTGAGCTCTTGATTTTCTGGGGATGATATTCAGGGTCGTCCCTCCCCCCAAAGGGTTTAATGGACAATTTTAAGTCAGAATGATTATAGCAGAGGCCACCTTTCCAGGTGTATCCTCTACTCATTCTTGAGCCTGAACTGCAAGGCTCCAAGTTCACTCACCTGCCTAGGGGCTGAGTCTGGCTGCAGCTATGGGGCTGGTCTCTGAAATGTGGTGTTCTCTGGGAGGGCCAAGGCAGCAAGAGGCGTGCCACACAGATAGCTCCAATAATACGCGTGGCCCATGACGTTTCTGATGAGTTCATATGCATGGCACTTCTCTGCTTTAGAGGCATAAGTAAGATGCCTGCTTCAGAACTGAGGCCAGCCACTGAAAAAGCTGAGGCTGAGAAGTTTCCATGCTTCTCCAAGGAACTTAGCCCCAATATTAAAATCTATTATTTTCTTCTGGACCAAGTACTTTCTTGAAAGACTGGCTCTACTTTCCATTAAATTAACTGAACCTCCTGGAGCCTGGTATTCTAAGCCTTGACAAAGGGAATGGTGACAGCTTCTTGGACAACTAGAGGTCCCAAGAGGAAAAGAAAAAGCTGATCCAAACAACACTGGGATCTTCTATGTGTCTGCTTTTCTGGTTGTATCCTCATCCCCTCCCAACTGTCTCCCATCTTCATAACCCAGTACCCTGAAATAGGACCTTCGAACTTAGGTCTTGCTATGGAAAGGCAATATAAAGTCTCTTCCTCCAGACTATAGTTGGAAAGCCTCACCCTGGCCCACTTTCTGTAATGTTTGTACAACCAGCCACACAGGTCATGAAGCTGACAGGTTTGTAGGCCAGATCCTGCACAGGCACATAAAGTGCCTCCCCTGGCCCAAACTGAAAAGTCTTGACTCAGGACAGTGATTTAACATGTGACAAGCTAGCTCACCCTAGGAAAGAAGTATCATTCACCCTAAAGGAAGATGCTGGGCATTGGGCATTTTTCCAGTCCATCGACCCACCATTCCTGTAATAGATCACAAGTAAATGTTGTCCATTAGAAGGGCATTGTGGCTACTGGCATTGTTATAATAATAACTCTAGTATCCAAAGGTTCTCATTTTTTTCCCAGGGATATTTTAGCATTAATGAATGAATGTGGTTCCATCTTGGAGGTTATTCTCAATGATAACAGCTTCTGTTATGCTGCTGTGAACCTCTCATGTTCCATTCACTATGTCACAGTGCCACCGTGTCTAGCCACAACCACTGTTGTTTTATAAAGATAAATAAATTCCTTAATGAATATAACATTGCATTTCTTTCCTTCTGTGGAGACACTGACCTCTTTCGTCTGTGTAACAATTGCCTGAAAGATGTCCATACTGACTTCTCTGGCCTCTCAGTTAACCTTTTCTCAAGTTAGTTCCACCCAGCCCGAATCTGGCCCTCACACTGACCACACCAAGAACTGCCATCACATGGCTCAACTCTGGTAGGCAGTACATAAGGAGGCCAGCAGAACTCTTACCAGGCTATCAGCTTTTGAACCAAAACCCAGCAGTTCTTGCCATGGGGACAAAGTAGACTAGCGCCGGAATGCCAGGAGACACCCACACTTGCTGTCTGAGGAACCTTTTATGAAAAGGCTTTGTTCAGTTTTCATGTATGGTGGCCAAATCTAAAGCCCAAGACCTTTTGACTACTATGTGGTCTTGAGCAGGCCACTGTGGGCCTTCACCTGTCAGAGCTATACCAGGTGGCTCTTAGAGGACTCAGTGAGGACATGAGATACTCAGAATCCGAGCCTATGCCCTGGAGGACCTGGTCCCCTGGCTGACTCTGGATCCTTTTTGAGATGGGGTGAATATGGTGGCAGACCCCACATTTGTTCACACACCCCATGTGAGAACTAGGTGTTTCCTCAGCAAGCATATGGTAGAAGAGAAGTACACAGAAGAGAGTGGATATTTGAGGCTCCTGTCTCAGCATGAGCTCTGGAGTCCATATGCCCCATGGAAGACTTTGGTTCCCTCGCTCCTGGAAGAAGACACTTTTCCTAATTGGAGGGACGAATTGAGACAAAAGCTCTGTGTAGGTGCTGCCTGGCAATGAGATGGGATGGGGAGGTTCATCTGTTACTGAAAAGGGGTCTTTCCTAGAAGGAGAGAAGAGTTGCTGAGCTGCAGTACTGAGGAAACAACAGGCACATGTGTGAAGACTTCCAAGAGAGTGTGGAGGGATCAAGGAGAGGAAGCCCTCCAACTTAGACAGGAACCTCACTGGAGATAGTGGGAATCTTCCCTAACCCTTTGAAGGTTATGTACTATCTTGGAGACTTTTACCAATCTAGAAAGCCCACTGCCCCGGCCAGCCTTCTAGGCTAACAGAAGCTGCTGTTCCTTCTGACAATGTCTCATGGTCCCGTGGTCCTGCCCACCAAGGTTGTTTACCTCATCACACTACTCTGTCCAGGCAGACGAGGATAGGTGAAAGGAAGTACTGATCCACCACCTCTATCACCCTCTTCACTATAAACAGCTGTGCACAGTAGATGAGGGCACTGAATGGTCTCCATTCAGTCTATGCCCAAGAGAGGCTAGAGGTGCGCTCCCCCTGCCCCTCCTGGGACACCAGGGAGTGTCAGGCTCTGGCTGAGATCTACCTAGACCCCTGGAGATGGTGATGAGCAAGAAAGTTTGAGTGTTGGGAACCTCAAGTTGCAGCAAGTGGAGCTCTTGTATCACTGACCACAGGGCTTCCTTGGCCAGGCCTGGGTTCTGTGGCCTTGTGGGTGCAACAGGAAAGAGGTCTGCTCAACTTCCTGGAGGCCAGCTGTGTTAGGGTAGATACACTAGGGCAGGGAGACAGAGACAAGAAGATCCCTGGGGCTCATTTGCCAGTCTAACTTAATCTTCAAGCTCCAGGTTTAGTGAGAGATCTTGTCTCAAAACTAAGGAGACAGCAAGAGTCACTTGCTGTGACTGAGGAATATGCCTGTCAGCCTCTGGCTTCAATACATAAACATGTATTAAACACAAAAACAATTTAAACATTTTTTAAAAGTAGCTGCTTATGTTATTATTCATTCCATTTACATCATAATTATTCTAGATAATTCTACAATAGATACGAAAGTAGAGGAGGGGAAAGGCTTAGGGATTACGCTGGAGAAGTCTAAGACAAGTTTGCCAGGCTACCCCACCTCTTCCGTCCCCAGGGAAGCCCAAGGGATCTGCCTCTGCCACTTGAGCCATATATTCCCAAAGGGTACAGGAGAGGAGAGGAACCAGCAAAATTCCAGGGTCAGGGCATCCTCGCCCTGCACCTCATCAACACCAGAGCCAAACATGCGGTACACTTGTCCTCTGGTAACTGCCAGCCCGTTTATTCAGATGAGGTTCTGCCAAAACCACTGACAAACCTCCTTTCATGTTAGCAGAAACTTGGACAACAGAGCTGAGAAGAACTCCTCTCCAAAGAGCCCAAGCCTGTAATGAAAGCTTCTGGCCTGGCTCGTGCCCTTGATCACTTCTGGTGCTACTGTTTCACGGGGGTAAAAGCAGAGGGTGAAGGAGAAAATAACTCCTTTTAGAGTTGTCTACCATAGGCCGGTGCACTTTAGGTAGTAAACCCAGTCTCATATTTGAAGTGGTCTCTGGGTTTTCTATCCAGTGAAGTTATTGGACAAAATCCACAGGCAAAGCCTTGATGAACTTTAGGGTCTGGTATTTCCTCCCTAAGCCTTCTGGCATTCAGAAGTATTTGCCTTTGATTGATAAGCAAACCATGTGTTTATTTTAGCTTTTTTTCTGCTCCACAATCAGTTCAGCATGCAAATTCTATAGCTCCAAGGTCTAAGTTCAAATCCTAGTTTTTCAATTTATGCCTCTGGGACAGCTCAGCCAAATTGCCTACTTGATCTGTCTCAATTTCCTAATTTGTACAGGGGTATAGTAACCATTCATTTACATTAGCAATAGAGGGACTTTGATAATTCACACAAGCTGTCTATTAAAGGCCAGGAAGATAACTCAGTTGGTAAAGTGCTTTCTGTGTGAATATGATGACCTAAGTTCAATTCCCAGAACCCACCTGGAAAAACTGGTTAGACGGTGGCATCTGCTTATATCCCTGTAGTAAAGAATCAGAGACAAATGAGTATCCTTGAAGTTCACTGGCCAGCCAGAGTAGCCTACTTGGTTATCTCCAAACCAGTGAGAGACACTGTCTCATAAAACAAGGTGGGTGGAACATGAGGAATGCCATCCAGTGTTGACTTTCTGGCCTTCACATGCATACGTTTGTACACGTACACACATATCCACATATAGCATGTATACCCAATAACATGTCTACCTGTGTTTGGCAGTTGGGACACATTCCAAATGAGTTGCTGACAACCACACATTAATGTCAGAGTAGATTAAACAAGAGGCATTTACTGTGTCACCATCCTGGAGGCCAAAGCTGTGAGTGCATAAGGGATCCCAGTACCATTTTCATCAGTTCTGCAGCCTCTGGGTCTCTAGGTTCTAGAGCAGAGCCAAGACCTGGGCTGATGGTCTGCAGAACCTGGGAAGGGGTCTCCCTCGCTCAGGAGGAAGTGCCTGGCCAGCCAGAGGTCCAGAAAATGGACAGGGCATGCTAGACTGAAGCAGAGGACTTCCCTTTCTATGGCTCTCACTATGGTGCTGGAGGAGGGCCTCCCACTGTCCAGACTACCTTTTGGGAATTCAGGCTCAAAACTGTCCAGAGAGAACTTCTACCTTAGTTGAAGCTTTTGCTTTTGTGAACTTGTTGAAGAAAACAAGCCTCAAATAATTCTTCCATCTAACTCTCTTAGGCTTTCTGATGAAGACTGTGAACTACATCAAGGAAAGAGAGATTAACAAGACAATATTGTGCATGAGAGTACAGGCACATCACCTTATACACAGGAGCACTCAAATGAGTAGCTTAGAACTTGGTTCACAAAGCATCTTAACCAGAGAACATGTAGTTTTCAGAGAATTGACAAGACCAGGAAAGGCAGTTTGTATTGGTTGAATTATTAAGGCCACTCCACGTAGTTAAAAGGAAGATTTATTTAGTGGGTGACTTACAAATGAAGGGATCATGGTAGATTGTGGTAGGTAGATCGTGGGGAGTCTGGGGAAGGTGTATCGCAATCCAGCAGTGTTCTCTGGAGCTCTGCTCAGTCAATCTCCACCATCTAGGGTCCCGGAACAGAGAGAGCGCTCGCCCATCCAGGTTTCAGGTCTCCAGACGCCTCCCTTGACCCTGTCTCATAGGCGTGACAGTTGCTAGAGTCTCAATGGGGGTTGGAACTTCCAGATCCAAGCTGGAATGGCTACCCACTACAAGTTTGAGGTATGGGAAAGTAAATAAATTGACAAACTAATGTGGGTAAAGGCTATTTGGTAATGCTTATCGACATGGATTCCTCTGGAGATGCCCTCCGGGGTATAAAGATATCCATAGTAGAGGAGAGATGGGACATTTTTACAAACCCTATCCTGTGGCAAAATGAAGATTGCTCAGTGGGTGGAGACACTTACAAACCTAGCCCTGCTTTTAGTGGTAAAGCATAGAGCTGTGCTTAGACCTGCTGCTTTTCCTTTGCCTTGAGCTCCAAATAACTCTCATGCTAAAGGGACACATTCTGCCATCCTTCAGTCTGTCCTTACCACTGTGATATGAGCAAGTAGCTTTTCTTCCTCCACCTCAAGAGTCTGGACTAATCATCCTCTCACATGGTCTGCATACAGAGGTGGGGGCCAAAGTGACAGGGGATACCATGGTGTAACACGAATCACTAAATGGTCTTATTAATAAAAAAACAAATAAACCCAGGAGCTAGGTATTGGGGTGAATTCTGAAAGATCAGAGAAGCAGAACAAGCCACAACCAACCTGACCTCGCCAACTGCTCAGCTGATCTTGTTTCCTGAGACTGAAAGCTGCTGAGCTCTCATCTGAATGGATCTCAACTCAACTGCTGCTAAAAGCCTAAAAGCTTAAAAGCCTCTACGTCCTGGTTCTCACACCTTACATACTTTTCTGCCTCCTGCCATCACTTCTTGGGATTAAAGGCACATGTCTTTCACAAGCAAGACATGAGATCTCAAGTCCTGGGATTAAAGGTGTGTGCCACCATGCCTGGCTTCTATGTCTATCTAGTGGCTGTTCTGTTCTCTGACCCCAGATAAGTTTAGTAGGGTGCACAATCTATTGGAGGACACAACTGATTCTCCTGTCCAACATGGAGGAAAACTTCCATTCTAGTTCCCGCCAGAGTCTGTAACAATCAATGTCACAGGTGTCAGCAGTGGCGTCATTTTGCCTTCCTTTGTCATTGGCTGGACTGTGTCCCTGCTCTTTCCACCTGTTGCTTGTGGAGCCCTGGCTGGCAGCTAGAGTAAGAAAAGGTGACATTTTCTCAGCATTGTTTCATAGGTACCAGTTCTCAGCAGGGGGATCCTCCCAAATGGCACTCTTCACTCAGAATTCACCCCGATACCTGGCTCCTGGGTTTGTTTGTTTTTTATTAATAAGACCATTCTTTTTGTTTGTTTGTTTGATTTTGTTTTTGTTTTTCAAAACAGAGTTTCTCTGTTTAGCTTTGGAGCCTGTCTTGGAACTCATTTTGTAGACCAGGCTGGCCTCACATTCACAGACATCTACCTGCCTCTACCTCCCAAGTGCTGGGATCAAAGGTGAGCGCCGCCGCTGCCAACACCACCACCACCACCACCACCAGGATTCACTCAGCATTATTTAAGATAGAATCCCTAAGGTGCCTCTGGTCCCTTATCTTAAGAGGATAAAACTTGTATATCATTTACACATATTTTTCTTATAGTCCTTAAGTCGTCTCTATCTTTCTTGACATATACATTACAATGTTTGTGCTTGTGTATAGTTGTTAAACTATGTTGCTTAAGGAATGAAACAAGACAAAGGGTCTGTACATGTTTAGAACAAATGTAATTTTGTATTCAAATATTTTCTACTCATAAGTGTAGATGACCTGCTGTTTTGCTGTATTTAAAAAGGTTCCCTAATTGGGTGGTGGTGGCACATGCCTTTAATCCCAGCACTTCAGAGGCAGAGACAGGCAGATCTTTGAGTTTGAGGCCAGCCTGTTCTACAGAGTGAGTTCCAGGACAGCCAGAGCTACACAGAGAAACCCTGGTGATATATTTCCTCCATTAAAGCCACACTTCTTAAAGATTCCATAACCTTCCCAAATAGCACCACCACCTGGGAACCAAGTCTTTAACTATATAAGCCTATGGGGCACATTTCTCATTTAAGCCACCACAGGGGGACATTTCATTTTCAAACCAAGAGAGGGGTCTGTCTGTTGTGGTCTCAGCCCTGATATTCTACAACACAAAGGGAATCGGTACCATATGGTGTCTGTGTTGTTTCCCAAAGTTGTACCATTCTGCATAGCAGTGAGCTAGTTCTCAACACTGGCCTGTGGATGCTTTTTCATACTTTCTTTTCCTATATTCCCTCCCACTCTCTGAAAGCCAGAAAGATTGGTGTGTAGGAGCTGAAATAAAGGACCATACCCACTGAGGTCTCCTAAAAATAAGCTTATTTTCACTCTTTATTGTGTTTTATCAGTATAATGTAAATTAAAAAGTACTGTAGTTCTCAAATGACTCCACCTTCCTATTCTATTCTACAGTTCTGCTAACACCTTGATTTTAGGTATCTGACCTACAAAAGAATGAATTTGTATTTCTGCAAGTCACTAATTTGTGGTAATTGTTAGAACAGCCATCAGAAGCTAAGACAATATTCTTTTAAAAGAGAAAAGACTATTCTTTATAAGCTCAATACTTTATTATATGTCATCATCCCTTGTTTATTTCCCTTCGGTCTTTGTGGGTTGTCAGTAAAGTTCCATTTGAAAACCCCAGTCAGTGTCCTGCAAGCCAAGGCAAACACAGAAGCAGGAGCCTGCTTGACCCACTCTTGGCCAGAGAGAAGAAAGATCAGGGGTTTAGTGTGGTGTTGAAGGTGGGGCCCTGAGCCAAGACAACTGGTGTAACACCAGGTTCTGCAAACCACTGGCTCCATGGACTGAGGCAGGTTGCTAATGTTCCTTTTGTGTTATTTATTTATTTATTTATTTATTTATTTATTTATTTATTTATTTATTTATTTATTTTTGTTACTTCAAGATTCATGTGCTGAATACTTGATCCCCAGTGTAAAGAATGGTATGGAGAAGGGGTGGACCTAGTGAATGGATATTAGACACCTAGGTACCATGCTTGGAAGGGACTAATGCCACTCTTTGGTGTGTGTTAGGAGCTGGGGAGATGGCCTGGCTTGTAAAATATTCAGGAAAATCATCCAAATATAAAATAATAATAGTAATAGTAGTAACAACAACAATAATAATAATGCAAAGAAAACCAAATAAATAAAAGAGTGGGTTAGGTCTCCCTGACTGGATTGGCTATCTCCAGAATAGCTGCTGCAAATAAGCTGAGCTTTCTCTGCTCATTATCATGTGTCACATCTTTTCATGTGATCTTTCTTCTACATGTGCCTCTTTCTACCTATAATGCACTACAGCCATTTTATGTGCTTTGTTTGTTATCAGCTGTTTTATGACATAGCACAATGACCTCACCATATGTGGCTGCTTTAGCTTGGACTTACCTCCAAAACCGTAAGTCACAACAAACTTTTCTTTATAGTTTACCCAGCTTTAGGCATTTCTGTTACATATAACAAAACAGACCAAGACCATTCCCTAAAATCTAAATATTTTCATCTATGACATTTCATCCTTTACTCCACAGTTAAGCTCTATGTCTTCCTCACTTACCGTTTGTGTGACTTTGGGCAAGTTTCTTAATCTCTCTGAGTCTGTGTCCTCATCTGTTCAGCTGCTCTCACTACAGCAGCTGTCCCTTTTGATGGCTTGAGAAACATCAAGTCTTGTGTGTGTGTGGCAGGGACTCCCACCCCATATGGAAACAGCATTGGTGCCGATACAGGGTCTTTTAGCTCACCAAGAAATCTCCCAGTTTCCTTTTGGGGGCATTCACATGGCCCTGAGCCCAAAGAACTCTTAATGTGATTCTAGGTGTGGAAGAAACTCAGAGAACCAGCCATGGCCTCGAGTTTAACACCTACCTTCTGGGGAGAAGCTTCTGTCAGTCAGATTTGCTTCCTCTGGGGATGCACCATAGTGAGTAGTGCAGATGGATAGACCAGAAGTGACTGGCACCCCTTCACCTCTTGTAGTGGGTAGCCATTCCAGCTTTGATCTGGAAGTTCTATCCCCCACTGAGGCTTCGGTAACTGTCACGCCTACAAGGCAGGGCCAAGGGAGGATCCTGAAGACCTTCGATCCTGATGGGCCAGCTCTCTTGGTTCCTGGACCCTTGATGCTGGAGATAGACCAAGCAGAGTTCTCCAGAGAACACCGCTGGACTGCACCACACCTTTTCCAGACCCTGTAAACTATCCCTTCATTTGTAAGTTACCCCACAAAATAAACCTCCCTTTTAACTATGTGGAGTGGCCTAAATAATTTTACCAATAACCTCTGAATCCTTTCATCTCTAGTAGCCTCTGGGGACGATATAAGGTATGCAGGGAGCCTGTTTCTTTTTCCTGATATGAACAAGCCACCCACAGGGGACTCCCCAGGAGCAGCTAACTACAGAAACCTTATTTCCTCATCCCCACCTCTACCTCCTCAGACTGGTTTAGGGTAGTGGCTTGGCCCAGAGGGACAGCCGAAGGAGCTGATCCTCAACATCTTCCCTACTGTTCCTTCCTTAGTTCACTTGCACTTTTTCTCCTCCTTGCTGGCCATGCATCATCTCTCTGCCTCCCTTGTGCTCTCATAGTCTGTGTCTTTCTCTCCTGATAAACTTCTCTTCAGCAGCCCTGGGCCTTTTCTTTCTGAAAAGACATCCATCCCTCATGTGCCAAAACCCAGCCCTCAGTGATCCCCAGGAAGGCAGAGTCTGAGGATCCAGAGGTCCAGCAACAGAAATTGCTAATAAAGTGATATAGTGCTTCCAGTTTTCCCAGCTCTGCCAACTCCTTCATTTGACTCTTTAGTGGATTTCCTTCTAACACACCA